>NC_045436.1:30962273-31157667 GCF_002776525.5 Piliocolobus tephrosceles | reverse complement strand
AGATAGATAGATAGATAGATAGATAGATAGATAGATAGATAGATAGAGATATGCAGCTCTCTGAATTGGGAATGCAGAACCTAAGGCAGTCTGCTATTTGCTCTCTGTCTGCACTGGCCTTTGTGACAACATAAAAAGCAAATAAGAGTATTCCCAATAGTAAAAGATTATTGAGAATTTTTTCTGGGGAGTGATTAGGCTGGAAAGGTAGGAGCTAAATATTGTTTGGCCAGCAGCAGCTTCTGCAACAGTAATAGAATCTGATGCAAACTGTAGCAAAATAAAATCACACCACTTAGGGAAATTCCATTGGTAACTTGGGACAAATGTTTAATATGATTCATTATGAAATATTGGTTAACAACTTAGGTATTTATCATAACAAATGTTTTCGATTTGACTTCTTGTTCTTTTCGATTTCTCAGAATATACATGACCATATGAACTCATGATACAGATAGGAAGCAAAACATTTTTACTATTAACATAGAAAAAAAGAGTATAATATAGATATTATATATCTATAATTTCAGCTGTAATAGAAATGGCTACAAGTGAGCGTCTATATGAAATAAACAGTATGTAAAGAAAAGATATTTTATTAGAAGGCAAATAATTTTAACCAATTTATTTCTCTCCATGATTAAGATTTAGCTGTATCGTTTTATTTTTATGTTCCAGGGACCTTGAAGGCAACCATATCCATAATTTAAGAAATTTGACTTTTATTTCCTGCAGTAATTTAACTGTTTTGTAAGTAATACGCTATGCTTTTGAAGTAATATTATATTTTCTTACAAATAAAATTTTAAAACACCCATTTTATGGGAAAAAATTCCCAAAGAACATCAAGAGTCTGTCATTGGATCTCAGTTTGAGAAACGCTAAATTGAAGTCTTAGTCTATAAGAATGTTTATCCTTTGCAAATTATTATGGCATAAATTTTTTCTTTATAATTGTGAAAAAATAGTTACAATCAAAATGAAAAACAAAATACTGCTGAATGCTCACAGCCCTGAGGATGTAATGATAGACATCAAGATAAACCCTAAAGTGTTAGTGAGTGTAATTCCTTCTCATGCATCTTTGGCCTATTTTAAATATACATGGTATTTTCTGTTGAAAGTAAAGGATGTTAGTTAGGTCTTCCTTCAGTTAACAAAAAAAATCCAACTCTCCTATTCACAGCTTATTTTACCAGAATGTTTTTCAAACTATGGATTGCAACTAATAAGTAGGTGATGAAAGTAATATATAGCATAATTTAGTATACCCTTGTCAGCATTTTTAAATGAAACAGAATTTAATTGAATAGATTATATCAGACTGCAGTGCAGATAGTAAATGTATTGTTTCATGAGCCTTGGGGGGTGTGTGTGTCTCTGTGTGTGTGTGTGTTTTATGATCCAATATAAAATACATTTTTTACTATGTGTTACCACAGGAAATATTTGAAAACCATTATCCTAGACTATACAGGACCCCTGTATATAGGCAATACAATAACTCCCACTGATATTACCATATGTTTTCTCCAATTATACCCCCCATTCCAATAGGTTCCAATAAGTTCCAGTTTGAACTCCTCCTGAGTTCAGCAATCTTCAGGTGCAGGGTGCTTGATATAAAGTCATGCAAAATAGTGTATAGTAATTACCCAAAGGAAACCAAGTTGCACCTGAAGGACACAGAGCAAATATCTGAAAAACTTAGAATTTCTTTTCTATTGTATTTATTTTTTAAGGAAACCTCTGTATTAAGAGATTATTTGTGGATTTCCTCTTGGCAGGTGTTGTGCTTTTAAGGTCCAAGAATATTGGGAAATGGTGGTAATGGTTTGGAGTGCAGTGAGGAAATAAATCAGAAAGGACAATTTGAAGACACGTCATACAATGTTTAAAACATTAAAAGCCCTTTAAAACTTAGTTCTGAGTTGGTCCTCTAGGCTAACTGATAACACATGAGATCAGTGCAAAAATGTCAAGAGTTAAACAGTCTGATTCAGCATCCCAAATTAGAGATTCTTCTAAAGGGGTTCAGCTAAGAGTGGACTTCCTTAGGCAGATCCGCCCTAAATCACATCAAGTAACAAATCAGTAGGAGTGTTGTGGTGTGTGGGCTATTTTGTTAGACAGACATGCTATGCAGACTGAAGAGACAAGTTCTAAAACAGCTCATATGCTCTTGGTTGCGAGATATGCAGTCTGTATTCTAAAAAGCAGGGGTTTTCATGATTTCTCTTGCAAAGCTCTTCCCTCCCTATTTCACTTAAAATTTTGAATTTCTATTATTATCATCATTAAAACATTTGAGAAATTTAGGATTAAAATTAAATTGGATAATTTATACTACTTAAAAATGTCTTTATGGGAAAAATGTACCGTATATTCATTATCTTTGTTTCTGCAGACTGTTCCTCTCTTTAGTAATTCTTGTCAGTTACCTAAAGAAGTTACAATGTATTTTTCTTTTTACTTTCAGAGTGATGAGGAAAAACAAAATTAATCACTTAAATGAAAATACTTTTGCACCTCTCCAGAAACTGGATGAATTGTAAGTATGACTGCATATATACTGTTAAGAATTTTCCTTCTACTGTTTTATTTTTCACACTTGTACTTACATGTTTATACATTTAAGAAATATTACTTATCTCCTCTTTCTAAGCATTATTTACATATATACACCTCAAGCCACAAAGGAATTCAGATAGCATACAAAAATATATGGAAATTTGAGGAGAGTGGGTTAAAGGAAACACAGCTGTAAAGAAATAATAAAGCCAATAAAAAATTAATAAATAAAATACATTCTATACCACTTTGTTCCACTCCTAAAGAAGGACAGTAAATTTGTGGATTGTTTTGTTTTGTTTTGTTTTGTTTTGTTTTGTTTTGTTTGTTTTGAGACAGGGTCTCACTCTGTTGCCCAGGCTGGAGTACAGTGGCGCGATCTCGGCTCACTGCAACCTCCGCCTCCCAGGTTAAAGTGAATATCCTGCCTCAGCCTCCTGAGTAGCTGGACAGACACATCACACCATGCCCAGCTAATTTTTGTATTTGTAGTAAAGATGGGGTTTCACCATGCTGGCCAGGCTAGGAAATTTGTTATTATGTTTCCTAAAGGATTAGGATTCAGGGACCATAAGATTAGAAGACACCACTTTGCTGATCTGAAACCAAAGGAAAATCTTGGATCTGTAAAGAAATTAGATACTACTGTGGATAATATTCCTACCTATAATAATGAAGAGAGAAATTATTTTTATAATGCCCCTTTTAAATGCCGATGATGTAATTCCAAAGGACAATATAACAATTCTATGATGAACTAAATCCTGTGGTCTAAGCACATTATAGTTGATTTTCAGAATAAAATAGATGTAGAACAGTGAATGAAGTGCTTATCCTTCAGACCATTTTTTTATATTTTAGTGTCAATTTTCTTTTTTTTCTGTTCACTTTTTGTTTGCTTTTTTCTAGTGCCAGGGTGTCGCTCTGTTGCCCAAAATGAAGCTCACTGTAACCTCGAACTCCTTGGGCTCAAGTGATCCTCCCACCTCAGCCTCCTGTGTAGCTAGGACCACAGCACATCACCATGCCCAGCCAATTTTTTTATTTTTTGTAGAGACAAGGTCTGTCTGTGTTGCTCAGGCTGGCCTGGAACTCCTGACCTTAAGCAATCCTCCCACCTCAGCTTCCCATAGTATTAGTATTACAGACATGAGCCACTGTGCCTAGCTAGTATCTGTTTTCTGGAAAGCACCTGAATGTGGACAGAGCTACACGTTTTGACAATTAGCTAGATAGAACATTGATTTATTAAAACTTTTCCATAAAAATTAAAGAACACAATTAGAATGTTATGAAAATAACACCAGGACACCTTACCTGAGCACTCAAGAAGTTACAATATGCTTTTCCTTATGCGAGGTACAGGGAATATACTGCCAGGAGTTGGAACATTTCTCAGGAAACAATCCTGCATTCTGCCCCAAAACATCAGGGAACGAGCCATTGAAAACCCAACATTTTACCTGTAGCCTGAAACATTTTTTGGTGGTCAGTACCAATCATTCACAAAATGTGCAGGAAAATCTCAAAAACAAATAGAACCAACCATCTGTTGTAGCAACTTCTGGTACATGACAACTGACCCATATCATCAGCACACAGGAAAGTAGTATCAATAGTAGGGGAAGATGCAGCTGGATGATCCAAAGTATTATCTAGACATTAGAACACACATTAGTCAAGGGATACTAACTATATATTTTTTTCTTGTTTCATCCACTTGAAATCACACCTGAATATCAAGGGATAGTTTCTTCAAATCCTAGCCTTCATGGTGGCAATTTTATATATCAATAACTGACAGTGAACATGAACTCAAAGAGCTTAGTGCATAACCAATGCCAATCCAGGTTCAGAAGTAAGGGAAAGAATAATACAAACTGCAGAGGGTAACCAAGGCCAATAATTTGTCTTGCTAATTGTTAGGTGGACTTTAGTACACCTAATCCCACATTAAACACTTGCCTGAAAAATCAGATTCACCAGGACAAAAATGGCATGTTTTCTAAGAGTCGATGGCTTTCATTGGATGAGTCTATATCTAAACTGTCCTTTTGAGAGAGGGTTGAACTATACTCTGTGCCCCTCCAGGCTCCATCACACCAACAGAGTTAATGAGAACAAAGAGTCAGGATTCACTTGTCACAGAGGACTTTAAGTAGCTCTAGTGACAGAAAATCTTTGCCACGTGGTTGAGTTAATTTGAGCTTTTAAAGTCAACTACTCTAGTTTACAAGGTGTTTCCTGAGTTCATTCAGAAATGGACCTTGACTCCAATTAAGTTTAGCCTAACTTTCCTAAACTTGAGCTGAGAAAATGGCCCTTTCAAATGTCACTTGGGATCTGGGCCAACACTATCCCATTACATGATTCATGCTGTTAGAACTGTATGCTGGGATTTGCTCTGATAACAAAAACCCACACTCCCACCAGTAATTGTTGAACATGATATTTGGAATTTTAATAGCCCAGTGCACCATTTTAAATCTGTTTTGCACATTGCTTTACTAATATGATGAGTATTTTACTTGGCTTCCTATACAAGGAACTGAAATTGTGCCCCACTTTTACTAAAGATGAAGCAGATAGACTCAGTCTGTTCATAGTCTTCTAAACTGGGGATGGAGAGAATAGCTAGTCCAAAGCTGAGCTAGGCACTGGGTAGCGCAGATGAATAGATATCATTCTTGTACTCAAAGAACTCACATGTTTCAGAAAGGGAACACATATGTACAGAAACAGTTGTACTACGATGTTATATGTGCTATATGTGTTATATGTGCTATAGTAGAAGTATGCAAGAGGAATGTATAGGAGAATAAAGGACAAAACACTTCACCTACCTGGGCTCAGAGGTTTAACAGAGGAATGAAGTCTAGAAGGATGAATATGAGATCACAAGGAAGGAAAGAAGAGTATGGATTAAAATACTGAAGTGCATTTGGGCCATGGTGAAAAGTTACTTTGGGTAGAAAGTGGTAGGCAAGGAGACTGGAAACATAGTCAATGGCAAGACATTTGAATATTTAAAGGTTTATTATGGCCGAGTGCAGTGGCTCACACCTGTAATCCCAGCACTTTGGGAGGCTGAGACAGGACGATCGCTTGTGCCCACGAGTTCAAGACCAGCCTGGGAGACATGAAGAAACCCAGCCTCTATCACAAATACGAAGATTAGTTGGGCATGGTAGCATATGGCTGTAGTCCCAGCTACTCAGGAGGCTGAGGGGGGAGCATGGCTTAAGCCCAGGAGGTGGAGGTTGCAGTGAGCCATTTGTGCCACTGCACTCCAGCCTGGGCGACAGAGGCAGACCCTGTCTCAAATTAATTAATTAATTAATTAAAGGCTGTTTCTGTCACACAATGCAGTTTTGATTTCATCTCCTAAGGTACAGTAAGCTATTGAAGGAGATTCCAACTCTTTATGAAAGAGATGGAATTTTAGAATAATTCCTTCAGTTGTCTAATCAGAACAATCTATCTTTGTTGACAATTCACCAATAAATATGTAAATAACAACAATAGTCTCCAGGTTCAGTTTACAGCAAAGACATTTATAATATTTATCACATTATATTACCCACTTAGTTTTAAAAACTCAGTCTAAAATTGTCCTACCCTTCCAGGTCAAAAATCTAGCTTTTGCCTTATAAGCAAACCAGCATATATAACAAATACATCTATTCATTCTCCTACCTATCCCAGTGGCAACAAATATGATTTGGAGATGAATAGAAAAAGGTTAGACTTTCCCTTAGTATCTCTTGATCACCTTACAGAGCTCGAGTCTATTGAAACTTTATCTTGTATAAAAGAATGTGAGGCCTTTCACATGAGAGCTGCCACTGTCAAAGCTACCGTGAGAGGTGCTGCTGTCAAAAACCTTTTTAGGACTAAGCTACGAGGTCATACCATGTTAAGCAGGCCCTCTACACACACACAAGATGACATGCAAAGTACCCTACCGCAGGATAGTATGAGATCCTATATATATCAGCTGTGAAAGAAACTCGAACTTGAAATAATACACTTCCATAGTAATCATAACAATCCTAAGCAGAAGACAAAAATTAAGACCACAAACCATATATCTGTTCTAACACAGAAAAAGAGAACAAGGGAAGAAGGGGCACAACACAGAAATTAAAAGAATTAGAAAATGTGATTGATTAAAACCAGATCAGGCCTGGCACGGTGGCTCACGCCTATAATCCCAGCACTTTGGGAGGCTGAGGCAGTTGGATCACAAGGTCAGGAGTTCGAGACCAACCTGGCCAACATAGTGAAAACCCCTTCTCTACTAAAAATACAAAAATTAGCCAGGCATGGTGGCACGCACCTGTAATCTTAGCTACTCGGGAGGCTGAGGCAGGAGAATCGCTTGAACCCGGGAGATGGAGGTTGAGGCGTGCCAAGATCACTCCACTACACTCCAGCCTGGGTGACGGAGCAATACTTCGTCTCAACCAAAAAAACAAACAAACAAACAAAAAAACAAGATCAAATACCATCAAGTATTTGTCTTCCAGGGGATGATGAAATGGGATAAAATATTTTTATATTTTCCTACTTTGCTCCTTTTTTAAAGTTTTAGACTTCTGGTGATTAATATAACTCACCAATGGCATTGTTGAAAAGTTGTGTAGTGGTTTCCTAATGAATTTCAGAACAGTGAATAAAGTCTTAAGAAAATAGTATCACATATTTGCAATTATTTCTCCAGGGATTTAGGAAGTAATAAGATTGAAAATCTTCCACCGCTTATATTCAAGGACCTGAAGGAGCTGTCACAATTGTAAGACTAATATTAATTTTGCCACCTCATTTCTTTATTGTATTATTTTTTAAATTGTGGTCAAATATGCATAACATAAAATTAGCTGTTTTTAAGTGTGTAGTTGAGTAGCATTAGCTACATTCACATTGCTGCACAACTATCACCACCATCTACCTCCAGAAGTTTTTCATGTTGCAAAACTGAAACTCTAGCCACTAAACACTAACTTCCCACTCACTCTTCCCCCATCCCCTGGCTACCACCATTCTACTTTGTGTCTGTGTCAATTTGACTACTCTAGATACCTCATAGAAGTGAAATCATGGAATATTTATCTTTTCGTGACAGGCCTATTCTACTTAGCATACTGTCTTCAAGTTTCATTTCTGTTGTAGCAGAAATGAATTTCCTTCCTTCTTAAGACTGAACAATATTTCATTGTGTATATATATTGCAGTGTTTATCTATTCACCCATTAATGGACATTTGAGTTGCTTCCATCTTTTGGCTATTGTGGATAATGTTACTATGAACCTGGGTGTACAAATATCTGTTGACCCTGCTTTCAATTTTTAGGTATCTACTCTCAAAAGTAGAATTGCTGTTTCATACATTTCTGTCATTTTATTTTTAATGTATGTTTCATTCTGTTTTCCATATGAGTTTAACCATTTTACATTTCCACTACTGGTATACTAGGGTTTCCATTTCTCCACATCCTTCCCAACACTTGGGATTTTCTGTTTTTTTGAAAATAGGCATGGCCGGGCACGGTGGCTCAAGCCTGTAATCCCAGCACTTTGGGAGGCCGAGACGGGCGGATCACGAGGTCAGGAGATCGAGACCATCCTGGCTAACATGGTGAAACCCCGTCTCTACTAAAAAATACAAAAAACTAGCCGGGCGAGGTGGCGGGCGCCTGTAGTCCCAGCTACTCGGGAGGCTGAGACAGGAGAATGGCGTAAACCCAGGAGGCGGAGCTTGCAGTGAGCTGAGATCCGGCCACTGCACTCCAGCCTGGGCGACAGAGCGAGACTCTGTCTCAAAAAAAAAAAAAAAAAGAAAAGAAAAGAAAATAGGCATGCTAATGGATGTGAAATGGTATCTCACCATGGTTTTGTTTTGTGGTTCCCAGTGATTAATGATGTTGAGTAACTTTTCATGTGCTTATTAGCCATTTGGATATCTTCTTGCAGAAAAATCTATTCAAGTCATTCATTCATTTTTCAATTGGATTGTTCAGTTTTTCTGTAGTTGTTAGATTGTTGGAGTTATATATTCTGGATGTTAACTTCTTTTCAGATACATGATTTGCAAATATTTTCTCCCGTTGCATGGGCTGCCTTTTCACTCTATTATGGTGTCCTTTGATGCATAAAAGTTTTTAATTTATATATAGTCTAATTTTTAAATTTCTTCTTTTGTTACTTATGCTTTTGGTGTCACATCCAAAATGACACCAATGTCATGAAGCTTTTCCTGTATGATTTCTTCTAAGAGTCTTGTAGTTTTTAGCTTTACCATTTAGGTCTTAAATCCATTTTGAGTTAACTTATGTACGTGGTGTAAGGTAAGGATCCAACTTCATTCTTTTGCATGTGGATGTCCAGTTTTGTCAACACAATGTATTGAAAAGACTACTTTTTCCCCATTGAATGTCCTTGGCACCCTTGTTGAAAATCATTTGATCATGTATCTGTGGGTTTGTTCCTGAGCGCTCTATTCTATTCCATTAGTCTACATGTATGCATTTCAGCCAGTACCACACTGATGGCTGTAGCTTTGTAGTATGTTTTGAAATTAAATAGTGTGACATCTCCAATTTTGTTCTTCTTTTTTCAAGATTGTTTGGCTATTTGGGCTCCCTGCGTTTTCCATATGAATTTTAGGATGGATTTTTATATTTCTGCAAAAAAAAAAAAAAAAAGGCAGTGGGATTTTGGCAGATTGCCTTGAATCTGTAGCTCACTTTGAGCGATACTGACATCTTAATATTAAGTCTTCTGATCTGTGAACATAGCATATCTTTCCCTTCATTGGTGTCTTCCTTATTTTCTTTCAGCAATGTTTCACAGTTGCAAGGGTATTTATCTTTCACCTCTTTGGATTAAGTTTATTTAAGTATATTATTCTTTTGATGCTATTGTAAATGGAATTCTTTTCCTAATTTTCCTTTTGTGATTATTCATTGCGTATAGAAACACAACTGATTTTTGTGTGTTAATTTTGTACCCAACAATGTTGATGAATGTTTTAGTTCAAGTGGATTTCTTTTTAGTTAAATCTTTTGGATATTCTACATATAAGATTACATTATCTGTAAACAGAGGTAATTTTTTTCTTCTTTTACAATTTGGATGCCTGCCTTTCATTTATTTTTCTTGCCTAATTATTCTGATTAGGACATCCAACATTATGTTGAATGAAAGTGGTGAAAGCAGGCATCCTTGTCTTGTTCCTGCTCTTAGGGGAAAGCTTTTGGTCTTT
The DNA here is from genome assembly GCF_002776525.5 of Piliocolobus tephrosceles. NCBI lineage: Eukaryota > Metazoa > Chordata > Mammalia > Primates > Cercopithecidae > Piliocolobus > Piliocolobus tephrosceles. The sequence goes on along the minus strand of NC_045436.1, from coordinate 31,147,829 downwards.
TACCATTGACTGTGGGTTTTCATATGCATCCTTTATTATGTGAGGTAGTTTCCTTTCATTTCTAGTTTGCTGAGTCCACTTCTTTTTTTTTTATACAACCCATTGGTCATTGTCATTCTTTCTCTCTTTCCTTCTTTCTGTAACCATGGCTGCCCCAGAAGTTCCTTCCATCCCCCATGTAACTTATGGTCTAATCTTCAGTAAATATTTTTGTTTATTTATTCTTTCTTTTCTTTTTTAATTTCATTTTTGTAGAGATGGGGGTCTCATTATGTTGCCCAGGCTGCTCGTATTGGACTTCAAGGCTCATGCCATTCTCCCACCTCGGCCTCCCAAAATGCTGGGATTACAGACATGAGCCACCACACCCAGTCTAAATATTTTAAAAAGAGAACTTTTCCTGAGAAGTTTCCTTTAATCAATGATTCTTGTTTCAAGGTGTTGTTTTTCAAAGATTCTGAAATTTTCTCCATTTAAATTTAGCTTTCAGTTCTCTTTAAGAAGGCAGGTGCTTGTAGTCCCAGTGACTTGAGAAGCTGAGGCAGGAGGATCCCTTGAGCCCAGGAGTTCAAGTACAGCCTGAGCAACATAGCAAGTCCCCACTCTAAAAACTTAAAGTATAAAAATAAATTCCCTTTGAAGTCTACTTTTCATTTCATGTTTCATGACTTAAGATTTATTATAAAAGATATGATATATAATTCCATTAATTCAAATTTTGACTAAATGAGATTATTTCATTTCATTGTATTTAAACCATATCTGATCTTAGGCAAAATGGGAAATAGGTACAGCTCTTTCTGGGTCCACTACCTCTTCTCTGGTGGCAGCCCTTTCTTGACAGCTCTGCCTTCATGCTCATATTTTATTAGCTCTCACTCTATCACTCTCATAATCACAGAGTATTTACCACAAGCTGGGTACTGTTCTAACTGTTTTATCTTAATTAATTCACTTAAATGTACAATCAACCCTGTGAGACCAGTGCTATTGCTATCTCTTCATTTCACTGATGAAGAAAAATTGTATATATTTATTAGTACAACATGATGTTTTGAAATATGTATACATTGTGGAATGCCTAAACTGGGCTAATTAACATATGCATCATCTCACATATTTATTTTTTGTGGTGAGAACATTTAACATCTACTCTCTTAGCAATTTTCAAGCATGCAATACATTGTTATTAGCGAAAGTCAGCATGTTGCAAAATAGATGTCTTGACCTTATTCCTCCTTTCTAACTGAAATTTTTGTACCTTTTGACCAGTATATTCCAATCCTTCCCCCTCTGCATCTGGTAACCACATTCTACTCTCTACTTCCATGAGTTCAACTTTTTTAGATTCCACATATAAATGAGATCATGTGGTAATTGTCTTTCTATGCCTGACTTATTTCATGTAGCATAATGTCCTCTAGATTCATTCATGTTGTTGCAAATGACAGGATTTTCTGGTTTTTTTTAAGGCTGAATAGTATTCTATTGTGTATGTACACATTTTTTTTTAATCAAGTCATCCTTTGATGGACACCTGGGTTGAATCTATACCTTGGCTATTATGAATAATGTTGCAATGAATACGGGAGTACAGAAATCTCTTTAACATACTGATTTTATTTCCTTTGGATATATATCCAGTAGCAGAGTTTCTGGATCATGTGGTAGTTCAATTTTTGATTTTTGAGGAAACCCCATACTATTTTCTATAATGGTTGTACTAATTTATATTCCCACCACCGGTATGCAAGGGCAACCTTTTCTTCAAATCATCTTCAGCACTTATCTTTCATCTTTTTGATAAAAATTATGCTAAAAGGTGTGAGGTAATATTTCACTGTGGTTTCAGTTTGCATTTCTCTGTTGATTAGTGATGTTGAGCATTTTTTCATATACCTGTTAGTCATTTATATGTCTTCTTTTGAAAAATGTCTATTCAAGCCTTTTCCCTAATTTTTAACCAGCTTATTTGTTTTCTTGCTGAGTTATCTGAGTTCCTTACAAATTTTGGATATTAACCAGTTACCAGATATATGATTTGCAAATATGGTCCCCCATTACACAGGTTGTCTCTTCACTCTGTTGATTGTTTCCTTAGCTGTGCAGAGGCTTTTTAATTTTATGTAATCCCATTCATCTATTTCACTTTTGTTGCCCATATTTTTGGGGCAATATCCAAAAAAATCATCACCCAGGTTAATGTCCTGGGGCTTTCCACCTATATTTTCTTCTAGTCATTTTATAGTTTTACAGTTTAAGTCTTTAATCCAGTATGAGTTATAGTATACTTTTGTTCATAAATATTTAAAAGTAACCCAAACTAAACAGATTCACTTGCTTTACTCATGTGGTTTTTAGAAATGACCTATTGCTGCTTTTTTTTAAAAAAAACAGGAATCTTTCCTATAATCCAATCCAGAAAATTCAAGCAAACCAATTTGATTATCTTGCCAAACTCAAGTCTCTGTAAGTATTCACATACGGGGATAGTTTCTTGATAAAATTGTTTTTTAAATACTAACAATGTATATTTTTATGTATTTCTTTCAAATCTTAAGCTTTATTTCCAAGACATTAGTTTAGCTCTACAAAAGCATATGAGTGCTTGCTGCACTATAAACAGACAACTATTAGTTTTATCTTCTATATTTGTAAATTTAAAAATAATTATGAATTATTTTATATTTTTCTGTAAGTCACTAGGAGCTTATGCTGATTGGTTTGCTTTGACCCTTCAAAGACATCTGTGCATATTCACTCTCTTAACACTGGGCATTTTATAATTTATTATGGGCATTTTTACCCCAAGGTGGAATATTCTAGATTATATAAATCCTTACTTGTACCCACACACAAAAAAAGACAAAAATTCTGTTAGAGTCGAAGAATTGCCTTTAAAGAAAAGCCTCAGGGCTGGCTGAGTATAGTGGCTCACACCTGTAAACTCAGCACTTTGGGAGTCCGAGGTAGGAGGATTGCTTGAGACCAGGAGTTCAAGAATAACCTGGGCAACATAGGGAGACCCTGCCTCTACAAAAAAATAAAAATAAGCAAATTGGTTGAGTGTGGTGGCATGCACCTGTGGTCCTAGCTACTAGCTACTTGGGAGGCTGAGGTGGGGACATTGCTTGAGCTGGGAGGTTGAGGCTGCAGTAAGCCATGTTCATACCACCACACTCTAGCCTCTGCAACAGAGGAAGACCTTGTCTCAAAAAAAAAAAAAAAAAAAAAAAAAAAAAAAAAAAAAAAAAAAAAAAAGATAAGCTTCAGTTCATTTAATTTGAGTGTTCCCTCAGTAAAATGACATTTTATTAGAAAAAAATTTATTAATTAAAAATTACTAGGAAATTTTCAAGGATGTAAAACATCTCTGCTGTTAGGATATTGTATAAAAGAGAATGCTTGTGCATTTATTCCACACATATTTATCGAGTAGTTAAAATGCATAAAGCATTGTGCCGTGATCTGTGAGGATCTAAAAAAAATCAAATAAGGAAGACAATATGTATATAAATCACACAATCAGAAGAAGGAGGATTTGGGGAAATAGGTGGGCTGAGTGTAATTATTTTGTTCAGAATAAGTGTTAATTAAAAGCATTTTATTAAATTGTCCTTCATGAAAACTCAATTTATTAAACCATGTATAACACATGTTCTTTGATTATTAATTTGATATTTTTAGCAGCCTAGAAGGGATTGAAATTTCAAATATCCAACAAAGGATGTTTAGACCTCTTATGAATCTCTCTCACATGTAAGTAGATATTTTTGTTGTTTTTCATCATGATTTTAATAGTTGTTTCTATGTGTGTTATGATAATACATCCAATCTATTAATATTTTCTACTAATTTGCCAGCTATAAACTGAATGTTTGTGTTCCTCCAAAATTTATATATTGAAATCCTAACCCCAATGCAATGGTACAAGGAGGTAGGGACTTTGGGAGATGACTAGGTCATGAGAGCCTTTGTGAGTGGGATTAGTGCCCTTATAAAAGAGACTCTGGTCCAGGCCAGTGGCTCATGCCTCTAATCCCAGCACTTTGGGAAACTGAGGCGGGTGGGTCACTTGAGGTCAAGAGTTCAAGACCAGCCTGGCCAACATGATGAAACCTCATCTCTACTAAAAATACAAAAATTAGCCAGGCGTGGTGGTGATTCCAGCTACTCGGGAGGCTGAGGCAGGAGCATCGCTCGACCCCTGGAGGCAGATGTTGCAGTGAGCCAAGATAGCGCCACTGCACTCCAGGCCAGGTGACAGTGAGACTCCGTCTCAAAAAAAAAGAAAAAGAAAAAGAAAAGAAAAGAGACTCTGGAGACCACCCTTGCCCCTCCACCTTCTGAACACAGAGAAAGAAGATGGCCATCTATGAAACATGTGGTCCCCTACCAGACACTGAATCTGCTGGCACCTTGATCTTTGTCTTCCCAGCCTCCAGAACTGTGAGAAATAAATATTTATTGTCTAAGTCACTCAGTCTATGGTATTGTTGTTATAGAAGCCAAATGGACTGAGATATGTCTAAACAATAATTAAAACTCTTAAACCTTTGATATTGGGTGGGATGATTTTAGTTTTCCACAGTCTGGTAGAATCTCATAGGAGATTTTTTGAATCTCAGGAAACATGAGTGTGAGGGGAATCTACTTGGTCTTGTAAGAAGTTTTCTTCAGCTCTAATAACTGTTCACAGATATTGATGTTTGCCTAATGAGCTAGTAATTTGTGTATAGGGTATATTAGTCCATTTTGCATTACTATAAAGGAATATCTGAGGTTGGGTGGTTTATAAAGAAGAGTTTATTTTGGCTCACAGTTCTGCAAGTTGTTAAGAGAAGCATGGCACCAACCTCTAATTTTGGTGAGGTCATCAGGAAAGCTTTTAATCATGGCACAGGACAAAGAGGGAGTAGGTGTGTCAAATGGCGAGAGAGATAGCCAGAGAGAGAAGAGGAGGTACCAGTTCTCTTTAATAATCAGATCTCATGTGAAATAATAGGAGAACTCACTTATTACTGCAGGAAGGACACCACACCATTCAGGAGGGATCTACCCCATGACCCAAACACCTCCTACTGGGCCCCACCTCCAACACTGGGAATCAACTTTTGACATGAGATTTGGAGTAGACAAATATCCAAACTATATCACATGGTACAAGTGCTACCAGATGAAGAGGAAGGAATTTATATAAGCAATATAAAATAATTACAAATAAATCAACGCTGCAAATGAAGATAGTTAGGAAGAAATCTTTCTCAATGAAAATGTCCCCAAATGTCAGGGCATGATTCAAGCAAGTGTGCATGGATGAGATGGTAAACTTTGAAAAATCTTTTCTTCAAAGAATATGTCTGGTTGTACCTGTGATTACATGCTTTAGAAGCATTTTTTTAATTGAATGCAATTTTATAGCAGTTATTAGAATGATCCATGCCACAGAAATTTTCAGTAATTTAGAAAATGTCAGCTACCATCAACTCTGTAATCTTGCTTGTATTTTAAGTCTAACACAGAACACTGCTTTTGTTTTCCATAATTCCTCAGAAAGATGGCTTATAAAAGATTCCTTGCTTGTACGCAACATAAAGCAATCTGACTAAATTTAAACATAACAGAATTTATTGGAAGAAAATGGTATAACACAAAATCTGAGGAATAATATATAGCCACTGGAATTATCCATCCCAGTGTCATTCAATCAGATTCAGAGTTCCAGGAGAGAGAATCTACTTGATCGCATCTAGGGCACTTACCTACTCTGGGCTAGGGATTGCCTCCACTGAAGGTCCCACCATAACTTCTCAGAAAGGGAGAAGTAATTCTCTCAAAGGAAATCAGAACACTATTATTAGAAGAGTGATTGAGTGCTGGGCAGCCAAAGTAGCAAAGAGTTACTATAATTCTGTGGATAAAAGCAAAACTTCAGCCTAAGACACATAAAGCAAAGTAAAATACCAATCAACACTCCTTCTTTCCTCATGTTCTGCTCTCCTGTCCTTCATGGTTTACAGAATAAATGGATATAACCGAATGGAAATATCAGTAATTGACCTTGAACTTGACAGGACAAATTGTAATCAAGTTTTTATCTTTTCTTACTATAGCTCTTTATATACTAAAGATCATTTATATTTTTGGCAGAACACATGGCTTTATAGGCAAATAGATCTAATTTGAAGTTCAATTTGCATATTTAGTAGAAAATTTCCTAGGAAATAACTTGCCTCCATTGAAGATTCATCTCTTCCTATAATGATGCTAACACCTACCTCATGGAATTCATTTGAGAACTTATTTGTGATACTTAAGAAATGCTCAATAAAGGGTGTTGGTGTTGGTGGTAACACAGTAGTAATTATAAATTATTCACATGGCATATTTATCAACAAGGAAAGTCTCTCTATTGATGAAAGAAGTCACTCAACAAACATTTATTGACCCCTTTATTCTGTACCAAAATCGTGTGAGAGATAGGCATGTTAGCAAGTAGTTACAGTTAACATAACTTCTTTTATTTTTTCTTTTACTGTGGTACTTTCATGTTTAAAATCTTTAATATTATTTTGTTATTTTTATTAATTGACATAATAATTGCACATCTTCGTGGGGTACATAGTGATGTTTTGGTACATACAATGTATAGTGATCAGATCAGGATAAAGGATAATTCGCATATCCATCTTCTCAAACGTTTATCATTTCTTTGTGTTCAGAACATTCAATATCCTCCTTCTAGCTATTTGAAACCACACAGTATTGTTAACTATAGACATCCTACCATGATATAGAAGATGAGAACTTATTCTCCTTTCTAGTTGTAACTTTGAATTCTTTAATAAATCTCCTGTCTCTTCCTTCTCCTTACTCTCCCCAGCCTGTAGTATCCTCTGTTCTAATTTTACTTCTGTAAGATCAATATTTTTAGTTTCCATATATGAATGAGAACATGAGGTATTTAACATTATTCCTGGTGTATTCCACTTAATGTAATGTCCTCCATTTCCCTCCTTGTTGCCACAATGACAGAATTTCATTCTTTTTTTAAAACTGAATATTCCATTGTGTATATCTACCACATTTTTTTTATCCATTCATCTGTTCATCAACACCTGGGTTGATTCCATATCTTGGCTATTGTGAATAGTGCTGAAGTAGCATTGTTTGTATGGGGTAATTCCTGAAGTTTGTTGCCTCACACAAGGAAATTAAGGATGTGGACACACAAGGAGTGAGGTTGAGAGCAGAGGTTTAATAGGGGAGACAAAGAGAAAAGCTCTCTCTCCTGCAGAGAGAGGGGGGCTCCTGAATAGGTCTTCCAGTTCTGTAGTGAAATGCACAGGGTTTTATGCAGTAGCTTGAGGAGGCCATGTTTGATTTACATAGGGCCCAAAAGATTGCTTGGACCGGTTGTGCCATTTGCATAGCATGCAAAGAAGCTGACTGCCCCACCCTAATCTTTCATTATGCAGATGGGTTCTCTACCTGGCTGGCACCATGTTGTCTGCTTCTTTACTGTACACGTGGTTGACAAAGAAAAGGAAAGATGGAGCCTCCATGTTGAACATACTTAGCCCCCAAGTAGCCTTTTCCTATTGGCACAGCTGCCAGCATTCACCTGTGCAAGCTTCTAGCTTGCTTTTCTATGTCTGCAGCTTGATTTTTCAGGATGCTCTTTGTTAGAAAAGAAATTATTTGGGGGCTGCATTTTATTAAAAGAGAAAGCTTACTGAGGACTCTCTTACCCTCACTAACTGCCTAAATACTTTCTTTTTAGCTTCTGTATCAGTGCTGCAATAAACATGGGGGTGCAGATATGTCTTTGATATGATTTTCTTTTCTTTGAATAGATTCTCAGGAATGGGATTTCTGGATCACATGCTAGTTCTTTTTTTTTTTTGGAGACAGAGTCTTGCTCTGTCGCCCAGGCTGGAGTGCAGTGGCGCGATCCCGGTCACTGCAACCTCTGCCCCCACAGGTTTAAGTGATTCTCCTGCCTCAGCCTCCCAAGTAGCTGGGACTACAGGTGTGCACCACCATGCTGGCTAATTTGTTGTATTTTTAGTAGAGACAGAGTTTCACCGTGTTAACCAGGATGGTCTCAATCTCCTGACCGTGTGATCTGCCCACCTCAGCCTCCCAAAGTGCTAGGATTACAGGCATGAGCCACTGCCCCTGGCCCATATGCTAGTTCTATTTGTACTTTTCTGAGGAACCCCCATATTGTTCTCCATAGTGCCTATACTAATTTACATTCCCGCCAATAAGAGTTTCCTTTTCTCCAGATTCCCACCAGCATTTGTTACTTTTTGGTCTTTTTGATAATAGCCATCCATCCAACCTTGGAGTAAGATGATACCTCATTGTGGTTTTAATTCCCATTTCCTTGATCATGAGTGAGGTTGAGCATTTTTTCAAGTATGGGTTGGCCGTTTGTATGTCTTCTTTTGAGAAATATCTGTTCAGATCATTTGCCTCTTTTTTAATCGGATTTTTTCTTTTCTTTTTTCTTCTTTTCTTTTCTTTTTTTTTTTTCTTTTTTTTTTTTTTTGTTGGTGTTGAAATAACATCATAACTTCAATAACAAAAAGCCACGGAAGCACAGAAGAGAAAACACTTAACTCTTCCCCTGAGGGTTAGAAAGCAATCACTTGCAGCACAATAGGGGCTGTGTAACTGCATTTACATATACTAAGCATCGAAAGCACAATAAAGGTTTCTCCGGAGGGATTCATTCTCTTGATCACATCTAACAGTTTGTATTCTAAGACATGTCTAACACTTGTTATATTTATTATGCCTGTTTGCTTCACACATTCTTTAACAGTGAAATCAAGCTAATGATAATTGGATGTAAGTCTAAAGTTTGAGAATCCCTAATATTTTAGTTCTCTCAGTTTCATCTTAAGACATTTTCTTTCTACCGATAAAATGTAGGAAATAAATATGAATGTAAGGTGACACTGAATTAAATGGAAAATCTTATTTTACCTTCTCTTTGTATACCAGATATTTTAAGAAATTCCAGTACTGTGGGTATGCACCACATGTTCGCAGCTGTAAACCAAACACTGATGGAATTTCATCTCTAGAGAATCTCTTGGCAAGCATTATTCAGAGAGTATTTGTCTGGGTTGTATCTGCAGTTACCTGCTTTGGAAACATTTTTGTCATTTGCATGCGACCTTATATCAGGTCTGAGAACAAGCTGTATGCCATGTCAATCATTTCTCTCTGCTGTGAGTATTTCCTGGTTAAAGGGGAATTGTAGTTTTGAAATATACAAAAGCATTATTATTAGAAAATAAGTTATGTGAGTGGTAGAATTATGGAATTTTACATTTTTCTCCTTTTTGCTTGTATGCTCTTTTCACATTTTCTTCAAAGAAAATAGAATTACTTTAGCAATAAGAAAAAATATGGTTTTTTAAACTAGGAAATTTAATCACCTTACACAAATTAACAAAGCTTTCACTTACTAGTTCTCTCTCATACGGTGGCTCCAAAGGCACAATATTTTGTTGAAGCATCTAAAATCTTCCACTACAAATAAAATTGCAACCTCCTATGGTCACAATTTTACATGCAGACCTGTACTTACTTTTTTATTTGTATGTCCAGTTCACAGATATTGACTTAACAACTACATGTTTTCCTGATCTCTGAGCTACTAGAAGTTTTTTCCACTCTAACTGAAATGTGTAAATAAGAAAATGTTTTCAGGGAGTATTCATTTTTTCAAAAAGTTGTTGCAATGTAATGGCAAGGTATTATGTTAAATGAACACTGCAAAGAAAAATAAGGAAGAAACCAGTCCTCAGGATGTTTGCAGTGTAGGTCAAGTGGCCTAGAATTTATCAATGCTCCCTTAAGCAAGCAAAGCATCACTCGACATGCGGTTCTACTTTTGTGTGTGTGCTGCCCCCATGTACTGTCCCCATCCTTATTTAAACTCTAATGTCTAAATGGTTTTTTTTTTTTTATTGCAAGCTATGTAAGAAACAGAACTCAGAAACCATTTACTATTTTGTATTGCTAGCTACAAAATTTTTAGTAAGTTCAATTTCCCTGGTGAAGCCTAGACTATAACTTCAGAGTTAAAGGCTTAGGGTCAGCCTTATGATTTATACAGTGATGTGATTTTAGGGATTTTGTGTAGAATGCTTGTGCAGTCCAAAAATCTCACCCACTTTCTGATATGCAACGTTTGCTTAAAAAGAAATATGCCAAGTAGTCTAAGAGAGCTAATTCCTGGGACTGGAGACCCTAAAAAGAGACAGGAAAAGATGTAAAAATTGAAAGACAGAGGAAACAGTAGTGCTTAGACCAACTCTGGTAAGTAATTTAAGCCCCTTAAAATTGTACTGACTGCAAAGCAATTCATAATTATTCATATCTCTTAAATTATAGGCTTCAAAATTCAGTCATAACTCTATCACAGGAACTTGTGAATTACTTTCTCCAAAATTTTATGTGATGCCTTGAGCTTGTTGCATTGGTTGAATTTCAGCGGAAGAGCTGAACCAAATAATGCCAACCTCATCTAGGTCCCTAACTGAATGCTCTACGTGATTGCATTTTGTTCATTTATTCAGCACTTCTACGTGATGGGTCTAGAACAGAGAATACAATAGACAAGATCTCTGCTCTTAAAGACTTGCACTTGAAAGGAAAATGAAGACATGATTGCATAATTAATTGTAGAGAGTACCTTTGAGAGTGGTTACCAAAGAGAGTCTATGAATAGATCCTCATCTGTAAATGAATTCTTAGGAGAATAAAAATTACCTTTTCCTGAGAGAGAAGAAACTTGACTATTTTTTCTAGCATTAAAAATATTATTGCTTATTGATGATTTTATGATACCTATTTATTTCTCTAAATTTGTGAAACTATGACTCCTCTAGGTGCCGACTGCTTAATGGGAATATATTTATTCGTGATCGGAGGCTTTGACCTAAAGTTTCGTGGAGAATACAATAAGCATGCGCAGCTGTGGATGGAGAGTACTCATTGTCAGCTTGTAGGATCTTTGGCCATTCTGTCCACAGAAGTATCAGTTTTACTGTTAACATTTCTGACACTGGAAAAATACATCTGCATTGTCTATCCTTTTAGATGTGTGAGACCTGGAAAATGCAGAACAATTACAGTTCTGATTCTCATTTGGATTACTGGGTTTATAGTGGCTTTCATTCCATTGAGCAATAAGGAATTTTTCAAAAACTACTATGGCACCAATGGAGTATGCTTCCCTCTTCATTCAGAAGACAAAGAAAGTATTGGAGCCCAGATTTATTCAGTGGCAATTTTTCTTGGTAAGAAACTAAGAAACTAATGTTCATAAGTTTTTATTTCAAATATTCCAACCAGCTGTTAGTAAGAATGAGGCTGAATTCTATCAGAATCCCCAGCAAGGATTTTCCTCCCAAAATTATACTGTTACATAAATTCCAATCTGACACAGCTTAATAAAAGACACTAAACACCTTTATTTCATGTATTCACCCTAAACATGCTAAGTAACATATGTTTTGGCTCTTTGCTTTATTATATGAGCATAATGGTATTTATTATCTTTTCAAATTCATGTGTATAGCAACACACATCTCTGGCTTGCGAGTGTACATACAACTGTTCTAAACCAGCAATGTAAAAATATTCTCAGAGTACAGCAAAAAGTAACTGGATTAGAAAAAAAAATCACTAGGCCAGGCACAATGGCTTATGCTATAATCTCAGTGCTTTGGGAGGCCAAGGTGGGAGGATCACTTGAGGCCAGGAGTTGAGACCAGCCTGGGCAACATAGCAAGACCCCATCTCTACAAAATTATTTTTAAAAAATTAGCTGGTGTGAGGCCAGGCGCAGTGGCTCATACCTGTAACCCCAGCACTTTCAGAGGCTGAGGCGGGCTGATCACAAGGTCAGGAGTTCAAGACCAGCCTGACCAATATGGTAAAACCCCATCTCTACTAAAAATACAAAACTTAGCCAGGCATGGTGGTACACACCTGCAGTCCCAGCTACTTGGGAGGCTGAGGCAGGAGGATTGCTTGAGCCCAGGAGTTTGAGGCTGCAGTGAGCTATGAATGTACCACTGCATTTCAGTCAGTGACAAAGCAAGAACTCATCTCTAAAAAAGTTAAAAATAAAACATCACTAATACTAGAAAGCTTAAAAACCCAAGATATTCATTGAATTACTGTCATTTCAAAGATCTCATTTAAAAAGTAAACATTTTAGCATTCTTCACTACTTCCACAAAGCCTCATCTCAAAAAAATCATGATTTTTGTGGACTTTAGTAATTCTTTATGAAGAAAAAAACCCACACATTATAGTCTTTGTATCTTTAGTAATAACATCTTTGTATCTTTAGTAATAAAAATGTTTTATTTATGTTTGTTCATTTTGAAAAAATATTTCTATACATTAATAATACTGTTTGTATTCCAAATAGGTATTAATTTGGCTGCATTTATCATCATAGTTTTTTCCTATGGAAGCATGTTTTATAGTGTTCATCAAAGTGCCATAACAGCAACTGAAATACAGAATCAAGTTAAAAAAGAGATGATCCTTGCCAAACGTTTTTTCTTTATAGTATTTACTGATGCATTATGCTGGATACCCATTTTTGTACTGAAATTTCTTTCACTGCTTCAGGTAGAAATACCAGGTACAATATTTTTTTTTTCTCTCCTTAAAGAAATAATAAATCTGTTTGTGCAGTGTTCTTTTAAGGAAGACAGTTAGAATTCTTAACACTAAACAATTTAAAGAATTGTACATCAGAGCCGGGCACAGTGGCTCATGCCTGTAATCCCAGCACTCTGGGAGGCCAAGACGGGCAGATCACTTGAGGTCAGGAGTTTGAGGCCAGCCTGGCCACCATGGGGAAACCCCATCTCTACTAAAAATACAAAAATTAGCTGGGCATGGTGGTGCACTGCTGTAGTCCCAGCTACTCAGGAGGCTAAGGCATGAGAATTGCTTGAACTCGGGAGGCAGAGGTTGCAGTGAGCCGAGATTGCGCCTCCAGCCTGGGTGACAGAGCGCCCCCCCCCCCCAAAAAAATTGTAAGTCATAGTTGTAGGTACTTTTGGCTATGTTCATCAATATAACATTTACTGGAAAAGAACTATTTTTTTCCATAAATGCCTAATAATACAACTACTATGGGAACAAAGAAGCAATGAGTGACCAAAACAAATTAAATACAGTGTTGAAATTCTAATCATCACATGCTTAAGACGACTAGAAAGAAACAGGCCGAAACAATTCTCAAATGATTACTGCATTTTTTTCAGAATGTAAGAAAATTTTCTTCCTGTAATACATGCAATTTAGTGAAGATCATGCCAGAGTGTGAGAAATAATAGAAGCAAACATTCTTGGCATTTAAAAAGAATGTAGGCTGGTGTGGTGGCTCACGCCTGTAATCTGGTACTTTGAGAGGCCAATGTGGGAGGATCACTTGAGCCCAGGAGTTCGAAGCTGCAGTGAGCCATGATGTACCACTGCACTCTAGTCTGGGTGACAGTGCAAGATCCTGTCTCAAAAAAATAAAAAATAAAAAACAAAAAACAATGTACATTACACCCATTAGGATGACTACTATTTTGAAAAAACACACATACGAAAAAAAAAAAAAAACCAGTGTTGGTAAAGATGTGGAGAAATTGGAATCCTTGTGAATTGCTGGTAGAAAAATAAAATGGTACAGCTGCTATGGAAGACAATATGGCAGTTACCATCCAATTTAAGCATAGAGTTACCATCCAATGTGGAAATTCTCCTAAGAAAAAAACCAAAACAATTGAAAGCAGGGACTCAAACAGATATCTGTACACCCATGTTGATAGCAGCATTATTCACAATAGCCAAAAGTTAGAAGCAACACAAATGTCCATAGATCAGGTAAATGGATAAACAAAATGTGGTACATACGCACAATGGATTAGTATTTAGTCTTGTAAAGGAAGGAAATTTTGACAAATGCTGCAATATACATGAACCTTGAAGATACTGTGCTAAGTGAAATAAGTTAGACACAAAAGAACAAATATTTTATTTCACTTACATGACGTTTCTGATATAGTCAGATTCATAGAACATAGAACGGTGTTTTCTAGGGGTTGGGGTAAGGGAGAATGGAGAGTGATTGTTTAACAGGCATTGAGTTTCCATTTGGGAGATGAAATCATTCTGGAGATGGATGGTGGTTATGGTACAACAATATGAACGTACTTATTGCCACTGAGCTGTCCACTTAAAAATGGTGTTTACATGGTATATTTTATGTTATGCATACTTTACCATAATGAAAAGTGCATATATCCTGTTAAATATATATATGTATATTTATATATATAAAATGCAGTTTATATTCACATTTTAAAATTTTCACGTAGCAGGGCGCAGTGGCTCACACTTGGCAATCCCAGCACTTTGGGAGGCTGAGGTGGGCAGATCACTTGCAGTCAGGAGTTGGAGACCAGCCTGGCCAACATGGTGAAACCCCATCTCTACTAAAAACACAAAAATTTAGCTGGGCATGGTAGCATGCACTTGTAGTCCCAGCTACTTGGAAGGCTGAGGCACGAGAATGCTTGAACCTGGGAGGCAGAGGCTGCAGTGAGCGGAGATTGCGCCACTGCAGTACAACCTGGGTGATAGAGGGAGACTCTGTCTCAGGAGAAAAAAAAAAAAAACAATTGTATGTATTAATACACAATTTTAATTGTGTTCTGTACTATGGATGATGGTGATAGTATCTTATATTTTATGAACAACAAAAAGAAGGCCAAGTGGGGAGGACTGCTTGAACCCAGGATATTGAAACCAGCCTGGACAACATAGGGAGACCCTGAGACCTCTTCAGAGAATAAAAAAATAAAAAATTAGCCGAGCATGGTGGCACATGCCTGTGTCCCAGCTACTCAAGTAGAATAAACTCTTCAAAGAATAAAAAATAACTCTTCAAAGAATAAAAGAATAAAAAATTAGCCGAGCATGGTGGCACATGCCTGTGTCCCAGCTACTCAAGAGGGTGAGGTACAAGGATCACTTGGGCCCAGGAGGCCAAGACTGCAGTGAGCCATGTTCACACCACTGCACTCCAGCCTGAGCAACAGCATGAGACCCTGTCTCAAAAACAAAAACATAAAAACAAAGCGTAATGACAGCATCAATTAAATTATAATAAAATCAGAGTATTTTGGTATTTGTATGTATACTAGAGTGATTTTTAAGATGGGTTTAGCCAAAGTTATTTTTTACAGAAATAAATATCTCGTCGAAAGCCAAAAAAATGCACACTTTGTTTTAAAATCAAGTGGCAAAAAGAAATATATTAAATAAAAGTGTACATATTCTGACAAATACTATATGCACTATTAAAATACTTGAAAAGTCTTTTAATTATTAGGCACTTAAATCTATGACTTAAATACTAAACAATATGTTTTTTTCCTAAAATATAATCATAATATGTAATCACTTTGTGAAAAATATTTCTACCTAAAGGAATATTTTTGTTGATGTATTCAAGAAGAGCTACTTAGCAAAGAATGCCATTCTGTTTCAGCACTAGCATTCCCCTCACACACTGGCACTCTGGAAAGATATACTGGAAACAAATAGAGACTTGGTATTTAATTATGTGACCTCAAAGGAAAAAAATTCAAACTCAAAAAGGGGTTGGAATGAAAGAAACAAGGAAATTGGGTTTCTATACCTTATAAACATCTGTAAACACTAAAACTGTTCCATTTTTCTTTTCTAGGTACCATAACCTCTTGGGTAGTGATTTTTATTCTGCCCATCAACAGTGCTTTGAACCCAATTCTCTATACTCTGACCACAAGACCATTCAAAGAAATGATGCATCAGTTTTGGTATAACTACAGACAAAGAAGATCTATGGACAGCAAAGGTCAGAAAACATACGCTCCATCGTTCATCTGGGTGGAAATGTGGCCACTGCAGGAGATGCCACCTGAGTTAATGAAGCCGGACCTTTTCACATACCCCTGTGAAATGTCACTGATTTCTCAATCAACAAGACTCAATTCCTATTCATGACTGACTCTGAAACTCATTTCTTCACAGAGAATACTGTGGGGGTGCTTCATGAGGGATTTACTGGTATGAAATGAATACCACAAAATTAATTTATAATAATGGCTAAGATAAATAGTTTACAAGGACATGAGGAAAAATAAAAAGGACTAATGCTCTTATAAAGGGAAGTAATTATATCAATTATATATATATATATATTAGTAGACATTTTACATAAGAAATTAAGAGAAATCTACTTCAGTAACATTCATTCATTTTTCTAACATGCATTTATTGAGTACCCACTACTATGTGCATAGCATTGCAATAAATTCCTGGAAGTAGACAGTGCAGAACCTTTCAATCTGTAGATTGTGTTTAATTACAAAAGACTATACAAAGTCCATCTGCAGTTCCTAAAGTAGAGCTTTGCCTGTCATGTGCATCAGCAAGAATCATAGGCACTTTTAAATAAAGGTTTGAAGTTTTGGAATACTCATTGTAATTGCATCATAGAAAATGTCTGACTGTTTGCAAAATAATATTCTGTTTTAAGAATCCATCTTACCTCTCTTTAAGTCTCCATACATTTGAAAGCCAACACAACATATTTATTATTATGAAAAAAGATGCTTTGCTAGAAACACAAAAACAGCACTTCTTTTGGCACTTCCTGCCCAATTTTCTCTTTGCTTTAAATGAACATCATCAAATGAGATTGAAATAGGAGAGTATAAGTACTGCAGAGAAGTGGATCGGAAAAGCTAGGATGAGGATAAACATTTAGATCAGTGGAAACTCCTAAAATAAATCCTCGTATGGTCAGTTAACTGATTTTCAACAAGGAGGCCAAGACAAACATAAAAAGGCTTTGCAACAAACCGCGCTGTTTTAAGAACAGACTTAAGTGGTTTAATTCACCCACTTTAGATGGGTGAATGTTATGGTATGTGAAATATCTCAATAAAGCAGTTAAAACGAAAAAGAGCTAGAATGCACTGATTCAGGAACTTAATTTCAGGAAGGGAAGTTTATGTACATATGTACATGTTTCACTTTAAGCAGAAAATCATTCTTCAAGAAATGACTTTACCTTCTCTTTAATCTGCCAGCACGTAAGATACTAACTTCTTAACTAGTTGTTCTTCTCTAGTCTCTAAGTTATTAGAATTTTTGCTTTCATAATTTAAAACCTTTAAGTAGGAGAAGAAAATGTTTTCAGATAGTTTCAAATATACCAAAAACATCTGAAACACAAAAATACTGGAATCAAACCATAATGCACTTATCAAATATATAGTTGTATAGATTTATTTTGAAAATAAATTATCTGAAATTTAACTCTATTAAAAATGGATTGCTTTGGGTTTTTTTCTCTGCTTACTTGGAATAATCTCAATAAGTTTTCTACATGAAGAACATGGTATAATTTCAATGTAACTCAGAACGTAATAGAAAACTATAGTTCTGCTTATAATAGTCAATAATATAACTACTGATAGTTCTATAACAAATAAAATAGCCAGGTGCAGTGACATGTAACTGTAGTCCCAGCTACATGAGAGGCTGTGTCCAATCTGGGCAACCTAGTGGGACAGTCTGTAAAATATAAATAAATAAAATAGGCTACAATTTTTAAATTTGAAAATAGCCTACAAAAAGTAAATAATAAAAAAGCTTATGCAAAATGAAAACAGGCCAAGTGCAGTGGCTCACACCTATCATCTCAGTGTTTGGGAGGCCAAGGCAGGAAGATCATTGAGGCCAGGAGTTCAAGACCAGCCTAAACAACAGTGAGACCCAAAATTAAAAAATGAATTAGCTGGGCATGGTGGCACATACCTATAGTCCTAGTTAATAGGGAGGCTGAGGTGGGAGGACTGCTTGAGCCCAGGATTTGGAGGCTGCAGTGTTCTGTGATTGTGCCACTGCACTCCAGCTTAGGCAACAGAGCAAGACCTTGTCTCTAAAAAAAATTTTTTTTTAATTCTTTGGGTTTGGTTTTTTTTTTTGTTTGTTTGTTTTTTTTTTGAGACAGCCTTGCTATGTTGCCAGACTGGAGTGCAGTAGTGTGCAATCTCGGCTCACTGCAACCTCTGCCTCCCAGGTTCAAGCAATTCTCCTGTCTCAGCCTCCCAGGTAACTGGGGCTACAGGCACACGCCACCATGCCTGGCTAATTTTTGTATTCTTAGAGACAGGGTTTCACATGTTGGCCAGGCTGGTCTCTAACTCCTGACCTTGTGATCCACCCACCTCGACCTCCCAAAGTGCTGGGATTACAGGTGTGAGCCACTGTGCCTGGCCTTTTTCTTTCTTTCTTTTTTAAGATGGAGTCTCTCTCGTCACCCAGGCTGGAATGCAGTGGCATGATGTCGGCTCACTGCAGGCTGGAGTGCAGTGGCCTGATCTCAGCTCACTGCCCCCTCCGCCTGCAGGGTTCAAGTGATTCTCCTGCCTCAGATTCCCAAATAGCTGGGATTGCAGGTACCCACCACTATGCCTTGCTAATTTTTATATTTTTAGTAGAGATGCAGTTTCACCATGTTAGCCAGGCCGATCTCGAACTCCTGACCTCAGGTGATCCACCCACCTCAGCCTCCCAAAGTGCTGGGATTACAGGCGTGAGCCACTGCACCAAGCCAAATATTTTTATGAAAAAGAATAACTAAGAAAGAATAAAAGCAATACTCATGGATAGAAGAAATTTAGTCCAACAAAAACATGGTCTTAACCTGTTTAAGAGTCTTAGAAATACATTAAATTTACGAAGTACACATCTGAAACTTCCTTTAGCATTTAACATATTTTTAAACAACTTTCTAGAGGCCATTTGACTTCCTGTCTTCTCAACCCACTCACTCTTCCACCCTTCCACCTCCTGAAATAGAGTAACTTCAATTTAATTTGATAAGTAATTATTAACATACTACATAACTATCTCCTTAGATACTTCCATAGAAAATGCAACAGAAGCACTCAGTTAACTACGATTTGTATCAAGGTTTGCTTAGAAATGTAGCTTATGGACCATGATCTAGGTCAAATCAATCCTCTAAATCAAGTGAGCCTAAGTTGTTTTAAAAATGTAAAGTTTGTATCAGGAAAACCTCAACTTTTATTTTTTACACTTTTTTTTAAGAGTACTAATTCATCATACTAACACATCATCTCTCTTAAATGACTGGGAAAACCTTGGCAATTTAGACATGGATAAAGTAGAAGGCAAAGAGCAAAGTGGAAGGAATACACAGCTGGAACTGTAAAGCCATGCGTTTTACTCGACAAACTGTCAAGTGAATTGCTCTAGGTAAGAGACCTCAAAAATACAAAAAGTGGTTTAATTGTTATAAAATTGCTCCTCTTTTAGAGAAAATCTTTCACTGGAAGCCTCATTCACTCTTGTTTTAAGCCTTTTTCTTATCTACAGACTAGGGCAATCTCATCCACTTTAATATGGCCTCAAACACTATGGATATACTGATGATGCCCATATTTTTGCCTGTGGCTTGTTCTCTCCCCTAAACTGCCCACTTGTGTATACCACTGCCCACTTAACCTTTCCACTTGAGTATCTCACTGGCTTTTTAATGTCATCATTATGCACGAATCTAGAATCTGACGTCTGATTCTTCTCCTATAGACCTGGTCTTGCTGAATTGCACCCGATGGCCCAAGCTCGAAATCTGGGAGTCATCCTTGACTCTTCCTTCTGCTTTATCCACAATATCAAATCACCCAGTCCTCCCTTGATTCTACCTCATATACATCTCTTAAATCCATCCAGTCTCTTCATCCCAATTCCCAGTACCTTAGTTTGGGTCAACATTATATCTCATTGGGATATTTGCAACAACCTTTTAACAAACCTCTATACCTCCAATTCTAATTTGGTCAGTTGATCTTTATAGGTTTTTAGAGCTTACCAAAAAAAAACAAAAATAATCTCAGAAAAAAAATTGAGTGTTATACAGTTACTAGCACAAATATTCTGCTTTTGGATGTTGTATTATTTTGGGTTTGCCATAGAAACAGAGAGAGATTCTAAGGAATTGTCTCACATGATTGTGGAGACTGGCAACTCTAAATATCTGCAGGGCCGATGTCCCAATTGAAAGGCACACAAGCTGTTTAGAACCAGCAAGAGCCAGTGCCAATTCAAAGGCTGTCAGGAAGAGTTGATGTTGGAGGCCAGGCCTTCAAGGCGGATTTCTCCCTTGCTGGGAGAGGGTCAGCCCTTTGTTCTATTCAGGCCTTCTATGGATAGGATGGTCACAAGGCACACTAGGAAGGGCAATCCGCTTTACTCAGTCCACTGATTTACATGTTGGCTTCATCCAAAAACATCCTGACTGAAAAAGTGAGAACATTATCTAAACAAATATCTAGGGATCTGTAGCCCAGTCAAGTTGAAACATAAAATTAACCATCACACATGGGGAGAGTAAATAATATGATAAGCCTGAGTATTAGTAAGTCTAGCTAGGTGGCTAGGTGTGGTGTAGACAAGCATACCAGTTTTGGTGTCAAGACTCACAGGCACATTTTATCTCAGCCTGTTTCCTTTTGGTAAACAGTAATGACCCTTTCCTCAAAGAACTGATATGGTTACATGAAAAAAGCTTTTTTTTTTTTTTTGAGACGGAGTTTCGTTCTTGTTGTCCAGGCTGGAGTACAGTGGCACAATCTCAGCTCACTGCAACCACCACCTCCTGGGTCCAAGCGATTCTTCCGCCTCAGCCTCCGGAGAAGCTGGGATTACAGGCACCCGCCACCATGCTCGACTAATGTTTTTGTATTTTTAGTAGAGATGGGGTTTCATCATGTTGGCCAGGCTGGTCTCAAACTCCTGACCTCAGGTGATCCACCCGCCTCGGCCTCCCAAAGTGCAGAGATTACAGGCGTGAGCCACCAAGCCCCACCATAAAGCTCTTAACATAGTACCTGGTACATCTTTCAAACTCAGAATTTTTGAAACGAAACACATTTTTTTTAATGTTAAGTATTTCATCTTACTGACTTTAGTCTCTTGAGGCTTTAAAAAATTTACATCAGCTGAACGCAGTGGCTCACACCTGTAATCCCAGCACTTTGAGAGGCCAAGGCAAATGGATCACCTGAGGTCAGGGGTTCAAGAGCAGCCTGGCCAACATGGTGAAACCCCGTCTCCACTAAAAATACAGAAATCAGCCGGACGTGGTGGCGCATCCCTGTAATCCCAGCTAGTAGGGAGGCTGAGGCAGGAGAATCGCTTGAACTGGGAAGCAGAAGTTGCAGTGAGCCAAGATCACACCACTGCACTTCAGCCTAGGCAACAGAGCGAGAATTTGTCTCAAAACAAAATTTGTATCATTCCTTTGGGGTTTGCATAGGGCTGGTAATGGGCTACTTACTAAGTTAAAAACAAATTCTTAAGTCTTTGAGAAAATACTTATGCTTTCAGCTCTTCCCCAACCTCTCCAATGAAGCAAATAGAAATATAAAAAGGTCTAACTCTGTAAACTCTTAAAAAGTGCCCATAGAAAGCTCACTACCTGAAACCAGCAGTTGTCCTAAGTTGACCATAACTCAATAGAATTAGAAATCAGTAACATGTTTTTGCTTTTCTTACAGGGAAAGACAGATTGAGTTTTAGCATGGAGTTAATCAAATAAATCTGTAGTGGAGGAAATACAATTTCTCCTCAAGCCTCACAAGTTCATAGTTGGGACAGATTCCTATAACAAAAGACAGATTAACAAGAGAAAAACAAGTAATTTTATTTATATATGCAGTGTACATCACACAGGAGAAAACTCAATGAAAAGGTAAAACACAAGTAGTGGCTTACAACTGTGGATTATATAGCATCTTCCACAAAGAATACATTTCAGAGAAGTGTGACAAGACAAAGGAAAGCAGTTTTAGGCTTCCAGAGGCAGAAACTGTGGGAAGGTAAACATATGGCAAGAAACTAACAGTAAGGTTTGCTTGTAGATTCCTCTGGTACTGTCTCAGCTGATTAGAGCCATCTTCTCATCTTGATATCAGGAAAGCATCTTTCTCAAAGAAGTCTGTATGGCTTGCTACAGGTAGGAAAGGACAGTTAAGATAGCCATTTCTGCAACTACTGTTTCTCAAGTACCTTTAGCTTGAAATAATCAGTATGCCAAATCAGCATATTTGGGGGTGGCATGTTCAAATTTCCTTCAGATCAAAAGAATAGAAAGGTCAGAATCTGGCCCTTATACAGTAACTGCATGACAGATGTTGCACTTGAAACAATGATCCTCAGAGGAACAGCTATAAATGTGCAAAAATAATTAAAACAAGATTCCAAAATCATGCCATAAACGAAAACAAATTTCAGTTGGACTAAGCATCTACATGTTAAAAACAAAAATTTTTTAACTTTTGGAAGGCTGAATAAGACTACTTTTATGACATTTCCTATACAAAAACCAGAAAAAGCAAATCATTATGAAAGATTGGTAAGATTACATTAAAATTTAAAAATTCAAGATTTCATAACCAAAATATGAAGACAAACCAGACTAAAAAAGATAGTTGAAACATACATAACAGATTATTAGTATTCAAAATATGTAATATCTAAAAACTGACAAGTAAAAAAACAAGAAAGAAAAATGAGTAAAAATGCCTGTAATCCCAGTGCTTTAGGAGGCGGCAAGATGGGAGGATTGTTTGAGTCCAGGTTTAAGGTTACAGTGAGCTATGATCCTGCCACCACACTTCAGTCTGAGCAATAAAGTGAGATCTTGTCTCTTAAAAAAAAAAAAAAAAGGAGCAAAAGATATGGCCTCAGAAATCACACACTGCACTTGCTCAATATCCTGGTAGTTAGAAAAGTCAGCACTGTAAAATGCAGGAGAAGGCTATACGGGGGCATGAACACCAGGAGGCCAGGGATCACTGGTGCCATCTGGAGGCTGGCTACCACATACATAAAACAATATTTTATAGCGCTTTTAAAAAATATATTTGTATTAAAAATATAAAAGCACACGCTAGAATATATGCTACCTCTAGAGTTTATCTCTGGGGACTCTAGGGAGGGAGGAAGGGGACAGGATCAAAGAAGTAACAAAACGAACTTCAAATGTATCTAATATTTGCAATTACATATATATGTGTGTCTGAAGAAAATATAGCCAAATCATAACATTTATTACATCTGCATGGTAGAAATACATGGATTTTCTTGAACTCATTTACCTCTCCTATATCTTTGAAATATGTCAGTAAAAAGTTTTAAGGTAATGAATCCAAAAAAATGGAAATAAAATGTGCTTTTAATAAGAGTTTATTTTTACACATTTTAAAAACTGCAATTTTCAGGACATGTAAGAATATTTTTCTAATAGTGAAACAAGCATATTTCAGGACATGTAAGAATATTTTTCTAATACTGAAATAAGCATTTTGGTACAGAAATCACACCCTGTGTGTGATCTTTAACTAAAAAAACTAATCAACAACTATGACCTAATATGTTAAACAAAACTATTCTTTGCCCATCCATCTGTCCCCTCTCATAGCTCCATTGCTGGGCGTTAGAATATAGTTCTGTACATATCTCCATATCTACAAAGAATTAAGATGTCATATCAAAGACGTCCAGAAGTTATATATGGTGGAGAATTAGTTGGCTTAATTGTTGACACACAACACAAAACACCAAAAGGAACATAATATACAAGACGCAAAATAGAACACTGTCACTAAGGTCAAATAATACAAAAAAAAAAAAAAATCACATCATTTACATTTGATGCATTGCAAACAAAGTAACTTTTTTATTTTTATTTTTTTTTTGAGGCGGAGTCTCGCTCTGTTGCCCGGACTGGAGTGCAGTGGCCGGATCTCAGCTCACTGCAAGCTCCGCCTCCCGGGTTTACGCCATTCTCGTAGCTCAGCCTCCCGAGTAGCTGGGACTATAGGCACCCGCCACCTCGCCCCGCTAGTTTTTGTATTTTTAGTAGAGACGGAGTTTCACCGTGTTAGCCAGGATGGTCTCGATCTCCTGACCTTGTGATCCGCCCGTCTCGGCCTCCCAAAGTGCTGGGATTACATGCTTGAGCCACCGCGCCCGGCACAAAGTAACTTCTTTATTATGTACACAACTTGCAAAGCTCAAAAAGTAATAGCACAGAGCCATAAATCTGGTAAGGCACCTTAAAAATAGCCATCAAACATATACAAATATCAAATACAAACACAGTTAAACTGCAAAAGCAGTAACCACAGAAATAAATAGGGAAAAAATATGCATTCTTTCTAGACAGTCTCCTTTTTCTGAAGTCTTTAAAAAAAAAAATAAGTACAAAAAATATTTATCATATATTTTAAAACCTATCATCAAAGTCCAAATCTCTGTAAAAAAAGAATGTTTTTCTTCAAGTCAATAAAGTTCAGATTCATACATTTTCTAAAGAAACAATGACAGTCTTCATGCTAAATATAGGGAAAAAAAGCTTTTAATTATGTTTGTTAACTCTTTTATTCAACAAACATTCAATGAGTACTGTGTGAACCGGTTTTAGGTGCTGAGGATATAGAATAAAGACACAATCCTGAGCTGTAGACAACTTAGCCTAATGGAGCTGGATCCACCACTAGCAACCTTAAAGTTACCTCCCTTGGTCCTTAAGATGAAACGCAATTTCAAACTCTGCCATGCTTAGCATCTTGTTGCAAAACAAATAATGGTCTACCTAGTTTGCTAATGGTAGCACTGTGGCTCTATTAATATTAACCATCTATTGATGAAGTTAACTTTCATAAAGGACTCTATGAAAGTTCAGAGGCATAAAGTATTTAAGGACAAACAAGTACTGGTCCGCAACAAAAACAGCATCGGTATTCTGCTTTCACAAAAGCCAAGAAAACCAAGAAAAATTTCATTCTGAGTATATACAGAACTCCTGGACAGAGGTCATTCTATACGTGTGGTACATGTACAAATATGACATAAGAAGTCTGAATGATTGCAGTCATTATTAAACAACGAAGTATGCCAAATTAGTCATCAGGTTTCAAAGAATCATAGCCTTCTTTCAAAAGGTCTCGCCATGTTTTAAGGAATCGTGCATTTTCAGTACATTTGAAGGTAAGTTCTTCCACTTGAGCTGATACTGCAGATGTGGCTTCAAGAAGTTTGGTTAATGAAAAGGCTGCCTAAAACAAACAAAAAAGAACTCAGATATAATTTTATTTTTAAAATTCTCATCTCATTTTATAAGTAGTCTAAAAATAGCTTAAGGCTTTGAATCCAATGCCCATGTTATTTTCTTTAAAAGTAATCAATTTTCAAACTAAAGCACTGGCTCTTTCAGGGAACCTAAAAAAATTATTTAATATTGAGTAGACTTTGAAGAAATAGGTCTGCTAGAAATATATCCGTTATGTCTGGGACATGACAAATCAGTATTTTTTTTTTTTTTTTTTTTTGAGATGGAGTTTGGTTCTTGTTTCCCGGGCTGGAACGCAATGGCGTGATCTCGGTTCACTGCAACCTCCGCCTCCCGGGTTCAAGCGATTCTCCTGCCTCAGCCTCCTGAGTAGCTGGGATTACAGGCACGCGCCACAACACCCGGCTAATTTTGTATTTTTAGTAAAAACAAGGTTTCTCCATGTTGATCAAGCTGGTCTCGAATCCTGACCTCAGTGAGCCGCCGGCCTCGGCCTCCCAAAGTGCTGGGATTACAGGCGTGAGCCACAGCGCTTGGTCCAGTATTGTTGTTTTCTATGAAAATACACTGGAGTCTCAGCTCAACAAGATAACTTGGACCCCTTGACACTAACTGCCAGAAGTATCTGAGGGATTTCATCATAAATAATTCTTACTGCTACTTGGGTAACATGGGCATTGACCTGTGAACACTTCAAACAATGAAAATGTATAGATCAAAGAACAGAAACTGAGCTCTGACAAATAACATCAAAAAATCACACACAGATGCAGAAAACACTCAGCTCCTGGTGGAAAATTCACTTTTCAGCCAAACGTTTTCTTCACCGATGATATAAAATAAAACATTCTTCCTAAATAACACATTAGCACTTCATTCTACATATTTACTTGCAATCAGTTTGTTTTGCAAAAATAAAAGCTGGATAAGCACTTTAGTCATCCTTAAAAAAATACTTGCGGAAGCAATGAGATAATCTGGTTCATCCCCTAGTTTCCAATCTGCAGGAAAGGTCAGGCCACAGAACTCTCCCAGAAGATTACACCCTACATACCTCATTCCACTTGACCCACTCAAGAGAACATAAAACTCCCCTTCCCTGTCTTCTCCCCTCCAGTGGTGTGTGAGTTAGGGTTGGCAGGTGCGGTGCTAGTTTCTGGGGATTCGAGATTTAATAGACACTATCCTAAGTACGCATTCTAGCAATCATACAAAGGGAGGAGTCCTGAACTAAACCGTCAATGAAGCCAATCCACGTGACCTAAACCCTTCAAGCTGAGTCCAGCGCTAAGCAGACCTGGGGCAGACAATGGCATTATCAGCTGTCCCTGGGCAAGTAGCCAACTAGAACAGCAGGCTCTAAGTCCCATGGAAAGAAATCACAGCCTGATCCTAAGCACCCACAGACAGCCAGCAAACCCATGCAGTGAAAAGTATTCTCCGATGGGAGAAGAGGAGGCAAAGAAGGCCAGCAACAGGCAGCACAGAGCTGCGTGGCTTCGGGTTACTGCAGATGATTGAAACCAGAAGGCGAGACAAAAAGAAACCAGTAAGGGGTGGGGCGGGAGGAGGGATAACCCCTTAAGGCTCCGCACCACCAAATCTAAAGGGGGAACCCTCAGAGAGGGGTAGCACTTCAGCTGCTGGCATCCTCCCGGCTTCCCGCACGCACGCTCTGGGGCGCAGAAGGGCCGGTCGTCGCGGGTCGTGGGGACTGGGGGACTCCCTAGCCGCGCGAGCCCCGCCGCCGCCGGTCTTCCCAGAGGCGCCGAGGGGGGACGCGGTCCCGACACCACACTCACATCTCCGATCTGCAGCTCCACTTCCTCCAGCGGGTCCACCGTTCGGCCGCTGCTCCTGCTCGGCACTGGCCAGCCCAAACTCACTGGGCCGCCCGGGGAAGATGCTGCAGAGGCGTCTGAAGAGGAGGGAGAAGAGGGAGGCGGCGGTGGCGGCGGCGAAGACACCTGCAACTGCTCAGCGTCTGCCATGGGGAAGAGCTGGGACCGCGGAATCCGACCCGAGCAGCCGAACCGACACCAACTGTCTTTTAACCACTCGCGCCCAAAGCCGAGAGGCTCCGCCTCTTAGCGCCAGAAATCCCGCCCCGTCTCCTCGTGGGTCTCAGCCCTGGACCACAAAGACTTTTCATTTTTCGGGACAGCCAATCATATGAGTCAGTTCACCTTAGGCCTCTCACGGCTCCTGCGCGAGCCTCCAGTGGGGCTCCAAGGGCGCGCGTACAGAAGACTACACCTCCCAGGAAGCCGTGCGCGTCGCCCCGCCTTCTACTGCCTTTCACTGCGCGTGTGTTGTGCTGTGGGATTCGTGGACCCCTCTGACCGCGCTCTGGCTGTTTCACCGTGCCCCGGCTGGGACTTGGAGTCCCTTATCTTTCCCTGGTTTGGTACATGACCCGGAAGCCTCGGCTGGCCGCCGCGTCATCCATGGCGCCGGCGCAGAGCGAGAAGGAGGCGGGAACGCAGTGAAGCAAGAGCGGTCAGCAGAGCGGGGAGGCGAACTGCAGCAGAGTTCTTGCTTTCCGGCAGGTGATGGCGCCCCCCGCGGCCTAGAGGTCCAGCGCCTGCCGCGAGGAGCGGACAGTCCTGTTGTGTCCGACCAAGAGTCCTGGTGACTTTGAACATGCTGTTGCCGCTAGCCAAGCTGTCCTGCCCGGGTGAGAGGAAATGGGCGGTGGGGATAAGTGGAGGAGTTAGGGCAAAAGGGACAAGGCCGGTCCTGGGGGCTGTAGGCACCTCTTGCCCCTTCTCTCATCAGCTTTCTCAGGCTATCTAGGGCAAAGGTTACGCTCTGTCAGCCTGGTGGTGGACCCTGGCTTCCTCCCTCTGGGGTTGCCCCAGTTGAAAGAATTAATATCTAGGCTAAAGGTCAAGGGCAGGGAAAACTTGTCAACACGTCCTCCGCACCACCACCACCTGTCGACACAGACACACCTCGGTGGACCCCTGAATCCTGAATCCTGGTTCTAATCCTCAAATCTTTGTTGGAAATGGGAAAAAAAATCGTATTTGCCCGGTTTTTCTCCCTGTCCTGACCTGACTTTCGTCTTCGCAGCCGTCCTAGTTCAGTGTAAAGAAATTGAAGTCTGATCTGTCACATCATGGTTAGCATTCATATGTTGACCAAGTCTCCTGATCTCCTGAGTGTATCTGGAACCAGGAATTTTTCTGCGTTGTCTAAAATTAACTTTAAGGGCTGGGCGCGGTGGCTCACGCCTGTAATCCCAGGACTCTGGGAAGCCGAGGCGGGTGGATCACCTGAGGTCAGGAGTTCGAGACCAGCCTGGCCAACATTTTGAAACCCCATCTCTACTAAAAATACAACAATTAGCTGGGCGCGGTGGCCCACGCCTGTAATCCCAGCTACTCAGGAGGCTGAGGTAGGAGAATCACTTGAACCCGGAGGTGGAGGTTGCAATGAGCTGAGATCGCACTACTGCACTCCAGCCTGGGTGACAGAGCCAGACTCTGTCTCAAAAAAATAAAATAAAATTAACTCTAAGGGACTTATCGTGTTATGGGTATTCTTTGAACCATCATGACAGATGAAGTTGGATGGTCTTTTTAAAGTTTTACTTAAATTTTTGTTGTTGTCGTTAATTCAAACAGAAAAGTTCCCGAAAGGATCTCATATTCTGTCATAACTGGCTTAATTTTTTAAAAATCTTTACTTAAGCTTTGGTGGTAGAATAAATATAAATATTACAAATTCAAGGATATTCTTATGAAATTTCATGAAAGTAGAATTTTGTTAAATTTGGCTTCCATATATTAAGAAATTAGAACTTTGTTTAAATTTCATGTCACCCATGCATTTTTTGCTGCACTTAATGTATGGATAAGATGGTGTTTGGAACATTAGTCAGGTGCTATCTGCTTTAGAGCCTAATTTAGGTGCAGTCAGCCTTGAGCCCAGTGCTAACCAAATTCCACTACCATTTCTATTTTCTTTGGATGGCAATTCATTGCCATTTTCATAGCCTGCTGGCATGAAAGAGGTAGACACCAATGTGCCAGCAGTGTGACTTTGATATGGTGATGCTATGAGTTCAGTGGACTTTGTGACCTCTCTTCTCAACCAAGGAGACTGAATATTTAAGTCTCTAAAGTGAGATATCAGATGTGTTTTCAGAAAAGGGGTAAAGGTTGTGACTTTTTCTTCCAATCCTTTGGAGAAATTCAGACTACACAGTTCCAAATATTCTCAAGAAAATCAGTAGCTATACAGGCAGTAGAAATACAGTTTGTCATATGTCAATCATCAGTTTTCAGAAGTAAATAACTTCTATACACTAAACTGCAATGCATTGAAAACTAAATATTTTAAATATTATAGTGTATTTGAACTCTTGAACTGAGTTCTAGAATATCTTTATGTATTTAATATACTTTTTTTTTCAAAACTTAGAATAGGTGAATAGTTATCTAAGGCTTAAAAAGTGTTCCCAATATTATAGATTTTGTTTGTTTGTTTTTTGGGTTTTTTTGAGACAGTCTTGCTCTGTTGCTCAGGCTGCAGTGCAGTGATGTAATCTCAGCTCACTGCAACCTCTGCCTCCCGGGTTCAAGTGATTCTCGTGCCTGAGCCTCCCTAGTACCTGGGATCACAAGCGCCTACCACCATGCCTGGCTAATTTTGTATTTTTGGTAGAGACGGGGTTTTGCCATGTTGGCCAGGCTGGTCTCAAATTCCTGGCCCCAAGTGATCCTCCTAACTCAGCCTCCCAAATGCTGGGATTATAGGCATGAGCTACCACGTCTGGCCCCAATGCTATAGTTTTTAGTATGCGTAAGTAAATTCATTTCTTTGCCACTTTTTAAAAAGATGACCAAACATTTTTATTGTCTAAAAGATTTGCCTTTCCACAGAAAATGACTCTGAAAAGCATCAATCTTTTATGGTAGCATGTGTCAATCATAAATGAATGCTCTAGTGAAGGAAAGTACAAAAATGACTATCTAATATTTAGTCAACAAATATGTATACCTAACATTAGGTTTCCACGTACAACAAGGTCAATGCTTTTGGAGCGTGCTATCTGCTGGAGAATACAGACAACTAAAGACATTTATATTTTTACCCTTTTTTGGTCACGTAAATGGTTTAAATTTTTAGTCTAGTGATATTATAACTTTTTAGATTTTTATCATTCTTAGAAAATAACTTTGAAAATCCTAGATTCTAAAAAAAAAAATTACCTGTTTTCTTCATAACATTTTTGTGTGTGGCTATAAATGTTCTTTTTTATAACAGCTTTAATAAACTTTAATAAGATATGTCACAAACCGTACAATATATACTATTTAAAGTGTACAATTCAGTGGTTTTTAGTATAGTCAGAGTTGTGTAACCATCACTGCAGTCTATTTTAGAACATTTTCATCACTCCAAAGAGAAACTCTGTATTCACTCCCAACCCCTTCCAGCCTTAGACAACAGTTAATCTACTTTCTGTCTCTATAGACTAGCCTATTCTGAATATTTCGTATACATGGAAGTACATACTATGTTGTCTTTTTGTGACTGGCTTCCTTCACATAACATATTGTTTTCAGAGTTCTTCTATGTGTTAGCATATATCAGTATTCAATTTCTTCTTATTGCTAAATATTTCATTATTTGGATATATCACTTCTTACCATTTATTGATTGACATTTGGGTTGTTTCTACTTTTGGGCTGTTATAAATAATTCAGCTATTGGCCAGCTGTGGTGGCTCACACCTGTAATCCCAGCACTTTGGGAGGCTGAGACAGGCAGATTGCTCGAGCCTAGGATTTCGAGACTAGCCTACACAACGCAGTGAGACTGCTTGTCTACAAAAAAATAGAAACTATTAGCCAGGCATGGTGGTGTGCACCTGTAGCCCTAGCAACTCAGGAGGCTGAGGTGGGAGGATCACTTAAGCCTGGAAAGTCAAGGCTTCAGTAAGCCATGATCACATCACTGCGTTCCAGGTGACAGAGTGAGACCCTGTCTCAAAAAAAAAAAATGAAAAATAAAAAGTTCAGCTAGGAACATTCATGTGCAAGTTTTTGTGTGGAAGTATGTTTTCATTATCTTAGGGATAGACTTAGGAATGGGTCATATGAAAACTCCATGTTTAACCTTTTGAGGAACTGCCAGATTGTTTTTCAAAGAGACTGCATCATTTTTACATTCCCCCAGGAGTATATGAGGGTTCCAGTTTTTCCACATCCAATGGGTTCTCCTTGCCCACTACCCAGACAGAGCCAATTTATCAAAACAGGATAATTAGAATAGAGAAGGAGTTTAATTCACACAGAGGCGGCTATACAAGAGACCACAGTTTTATTATTACTCAAATCAGTCTCCCCGAAAACTTGGAAACTGGGGATTTTAAGGATAATTTGATGGGGGGGGGGTCAGAAAATGGAGAGTGCCAATTGGTCAGATCAGAGATGAAATCATAGGGAGATGAGTTTGTCCTCTTGGACTGAGTCAGTTCCGGAGTGGGAGCCACACGACCAGATGAGCCAGTTCATCGATCTGGGTGGTGCCAGCTGATCCATCAAGTGCAGGATCTGCAAAATATCTCAAGTAGTGATCCTAGATTTTACAATAGTGATGTTATCGCCGGGAGCACTTTGGGAAGGTTCACAATCTTGCCACCTCCAGCTGCATGACTCTTAAACCATAATTTCTAATCTTGTAGCTATTTTGTTAGTCCTGCAAAGACAGTCTGGTCCCCAGGAAGGAAGGGGGTTTGTCCTGGGAAAGGGCTGTGATTGTCTTTGTTTCAAAATTAAACTATAAACTCCCAAAGTTAATTCAGCCTACTCCCAGGAATGAACAAGGACTACTTGGAGGTTAGAAGCAAGATGGAGTCAGTTAGGTCAGATCTCTTTCACTGTAATAATTTTATCTGTTATAAGTTTTGCAAAGGTGGTTTTATTATTACTTGTCTTCTTGACTATAGCCATGCTAGTGGATATAAAGTAGTATCTCATGTGGCTTTGGTTTGCATTTCCTTGATGGCTAATGCTGCTGAGCATCTTTTCATGTACTTATTGACCATCTGTATATCATTTTTGAACAAATGTCTATTCAGATCCTTTGCCCACTTTTTAATTGGGTTATTTGTCTTTTTATTACTAGATATAGGAGTTCTTTATGTATTCTAAATATAAGTCCATTATCAGATATATGATTTGAAAATATTTTCTCCCATTCTATGGGCTATCTTTTCACTTTCTTGATGGTATCCTTTGGCGCACAACAGGTTTTAATTTTGATGAAGTGCAATTTGACTGTATTTTTTGTTGTTGCTTGTGTTTTTGGTTGTTCTATCAAAGAAACCATTGCCTAGCCCAAGTGTTGATGAAAAAGCCAAACTCTGTAAACTATTTGAAGAGATTAATTCTGAGCCAAATGTGAGGACCATGACCCATTATACAGCCTCAGGCGGTCCTGAGAACATGTTCCCAAGGTGGTTGGGTTACAGCTTGATTTTATACATTTTAGGGAGAGAAGTTACAGGCAAAGACATTGTCAATACGTGTAAGGTTTACATTGGCTTGGCCTGGAAAGGCAGGACATCTCAAAGTTCACGAATTTGTGTTGGGCCACATTTAAAGGTATTCTGGGCAACATGCTGCCCATGGGCTCCAGGTTGGACAAGCTTGCCTTAAAAGGTATCAGACTCTTAGTTAAATCTCTTCTAGATCAGGAAAAGGCCTAGAAAGGGAAGAGAATTCTCCACAGAATGTAAATTTTCCTCACAAGAGACAGCTTTACAGGGCCAATCCAAAAATTATGTCCAAGAAATATATTTTGGGGTACAATACTTTGATTTCCTCTAGGGCCTGTTGTCATGTGATGTTATACCAGAGTCAGGTTGGAGTTGGTATCTTATTGCTACCAAGAGTCTGTTCTGTCAGTCTTAGGATTTTGATATTAATGTTAATGATGGTCAGTTATGTCTGAACTCCAAAAGGGAGAGGGTATAATGAGGCATGTCTGACCCCCCACTTACCATCATGGCATGAACTACTTTTTTGGGTTTCTTTGGAATCCCCTTGGCCAAGAGGAGAGTCCATTCAGTTGGTTTAGGGGCTTAGAATTTTATTTTTGGTTTACACAAGGTCACAAAGATTTGCACTCATGTCTTCAAAAAGTTTTATGGTTTTAGCTCTTATATTTGGGTTTGA
Source organism: Piliocolobus tephrosceles (assembly GCF_002776525.5). NCBI lineage: Eukaryota > Metazoa > Chordata > Mammalia > Primates > Cercopithecidae > Piliocolobus > Piliocolobus tephrosceles. The sequence continues at coordinate 31,114,376 of NC_045436.1, read as the reverse complement.
TCTTTCTTATCACCATAATCTTTTTTTCAACTTTTAACCTTAAAATAGTTTTAGATTTACAGATGAGTTGCAAAGATAGTACTGAGTTCCCATATGCCGTTTGCTGAGCTTAATGTCTTATATAACCATAGTATATTTATCAAAACTAAAAAATTAACATTGATGAAATAAAGTTAATTAAACTACAGATTTTATTCAGATCTTCTTTTTCTGGTCCAGGATCTAGTCCAGGGCACAAGGTTGCCTTTAGTTGGCAGGTCTCCATAGTCTACTTCAATTTGACAGTTCCTCTGTGTTTTCTTGTGTCCCAAGACCTTTACACTTTTGATATGTACTGGTCAAGCATTTTGTAGAATGTCCCTCAATCTGAGTTTGTCTAATGATTTCTCATGATTGGACTGAGGTTAAAGATTTTTGGGGATAAATACCACAGAGGTAAAGAACCCTTTTCACCATATCATATCAGGGGATACATGGTACCAATATGTCTTACTGCTGGTAGCATTAAACTTGATCACTTGCTTAAAGTGGTATCTGCCAAATTTCTCTACTGTAAAGTTAACATTTTTCACTTTCCATTCTCTGCTTGTTAAAAGCTACCCAGTAAGTTCATCCCACGCCACTCAAAGGGAGGAGAAAATATCACCATTTTATTTTTTATTTTATTTTTTTTTTTTGAGACAAAGTGCTTGTTGCCCAGGTTGGAGTACAGTGACGTGGTCCTAGCTCTCTGTAGCCTCGAATTACTGGGCTCAAGCGATCATCCTACCTCAGCCTCCTGAGTAGGTAGGACTGCAGGTGCATACCACCACACCTAGCTAATTTTTTTACTTTTTATTTTTTATTTCTGTAGAGAAGAGGTCTTGCTGTATTGCCTAGGCTGATCTTGAACTCCTGGCCTCATGCAGTCCTCCTGCCTTAGCTGAGATTTACAGTCATGAGCCACTGTGCCCAGCCCACCATAGTCTTCTATACTTTGAACTTTCCCTAATAAAATCTTCGGTCAAACAGAATTCATTTTGACATAGGGAGCAGAGTATACTTTTTTTCTGAATGGCTTTCTGGCTATCTCTGCACCATTTAATGAGTAACCATTTCTTCTCCCTAATTTGAAATGGTATCTTTATTATATACCATATATGTATGTGTACTATTTCTGAAGTCTTTATTCTTTTTTTCATTATTATTATTCTATCCCTTCTCCTGTAACAGACTTCTAATGAATATAGCTTCAAATATAGGTTTTTATATCTGTCAAGAGTGGTTTCATGGGAGGATTCTCTGTCTTTTTTTAATGATAGGGATGATGATCAAGGAGAACAGAGGTTGAGAAGGGAGTCAAAATTGAAGATCAGAAGGGAGGGGATCAGATGGAGGAATGTCTGTAAGACAACGGGAGAGAGAAGCCTCGTCATCCAGCTAGAAAGATTAACCCCAGTGGGGAAGAATATAGTCTGTTTCACTATATTCACTGAGTACAATCAATGGGAGGAAAGACATCTTTTCTGCTGTAAACTGAGATAATGAACAAAGTATGGGCACAAATACAGATTATATTAGAAGTTATTGCCAAGGAGTTGAGAAAATTCCCATCTAATTGCCTCTGTCTTTATGAGGTTTGATGCTAGGGTACCTGCCCTGGATAAGGGAAAGAAAAGGTAGAGTTGAAGGTTTGAGGACAGCAGAGAAGGTTCAGTGAACATTTTTGCAGATAAATATTTGCAAATTTCTGTTCATTTCCATAAAATACTTTTTGCTGACTCAAAAATGTACACATTTTTAAGGATATCAGAAGATACTGTGGCCAGGCACAGTGGCTCACGCCTATAATCCCAGCAATTTTAGAGGCTGAGGCAGGCAGATCACTTGAGGCCAGGAGTTCGAGACCAGCCTGGCCAACATGGCAAAACCCCATCTCTACTAAAAAAAAAAAAATTCAAAAATTACCTGGGTGTGGTGGTGCACACCCGTAGTCCCGGATATTCTGGAGGCTGAGGCGTGAGAATCGCTTGAAACCAGGTGGCAGAGGCTGTGGTGAGCCAAGATTGCACCCCTGCACACCAGCCTGGGTAACAGAGCAAGACTCTGTCAAAAAAAAAAAAAAAGCAGCAGCTGCAGCTACTGCCATATATGTAGGTCAACTTATTTTAAAAAGAACCTGACCATAAAACCAAGTTTGTGCTTAAAGCCATTGACCTACACAGTTACTATAGTATTACTCTCAAAGTGTTCAGCTTTCATGACTAATCCATAGTTAAGCCTGACATGAGCTAAATTGAATAAATTTGTTTATTAGTTTTAAAATATTTAAGATTTGAAAACATTGCTTTATGAGAAAAAGTTTTTCAAATTGTTCACCTAGGAAAGATTATGTCTAATTCACTATACTCATTTATATTTTTATTATAATATATATGAATATTTATAAATATTCACTTATATTTTTTCAGTCTACTGAGGAAAACTAATTTTAAGGAAGATAATAATTTTCGTAATTTTTGTGCAGCATATCAGTGCTTTCATGCCTTAAAAATTAAGAAAAATTATCTACCTCTGTGTGCTACAAGATGGTCTTCAACTTCTACTGTGCCTCGAATTACTACCCATTATACTATTTATCCCCGGGATAAGGACAAGAGATGGGAAGGTAAGTAATAATTTGTGTACAATTCCTGAGACTTTTCTGGATACTTTGTTTCATTTTGTGGAGGAGAGTATAATATTTTTCATAACTTAAAAACATCCAATAATATTTTATGGCTTTACCAAGTCACCATGCTGCATAATGCCACTTAAGTCAACAACTTGGCAACATTTATGATGGTAATCCCTTGACATTGTAATGGAGCTGAAAAATTCCTATCACCTAGTGACATCTTTTAGAACATAGCTTCCAGACCATTGTAGCTCAACACATTACTCAATTATTTGTGGTGAGTCTGATGTAAACAAACATACTCTACTGCCAGTTCTTTAAAAGTATACCATATACAATTATGTACAGTACATAATACATGATAATAAACAACTGTTACTGGTTTATGTATTTACTGTATTATACTTTTGTCATTATTTTAGAGTGTACTCTTACTTAATTTTTTAAAAAGTTAACTGTAAAACGGACACAGGTAGGTCCTTCAGGAGGTATTCTGGAAGAAGCTAACATTTGCATGGGAGATGACAGCCCATGCGTGTTACTGTCTTTGATGACCTTCCAGTGGGAGAAGATGTGGAGGTGGAAGATACTGATGATCCTGACCCTGTGTAGGCCTAACTAATGTGTGTGTTTGTGTCTTAATTATTATTATTATTTTTTTTTTTGAGACAGAGTCTCACTCTGTCATCCAGGCTGGAGTGCAGTAGCTCACTGCAAGCTCTGCCTCCCAGGTTCATGCTGTTCTCCTGCCTCAGCCTTCCATATAGCTGGGACTACAGGCGCCCGCCACCTTATCTGGCTAATGTTTTGTATTTTTAGTAGAGACGGGGTTTCACCATGTTAGCCAGGGTGGTCTCGATCTCCTGACCTTGTGATCCACCCACTTCGGCTTCCCAAAGTGCTGGGATGTATCTTAATTTTTAATAAAAGGGTTTAAAAGGTATGTGTTTAGTGGAGAAAGCTGTCCAGATAGGAGCTCATACTCTCTCAGGGGCTTGCCTTGATCCAGCTGCTTTTAAAGAACTCTTCCCAGACTGGAAAGAGAAGGGAGTATGAAAAATTGTGTTTTATACAAAGTCTAAAAAATTTTTAAATAGAAAAAAGCTTACAGAAAAATGATATAAAAACCATTTTTTGTACAGCTGTACAATGTGTTTGTGTTTTAGCTAAGTGTTATTACAAGAGAGCTGAAAAGTTTAAAACATTTACTTATAAAATAAAAACATTACTGTAAGCTAAGTTTAATTTATTGACAAAAATATTTTTATATAAATTGAGTGTGACCTAAGTGTATAGTGTTTATGAAGTCTATAGTAGTGTAATGTCCTTGTCCTTCACATTCTCACTGCTCACTCAGTCACTTACCAAGAGCAGCTTCCAGTCCTGTAAGTTCTATTCATGGTAAGTACCCTGTACAGATATACCATTTTTAAATCGTTTATACTGTGTTTTGTACTTTTCATACTGTATTTATAATGTATTTATATTTATACTGCATACGTTTTATACTGTATTTGGTACTTTTTCTGTGTTTAGATGTGTTTAGTTACATAAATACTACTATGTCACAGTTACCTACAGTATGCAGTATAGTCACATGCTATATAGCTTTGTAGCCTAGGAGTAACAGTCTATACCCTGTTGCCTAGGTGTATCATAGGCTATACAATCTAGTTTGTGTAAGTATACTCTATGAGGTTTGCAAAAGGGCAAAATTGCCTAATGATGCATTTCTCAGAAAGCACTTCTGTCATTAAGCTACTTGTGACTGTATTTTAGACAAGTAAATATTTGCTAAATGTGTAATAATAAATCTCAAAGCCAAGAATTAGTTTATGGAAACTGAAATAAAGTATATACTGGAATAGAACCTAAGAATATAATCATACTAATACAGTAATATGCTTAATATAATTATTGTGCAAAACACAGGGAGAATTTCCATAAATAATACTGTAAAGCACAGTGGGTATTTTTTAACTATCATGTGATTTATCATGTGATTATTGGGTCATATTAATCCCAGAATTTTTGTTTCTCCCAGGAGTGAACATGGAAAGGTTTGCAGAAGAAGCAGATGTTGTAATAGTTGGTGCAGGCCCTGCAGGGCTCTCTGCAGCTGTTCGTCTAAAACAGCTGGCTGCGGCACATGAAAAGGACATCCGTGTGTGTTTAGTGGAGAAAGCTGCCCAGATAGGAGCTCATACTCTCTCAGGGGCTTGCCTTGATCCAGCTGCTTTTAAAGAACTCTTCCCAGACTGGAAAGAGAAGGGAGTATGAAAAATTGTTTTTTATACAAAGTCTAATCTTTTGTAATTGTATTTCAGTAATTGTTCCCAAATTACTGGAATATAGAAAACCCTTTTCATGTAACTCTATCTTTTTTTTTTTTTTTTTTTTTGAGACAGAGTTTCACTCTTGCTGCCCAGGCTGGAGTGCAGTGGCGCGATCTCGGCTCACTGCAACCTCTACCTCCCGGGTTCAAGCGATTCTCCTGCCTCAGTCTCCCTAGAGCTGGGATTACAGGCACCTGCCACCACACCCAGCTAATTTTTTGTATTTTTAGTAGAGACAGGGTTCCACTATTTCACTGTGTTGGCCAGGCTGGTCTCGAACTCCTGACCTCAGGCGATCCACCCACCTTGACCTCCCAAAGCTCTGGGATTACAGTCATGAGCCACCACGCCCAGCCTGTGTAACTCTATCTTAGGGAATAATTATATACTTTTTAAATTAAAAAAAAAAAATTTATATCAGAATTGTAATTTATGATATTAACAAATAGTTTTGTGTAATGCTTTCTACGTATATTTGTGTAATGGGTATATGAGAAGATAATAACTTGAGAAGACCTTTGAATATTTCTTGGGAGGCATTTTGTATTTTGAGAGTAATTTTTATTTATTTATTTATTTTTTTATTTTTTGAGATGGAGTCTCGCTCTGTCACCCAGGCTGGAGTGCAGTGGCCGGATCTCAGCTCACTGCAAACTCCACCTCCTGGGTTTACGCCATTCTCCTGCCTCAGCCTCCCGAGTAGCTGGGACTACAGGCGCCCGCCACCTCGCCCGGCTAGTTTTTTGTATTTTTTTTTAGTAGAGATGGGGTTTCACCGTGTTCGCCAGGATGGTCTCGATCTCCTGACCTCGTGATCCACCCCTCTCGGCCTCCCAAAGTGCTGGGATTACAGGCTTGAGCCACCGCACCCGGTCGAGAGTATTTTTAAACTTGTTCTTTAAGTCTTTGTATGATTGTTCTTAAAGTCTTTGTATGATTGTTCTTAATAAAGTAATAATTTCTGGGACAATGCAATATCTAAAGCCAAAGAGGATAGATTTTCTAAAGAAACATATTAATATGGCTTCTGAGAACCTAAGCAGAAAAACCACAGGTGTGATATCCAGAGGACCAAGTCCAAGTTTTATTGTCTTAAATAAAATTTGTATGAATTGGTTAAAATCGTAGACTGTCAATTTTTTCTTCTCTAAGATGGGTTATATTATACCTGTCCTACCTCCAAGATTAGATTATTCAGTGGTTGTGAATATACTTGCAAAGATTAAAAAAAATATGAATATCATCTGTATTCTTTCCATATGGAATAAATTGAATTCCAAAAATTTCATCTGTGCTCTCCTTTCTGAAATATCAAGCTCCCTTAAACTAGAAATACTTTAATTGGACCCAATCGAATTTATCCTTTCGATATTATATCAGAAATGGATATTATTGAATTAACATTGATATAATATCAATTCTAATAGAAAATGTTTTTCATGTTAAAGCCCTTTATTGCTTTGGCACCTTTTTTTTGAGACAGGGTCTCACTCTGTCACCCAGGCTGGAGTACAGTGGCACAATCATGACTCTGCAGCCTCAACCTCCCAGGCTCAAGTAATTCTCCCACTTCAGCCCCCTAAGTAGCTGGGATTACAGGTGTGTGCCACCACGCCCAGCTAATTTTTGTATTTTTTTAGTAGAGACAGGATTTTCCCATGTGGGCTCAAATCCACTGACTTCGGCCTCCCGAAATGCTGGGACTATAGGCCTATGAGCCACCACAGACAGCCTTTGGTGCTTTTTAATATGTAAACTCAGCAGGTACAATGTCACAACATGTTAATTGTCTTTATCCAAAAGGAAAATAAAATTTCTCTTACCTTTCACCAACCAGGAAGTTTCAACTTAGAGCCAAGCACCTCTCCACAGAGACAAAAAGACATGGTGCTCACGTTTCAAAGATGTTTCCAAGACTCACAAGAGATATATTCCTGGGATACAAAACTGGCAAGAGGTTTATTTAGATTTTTAAAAGATTCCCAGCTGGCTAGGCGTGGTGGCTTATGCCTGTAATCCCAACACTTTGGGAGGCCAAGTGGGGTGGATCACTTGAGGTCAGGAGTTCGAGACCAGCCTGGCCAACATGGTGAAACCCCCCTCTCTACTAAAAATACAAAAATTAGCCGGGCATGGTGGCAGATGCCTGTAAGTCCAGCCACTTGGGAGGCTGAGGCAGGAGAATCACGTGAACCCAGGAGGGAGAGGCTGCAGTGGGCCAAGATTGCACCACTGCACTCCAGCCTGGGTGACAGAAAGAAACACTGTCTCAAAAGGAAAAAAAAAAAAAAAAGAATCCCATACATCTCAGACAGAGAAAGGATTTACAGTGACAAGTTTTCTAAAGGAAATGCCGAAAGAAAATTAGGGGGAAGTTCTTTTTTTGTCATCAGAGTACATTTTATAGTTTTTTATATTTATATTTACACTTGCAAATATAAACTAAAAACATTTCTTTTTCTTCTTTTATTTCTAGGCTCCACTTAACACTCCTGTAACAGAAGATAGATTTGGAATTTTAACAGAGAAATACAGAATTCCTGTGCCAATTCTTCCAGGTAAGGTGTACTGAATATTCATAGAACTATGGAATTCCACAGCTGGAAGGAACTACATTTCATCTGGCAAAATTTCCTCCTTTTACAGATGAGACCTAAGGCCCAGATATTTGAAGGATTTACTCAAAGCCATACAGGTAGCTGGTGGGAAAGCAGGACTAGAACTCAGTTCTTTTGTCTTCCAGTCTAGAAGAATTGAGATAGCCTTGTAAGCCAAGCAGGAATTTCTAACTTAGTGCTTTAATGTTGTTTATAATGTAATAAATTAGAACTCTAGGCCAAAATTGTAGAAAATAAGTTGAAGGTGTGACCATCAATATAGCACTTATGTAGAAATACATACTGATTTGAGATTTTAAAGTATTTATGTTTTTGTAATGTCTTATCAATAAAAAGTCAGATTATAAATTAAGCATATATTTATAGGGCTTCCAATGAATAATCATGGCAATTACATTGTACGCTTGGGACATTTAGTGAGCTGGATGGGCGAACAAGCAGAAGCCCTTGGTGTTGAAGTTTACCCTGGTTATGCAGCTGCTGAGGTTTGTATAGTTTTATTTTGTTTTTAATATTTATAGGAACTCCTTTTTTAATAAGTGGAGAATTTTGCAAAGTTGAAGAAATAAGTATTTTTTAAAAGTCAGAGGATTTTAGAATTATAAGATTAGAAGGAATCTTTAAAATATCTAATCCAAAGAGTACTGGAATTCCTCATGTTGTACCCCCATCAAGTGATTGTCCAACTTATGACTGATCACCATAAGGTATGAAAAATTGTGGATTGTTGGTAATCTCTTCCTTATTTTGAATAGAACTTATCTACAATTTTACACTATCCAGAACAAATCTATGTCCTCTTCCAAGGACAACTTTCTAAATATAATTATTCCCTGCTCTCTCTTCCTCCTATCTTTACTCTGGAATTTTTTTTTTCCCCAGTGTAGGGGTGGTATAGGAGTTAAGAGAAAGGTTTGTCTCTGCCCTCTGAAGGTTCACCAGAAATGAACTGACAATAGAGAGAGTAATAGGAGAAAAAGCATACAGATTTATTTAACATGCATAAGCACAAGAGAATGATGACCCGATAACCCAGTGAGGTCCAAATGCTTATCTACCCTTCATCAGAGGGGAAGGGGAAATTGGGTGTTCAGCAATCTTGAAAGGAAGTGAATGCACTTCAGTTAGGGAGAATGAATGCACCCAAGACACAGAAATTAACTTGTAAATGATTCTCTTTGGAATTTGAATTAGCCTGAGAGGCAGGCATGATCTTATGAAAAAGTGTTTGTCTAGGTGTAGTTGCTTTGTTCTGTTTTCTTTTCTGCAATAGATATTAATAGTAAGATTTCAGGAATGGGATGGAAGACCATGTGTTGTCTTTGGCAGGTCCAGTCTTAAGGCAGAGAATGGAATATCAGAGAAGAGCCGCATCCAGTGCTTTAGAAGAGATAGGGTTGAAAGACAGGAGGGGAAGGTCAGAGACACCCTGAAGCTGCTGCTTTGGTTTAGCATGCCAGAGTGGCATATTTTAGCCTATCGTTTTCTGAGCCCCAGTAGCAGAAAGGTGTGATACCCTTGCTCACCCATCGTAAAGGTCAGAGCTGACACTCCTGTAACGAAAGACAGGGTAACAAGAAAAACGTAACAAATGTATTTAATCAAAGTTTTACACGATATGAAATCCTTCAGAAATAAAGGCCCCAAAGACCCAGGGGAAACCATTTTTATGCTTCAGTACAATAAGAATGGACAGCCATGTGGAAATGTGGAAATGTGATTAGACAGAAGGGTATGATCTAATGGTAGTAGACTGAGAGAGGAAGCCAGGCAAGGCCTGTCTGTTCACATTCTCTTTGGCCTTTCTGTGTAGCATTCTTCCTCTGAGGTATGGCTGGAGCAGAAATCCTCTGGAATGAGAGTTTTCAAGGGGAAAGGGAGAAGTAAGAAAATAACCTTTCTAGGTTTTATGGCCTGTATTAAGGGAGAGGAGTTCTAGTTTCTATGACTCACCTTGAGGAAGAGGAATCCTGGTTTCTGTGACTTGCTTTAGGGGAGAAAGAGGAATGGGAGAAGGTAAGAAAGACCTTGTTTCTGAGGTCTTCCACTCTTCCTTCAGTTCCAGGTACTCAGCATAGGGGCTGAGTACCAAGGGAAAACATCCCCCTTTCCCTCTGAAGGTTCATAGAAAAATCAGCTCACAAGAGGCAGGTTAGTAGGAGAAAAGGCATACAGGTTGATCAGCGTGCATGAAGAGAATATTACAGAGTGATTACCCTACCACACAGTGGGGTACAGTTATATGCCTTTCTTGGTAGGGGAACTGGAGTTGGGGAAGTATAGATGACTTTAGGGGGATAGTAAATGATTTTTAGGGGAATTCAATGGGCTTGAAGAATATACCACTGGCAAAGTCTCTTGAGCCTGCAGAGGAGACAATGGTTTCTGACAGAAGCCTGTCCAAGTTTATTGACAGACTTCAGTCATTCTTCCTGCAGTATGAGTTCAGTTCATGAAAACTCAGGAAAGGGACCAGAAGTAATTGTTTGCTTCTTTGGTAGGTCCATGTTTTAGGAAGATAAGGGAACTTCAGAGAACAACTTCATCCTGTGTTTTGGGAGAAAGGATTAAGAGACAGGCCGGGGAAGGTCAGAGAGACATTGAAGCTTCTTCAGTTCAGCATGTCAAAGCACCGTATTTTGGGATATCAGTTTCTGAGCCTCAACTTCAGCATGCCAGGGTGCCATACTTTTCAGGATATTATCTTCTGAGCGCAACGCTAGCTAGCTTAAATATTCTCAGTACTGAGCCCCAACACTAGCTTAAATATTCTCAGTTCTTTCAGCCATGACAGTACATAATTTGAGTTTTGAGTTCTTTCAGTATTCTTGCTGCCCACTTCTGAATGGATCCTCTTTTTATCCCCTTTACAAAGTGGCACCCAGAATGAATAAACCACTTCATGTCTAGTGTAGAACTGTTATCTTCTCCATTCTAGAAACTGGTCTTCCATTGATTCCCTCAAAGTAATTACTTTTTTGGCAACCACATCACACTTGATTCTTATTATGTATTACTGGGGAAATTATTAAAAATAAAATCTCGGCCGGGCGTGGTGGCTTGCACCTGTAATCCCAGCACTTTGGGAGGCCAAGGTGGGCGGGTCACGAGGTCAGGAGATCGAGACCCTCCTGGCTAACATAGTGAAACCCCATCTCTACTAAAAATACTAAAAATTAGCGGGTCACGGTGGCCCATGCCTGTAATCCTAGCTACTTGGGAGGCTGAGGCAGGAGAATCGCTTGAACCCAGGAGGCGAAGGTTGCAGTGAGCCGAGATCACACCACTGCACTCTAGCCTGGGCGACAGAGTGAGATTCCATCTCAAAAAATAAAGAATAAAATCTCCTAGGACCCAGAAGAATTCTCTTCATAAATTATAAAAAAGAACGAAACAGGCCGCGCGCAGTGGCTCAAGCCTGTAATCCCAGCACTTTGGGAGGCCGAGGTGGGTGGATCACAAGGTCAGGAGATCGAGACCATCCTGGCTAACACGGTGAAACCCCGTCTCTACTAAAAATATGAAAAAATTAGCCGGGCGTGGTGGCGGGCGCCTGTAGTCCCAGCTACTCAGGAGGCTGAGGCAGGAGAATGGCGTGAACCCGGGAGGTGGAGTTTGCAGTGAGTCAAGATCGCACCACTGCACTCCAGCCTGGGCGACAGAGCGAGACTCTGCCTCAAAAAATAAAAAAAAAGAATGAAACAGGCCGGGCGCGGTGGCTCACGCCACCCAGCACATTGGGAGGCCAAGGTGGGCGGATCACGAGGTCAAGAGATCGAGACCATCCTGGCCAACATGATGAAACCCTGTCTCTACTGAAAATACAAAAATTACCTGGGCGTGGTGGTGGGCGCCTGTAGTCCCAGCTACTCGGGAAGCTGAGGCAGAAGAATCACTTGAACCCAGGAGGCAGAGGTTTCAGTGAGCTGAGATCAGGCCACTGCACTCCAGCCTGGCGACAGAGCGAGACTCCCATCTCAAACAAACAAAAAAAGGCCCGGCGCGGTGGCTCACGCCTGTAATCCCAGCACTTGGGGAGGCCGAGGCGGGCGGATCACAAGGTCAGGAGATCAAGACCATCCTGGTCAACATGGTGAAACACCATCTCTACTAAAAATACAAAAAATTAGCTGGGCATGGTGGTGGGCGCCTGTAGTCCCAGCTACTCGGGAGGCTGAGGCAGGAGAATGGCATGAACCCGGGAGGCAGAGCTTGCAGTGAGCCTAGATCACGCCACTGCACTCCAGCCTGGGTGACAGAGCGAGACTCCCGTCTCAAAAAAAAGAACGAAACAGTTTTATTCTTGAATTAGCCTTAAACCAAGACTGTGATGCCTATACAGGCCAAGACAGAAATCTCACCCTTTTAAATAGCCAGGCAGATACAATCCATTCATTGCATGCATGTTAACTGTCTTTACTCAAAGGAAAAATAAAATGTTTTTTTTTTTTTTTTTTTGATAAGCAGGAAGTTACAACTTAAAGCCAAACACCTACCCAAATTCCCACAGAGACAGGAAGACAGGAGGCATCCTTCTTGGTATTCTATTTCAAAGCAATGGCTCCAAAGCCCTAAAAAAGACATTCTTGGAATGCACTTTAAAAAGACTGCCATGTATCTCAGAGAGACAAATAAAGGATTTACAGTTGGAAGTTTGCTAAAGGAAATGCTGAAAGAAAAGTTATTGGCACTAAGGAAAGTTCATTTTTTTTCTGTTTGTTTTTACCCTTACAGTTTGTAAGTCAAATAAAACATATAGGTCCCCGTATTATACTTGCTGCTATAAATTTCTGTTTTCCTAGCCCATATACATGCATTTGGGTTTTTGGACCCAAGTGTGGGATTTTGTATTTCTCCTTGTTAGACATTGTTGACTGGAATCAGGGCCACAGTCACAGGTAGGTGGTTTATAGAATCCATGATTCTCACTTTTGGAATACATACATGATCACTCAGACTCACCTGTATCATGCTTCTTTCTCTTAGGTCCTTAATGATTATCATCAACAGATTATTGATCTCTTTGCCAGAGTTTTTTGAGAGTACTCTGAGCCAAACTTCAGATTAGTCTCTAGCCATATTCTGCTGCTGTTGTTCGTTTTCAGGATATCAAATAAAACCTTTATGTATATTCTTTATGGGGAGGTTTCATATCCATTGCTGCTAATCTTTTCTTTTACCTCTCCACTTCCATGCTTGCTTATAATCTGCTGTGTAATTGCATTGTACGTTTTGTACTTTACTATCCAATGAGCATTTTCCTCCACAGAGAAAACAGAAACCAAGGGTTACAGACTATTGCTATTTCTCCTCATCAGAATTACACTTTTGACCTATTTTCCCCCTTTTTCTTGCTCCAAAAATAGAATAAACTTTTATCATCCTTGGTCTCTCTTCAGCTTCTCCCTGTTTTGTTTTCTTTATTTTTTTGTTTATTGAAGTCTTCACTCATTTGAGACATAAGCTTTGCTGACAGTTTCTTTCTCTCCACCTTCATGTTCTTCATTTGTTACAGGCCTCCATTTCAGATTCTTTACACATGATTTGACATCTGAAGAGCACTTCTTGTTTAATCTTACTGGTTTCCCTAGTAATCTCTCTAGTAGTCTCCCCTTTTCTTTCTCATCAGAGTTGTGGCATTGTTTTCATTTCCCATTGTGTGAGCTCTGTTCTTTAATTCTCTAGAAGAGAGTACCTTAATACATGTCTCTTTATTGCCTGAACATTTTAAAGTCTGTATTTCTATAATCTAGAGAAGATGTTCACCTTCTAAGAAACCTAAGGCTGTTTACTGTTTTTTCAAGATTATTATGAATTCTAAGGTATTAATAAATTTGTTTTTATCGTTTTTAGGTCCTTTTTCATGACGATGGTAGTGTAAAAGGAATTGCCACTAACGATGTAGGGATACAAAAGGATGGTGCACCAAAGGTAAACCTTTTTAGTAGTTACGTGCTTAACAAAACGACAAACAACAGAAAGAACTGTGTGGGCAAGAAAATGAGATCCCATCTCTCCAAAAAAAGAAAAAAAAATTAGCTGGGCTTCATGGTATGCACCTGTAGTCCTAGCTACTTTGAAGGCTGAAACAGGAGGATCACTTGAGCCCAGGAGTTCGAGGCTGCAGTGAGTCATAACCATGCCACTTCATTTCAGCTTAGGTGAGTGACAGAGCAAAACCCTGTCTTAAAAAAAAAAAAGAAGAAGAAAGAACCAACTTAGACTCAATAAAGGTCTTGCTACAAACTATACATTAATTATGTGGGTGTTCGGAGGCCCAGGCTGTTGGATCACTTGAACCCATGAGTTTGAGAACTTCCTGAGCAACATGGCGAGACCCTGTCTCTACCAAAAATGCAAAATTAGCCAGTCTTACAACCCTGTCTCAAAATAAATAAATAAATAAATAAATAAGAATTTAAAAAATTTCAAAAAATGTGGGTGTTAGGATACAGTAATTAATATGGAATTTTTCTCTCATTAAAAAATATAGAAGCAACTTTGAGCTAACAGTGATTTAGGCAAGTAGTTATAATATGTTAAAAAAATTTTTTAAAGATAATGACATACAAATATACAAACATAAGTCAAACACATGTCAAAGATTTTATTTCATTTAGTTAAGGAGAGAATCAGTAAGATGTTACAACCAGTGCAAGAAGAATTCAAACATATACACATTTACAGGCCATTAATCCACTTCATTAACCAAATACATCAAATGAAAATAGTTTCTGCAGTTTTTATTTCTCCACAATTTTCATTTCTTTGGACAAGAATCATTTTGCATTACTATCAGTAGTGATATACTTTGACATGTGTGTTTGTTGCCCAGGCTGGAGTGCAGTTGTGTGAGCTTGGCTCATTGCAACCTTTGCCTTCCAGGTTCAAGCAATTCCCTGCCCTCAGCCTCCCGAGTAGCTGGGATTACAGCTGTGTGCCACCATGCCTGGCTACTTTTTTGTATTTTTAGTAGAGATGGGGTTTTGTCATGTTGGCCAGGCTGGTCTTGAGCTCCTGACCTAATGATCCACCCGCCTCGGCCTCCCAAAGTGCTGGGATTACAGGCATGAGCCACCATGCCCGGCCACTTTGACATGATTTTAACCTCTTTTGGTAGATGTAAAACTGATTCTCCACCTCTCATTCAAAATATAAACCTGGATAATTTTCAGATTTTCACATCTTGTATTTTTGAATCTGAAAGCAAAACCGTCAGAACATAGAACTGTCACTCTTTGGGAAAGATAAGGAAAGAAATAGCTTGCTGTCCTATGAACAAAACACAAATTAACATCTCACTCAACTGACCTGTCTATTCAGGTTTATTTATTATCTAATTTCCCAACTAGATTATAAGCTCCCAAAAGATAGAGATCCTGGGTTATTCCAATGCCTGGCATAATGCCAGGTACAGATTAGGTCTCAGTAAATATTTGTCAACTGATAGTTTATCCTCCTCTCTGTCACTCTTGGAATAGAATTAGGAATCTAGAGTCTCTTCCAGCAGACTTTCTGCTTCTCACATTTCCTGCTTCAAAAGCAAATAGTGGCTGGGCGCGGTGGCTCATGCCTGTAATCCCAGCACTTTGGGAGTCCGAGGCGGACGGATCACGAGGTCAGGAGATCAAGACCATCCTGGCTAACACAGTGAAACCCCGTCTCTACTAAAAAAAAATACAGAAAAATTAACCGGGCATAGTGGTGGGTGCCTGTGGTCCCAGCTATTCAGGAGGTTGAGGCAGAAGAATGGTGTGAACCCGGGAGGCGGAGGTTGCAGTGAGCCGAGACCACGCCACTGCACTCCAGCCTGGGCGACAGAGCGAGGTGCCATCTAAAAACAAACAAACAAAAAGCAAATGGCAAATCCTGTTTGGGACTCCTGGTGGTTTAACTGGCCACATCAGAATCATGTGACATCTTGGGGCTCAGCCTGTCCTGCAGTAAGGCCCTAGGAAGCTGTTTTTTAACAAGCCTCCAGGGATTCCAGTGCATAGCCAGGTTTGTAAAGACTGTTATACTGCCTCTCAGTAAAAGAACATGGTTTTTCATATATTATGGTTCTTTTCTATATTATGATTAATTATAAATTATATTTTAGTCTTTAAATATTTTTGCATTTAATATTATAACAAAATTGAAGCAAATTCTACCATTTGGTATTTCATTTTTGTGTGTTCTCATTTGTTCAAATATGAGTTTGTTTCAGGTGGCAGAGGTTACAGTGAGCCAAGATCGCGCCACTGTACTCTAGCCTAAGCGACAGAGTGAGACTCCGTCTAAAAAAACAAAAATTAAAAAAGAAAGAAAGAGAAAATATATATATATGTGTATATATATGATTTTTAACTTTATGCTTTGCATTTGTAAAAACATTTATATTTTGTATGTTGCATTTATGCAGGTATAATAGCATAGAAGAGTACAATGGAGTCTTAGTAATTTGAGCCCCAAAATCTAAGTTTTTAAAAATAGTATTACCACAAGGTTAGAGTGGGGAAAATCAAAGATTCTGTTTAATGTGTTGTTCCATTCTCTATTTAACCCACTGTAGTTAGGCTTTCTCCCTGCCATTTCACTGAAACGGTTCTTGTTAGAGTCACAAATACCTCCATTTTGCCAATCTGGTGGACAGGCCTGTTTTCCCTTACTTGACCTTCTAGTGGATGGCACTTGACATAGTTCAATTATGTTTTCCTTCTTGAAACACTTTTTTGACTTGGCTCTTCTTACAGCCTTCTCTTGGTTCCTATCTCCAATATGCATTTTATTATAAGAATTCTGATTTGCACATTTTTAAGTTACAGAGGTTAAGTAACTTGGCTGGGGTCAGACACCTACTAAGTATTGGGGCTGGGATTTAAATACAGGCTGTGTGGCTCCACGGCCTGTCCCTTGAACACTAAAGGGCATGTTACCTCTAAGAAGAAACAGAAATATGTTAATTAATATTTTAGTTCATACAGATTGAATTGTTTTATAAGTGGTGCTGGGGAAACTCTATATCCATCTGGAAGCAAATAGAGTTGGACCCCGGTTTGCTGGTTGTTTCTTTCTCGTGATTTAAAGATTTAAAACAATACAAATCAAAAAGAAATCTAAGAGATGACAGTTAACAATCTAGGGGTAGGGTAAGCCACCCTACAGCAACAAGATACTAAAAACCTGTAAAAAAAAAAAAAAGACAAACCTTTTTAAACTTAATATATAAAAGTTAAACACTTCTGTATACCACCATATACTATAAAGTCTGTAAATGTTTGACTCTCTGTAATATCAAGGAGTACTTAAACATCGACAAGAAAAAAGACAACACATTGGAAAAATGGGTAGAATCTAAAATATTAACAATTCATAGAAGAACTCAATGACCACTAATCATAAGGAAAGATACTTAAATATGTTTTTTTCAGAGTCCAAAGGTTAAATGTCATTTCTTCTAAGAAGATTTTCCTGTTCACTCAATCTAGAATAGCTGGCTTCTGTTATTCTCCTTTGTAATACCCTCTGCTCTCTTTCATAGCACTTAAACAATTTGTAATTATATACTCATGTATTTATTTAACGTCTGTCTCTATGGCTAGTCCAAAGAAAAGGAACATATTTTTTTTAATTCATCCATGTATTCCCAATGCCTAGCACACAACCTGGCACATTGTAGGTATTCATTCACAATTTCTTGAATCAAAAAGAAAAGATGCTCAAAATAGTAATCAGGGAAATGCAAATTAAAATAGTATTGAGGGCCAGGCGCCATGGCTCACGCCTGTAATCCCAGTACTTTGGGAGGCCAATGGGGGTGGGTCATCTGAGGTCAGGAGTTCAAGACCAGCCTGGCCAACATGATGAAACCCCATCTCTACTAAAAATACAAAAACTTAGCTGGGCTTGGTGGCAGGCACCTGTATTCCCAGCTACTCGGGAGACTGAGGCAGGAGCATCGCTTGAACCCTAGAGGCGGAGGTTACAGTGAGCCAAGATCATGCCATTGCACTCCAGCGTGGGCAACAAGAGCACAACTCCGTCTCAAAAAAATTAAAAAATTAAAAATAAAATAAAATAAAACAGTAGTGAGTTATCACAACACCTGATACAGTAGCAAAAATGCAAAAGGAACAGTTATATCTGTCACTAACTGTACTGTAGGGAAAGGGTCTTATATACTACTGATGGAAATATATTCATTGCTTCAGGCTTTTTGGAAAGTAATATGATAATATCAATTTTAAAAAGTAGATGTACCCTTTGATCTAAGAGGGCCACTCCTGGGAATCTATCTTATAGGAATAAAAGCACCAATATTGTACGTATATACAGGTGTCCCTTAGTGTGTACAGTAGATTGGCTCTAGGACCCCCAAGTATGCCAAAATTCATGCATACTCAAGTCCCAAAGTTAGCCCTGCAGAACTCACATACATGAAAAATCAGTCTTCTATATACTCGGGTCTCACATCCTGTGAATATTGTATTTTCAATCCTTATTTGGTTAAAAATAAATTCTTGTGTATGCGAACCCACACAATTCAAACCCATCTTGTTCAAGGATCAGCTCCATATTCAATATATATTCAAGAGTGTTTCTATCTTATAACATTGTTTTTGTTCATACATAAACTGGAAAGAGCGAATGGCTATTATCCATTGGCAGAGGAGCTGGATAATCTATCCTCTCTACCTGAACTCCTACCTAGCCATTAAACAGAAAGATTTGAGCTCCACAGTGACTTGAAAAGATTTCCATGAGGTATTTTAAGTGAGAAGAGTAAGATTATATTATTCTATATATTTACTATGTGATTCTTTATAATATTATACATTTGCACTGTCTCTTCTACACCTGAATCATAGTTCAATTTAAATCTGACCAAAATGTGAATATATTTTAAATTGTCAAATGTTGCCATTTAACACATTTTTGCTTTTCAGGCAACATTTGAGAGAGGGCTAGAACTACATGCTAAAGTCACAATTTTTGCAGAAGGTTGCCATGGACATCTAGCCAAGCAACTATATAAGAAGTTTGATTTGAGAGCCAATTGTGAACCTCAGACCTATGGGATTGGACTGAAGGAGGTATCCGGGTTTGTTTCTGTAATTTTAATTTTGAAAGATGGAATTTAAATTTATTTGTATTATCAGGTAGTTTATAATACTGACTTAATTTTAGTTATATTTTTTCATTGTCTTGAAATGTTCATTATGACTAAAACTTGGGATATTTTTCAAGGGGCTAGAAGATAACTACTGATCAAATTCTATTATTGGTTAAGTTAGTTTTACATGTTGGAATTGTTGTATCAGGTGTTGCTTGAAATGAATCTTGAACTTGTGAATATTTGAATCTTTTTTTTTTTCATTGTAATGCCATCTGCCCTGTTAGGATTGCTCTTGTGATCCATATGCTGTTTGTAGGATGACCACATCCTACAAAGCATTATTGGTAATGTGAAGATAATTTTGTTTATGAAATACATACTCAGCCATAGTATATTAATCTGCAGCCTAAAATTTAATTAGGTTATGTATTGTACATTTTCTCAATTTATCCATTCTCTAGTCTTGTTTTCCCAAATCATAGGCTTATTAGAATGTAAATGTAAAATTTTCATTATAACCCTTTTGCTTAAATATTGTTGTGGAGCTAGCAATGGTGGCCCACACCCATAACCCAAGCATTTTGAGAGGCCAAGGCAAGATGATTGCTTGGGTCCAGGAGTTCAAGACCTGCCTGGGCAACGTAGTGATACCTCATCTCTACTAAAAATTTACAAATTAGCCGGGTGTGGTGGTGCACATCTGTAGTCTCAGCTACTCTGGAGGCTGGGGCAGGAGAACCACTTCACTTCAAGAGATCAAGACTGCAGTGACCTGTGATCATACCACTGCACCCTAACCTGGGTGACAGAGTGAGATCCCATCTCTAAAAAAATTAAAAATACAGTAATTAACAAAAATTTATTTTAGGTTAAATCTCAGAAAGGTTCAAAGTCTATATAAAACTAGATTTGTTATATTCTGAATAAGGGTTTGTTTTGATAGATTGCACATAATGTCTGATTGCACACAATATTAGCTGATTTTTAGATAATATTTCAGATAGAAATTGTTCAAAATTTAAAATTTACCAGTCTGAAAAGAGGGTGAACAATTTATTTCAATTGTGGAGGGCAGAGCAGAGGGAATAAATTACTTTGTTGGAGAATACATGTCTATTACAAAGAGACCTTAAGTGTACATTAATTTTTACATGGTGAACATACCCTTGTGGCTGTCACCCAGATGAAGACAGAGAACACTACCAGTACCGCAGAACTTTCCCTCAGCCTTTCAGTAGGATTTCCTGATTTCCTATAATTGTATAAAAGTCTTTACCAATTTGAGAATCTATTTAATGTCTTTAAATAGAGTTCATAAGTTTTCTGACCCGTTTCTTTACTCTGGAACTCATGCTGCAGTTTGATATAATTTTCTTTGATATTCAAGGTGATCCACCTGTATTTTTTTTATTTATTTTTTATTTTTTATTTTTTTTGAGACTGAGTCATGCTGTATCAGCCAGGCTGGAATGCAGTGGCATGATCTCGACTCACCGCAACCTCTGCCTCCCGGGTTCAAGCAATTCTCATGCCTCAGCCTCCGGAGTAGCTGGGATTACAAGGCATCCGCCACCATGCCCAGCTAATTTTTGTATTTTTACTAGAGACGGGGTTTTACCATGTTGGCCAGGATGGTCTTGAACTCCTGACCTTAAGTGATCTGCCCACCTCAGCCTCCCATGGTGCTAGGATTACAGGCGTGAGCCACCGTGCCCAGCCTTCTTTGATATTTGAAGTAATTTTGTTGTATACTTATATTAGTTTTTCACTTGTAATTTTCATAAGTAAGACATTAAACCTGGCAAGTTTTATGCATTGTGGTGACATGAAAACATTTTTAAAATACTGCAGGACTTATTTTGTTTGTTTGTTTTTTTTTAGTTATGGGTTATTGATGAAAAGAACTGGAAACCTGGGAGAGTAGATCACACAGTTGGTTGGCCCTTGGACAGACATACCTATGGAGGATCTTTCCTCTATCATTTGAATGAGGGTGAACCCCTAGTAGCTCTTGGTCTTGTGGTAAGTTATATTCCCATTATGGAAAATTCTACTGCTAGAGTTATATGACCATCAGTGTTATAAAGTAAGGGTTTTGAATCTGAAGACTAAAATGCTTATCATTTAAAGCGTACTTTCTAATTTTATCAATATATAAAGTGCTTCTGGCTGCTGTGTCATTAAGTCTACTAAACACACGAAGCAATAGTAATAGTAGCTGCTACACTCCAGGCACTATGCTGGATGCTTTTCTGAGATTTCTACATAAGTTTCATAATAATGCTGAAATAGGTATATCTTTATTTTACAGATGAGAAAACTGAAGTCCAAATAGGTTAAACAACTTACCCATATACACCCATTAAATAACAGGCAGAAATGCCTGACCTTGTCTGACCTCAAATTCCATTTCCACTGTGGCATGCTACCACTGAAAATGAAATTAGCACTAAGTTTGAACTTAAAACTTTTTAAAAATACAGGCAGTTTCTCCTTTTTTGGCCTCCTGCACATCTTTGCAGTAAATTACATATTGAACATTACCAAGAATGGAAAAATTAGTTTCTGTACCTTGCAACTGGTGGCAGCTTTATAGTTTAATGTCATGATTAGACCTCCATATGATACACTGTTAAATTTATATGTTATTGGTGTTTTTTGACCCCCCAGTCAAATGTTCATCCCATCACCTTTGGATATTTATGCCTGTGACTTACTTGTACCAAAGGAAAAAGATGTGGTTAATTTTAACACTTTGGTAAAGCATTATAAAATGTAACCTTCTATAGTTATTTTCCTCTTTTTCTCTAAGTGTAGTTTACATCCTTTTTCTTTATTTTTGCCTCAGTTGTACTGTAGTATAGATTATTAGTTTATTTCAAGTTGGTATTAATGTATAATAAATCATTACAGCTGCTTTCATAGAAACATAATCTG
Source organism: Piliocolobus tephrosceles (assembly GCF_002776525.5). NCBI lineage: Eukaryota > Metazoa > Chordata > Mammalia > Primates > Cercopithecidae > Piliocolobus > Piliocolobus tephrosceles. The sequence goes on along the minus strand of NC_045436.1, from coordinate 31,092,731 downwards.
AGATGCTTACCTACAGATACTGTTCTAATTTGTTTTTTTTGTTGTTCATTTTTATTTTCTAATCTCATGATAGATTCTGTTTTTCTAATTTGAACTTTGAGTTCCAGAGCACAAGAATTTGTTAATATGTTCTAAATTTTCATAATTTTGATGATAATAAACACATGCTATCCTTTTCTTTACCATTTCTTTTCCAAACAGATTTTATACAATTTTTAATTTACATTTGCATTACTGCACATAGTGCTCCAAATACTTTTGAGTACAAGAAATTTAACATACATGTGTTCTGATAAACATTGCTCACATTTTCACTTGATTTATTTGAAATAAAAATGCCTAATTTAATATAAATGTAAATTTTTAAGGTTGGTCTAGACTATCAGAATCCATACCTGAGTCCATTTAGAGAATTCCAGAGGTGGAAACACCATCCTAGCGTTCGGCCAACCTTGGAAGGTGGAAAAAGGATTGCATACGGAGCCAGAGCTCTCAATGAAGGTGGCTTTCAGGTAACTCTTCCAACTTTTATTTTCCTTATTTCTGTATTGTAAATTCAGAATTGAACATATAATGTAACAAATTTAGATAAAGAATAAAAACAATATCGAAATAAATAAAGTATGTAGCGTTTATAAATAAACTGTGTCACACAGTACTTCAAAATTACGCCATGAATTTAGTTTTAAGAATATATTAGGCTAGGCACAGTGGCTTATGCTTGTAATCCCAGCACTTTGGAAGGCCGAGTTGGGCAGGCTGCCTGGGCAACATGGCGAAACCCCGTCTCTACAAAAAATAGAAAGATTAGCCAGGCGTGGTGATGAGCGCTTGTGGTCCCAGCTACTCAGGAGGCTGAGACAGGAGAATCACTTGAGCCTGGGAGGTGGAGGTTGCAGTGAGCCAAGATTGTGCCATCCAGCCTGAGCAGCAGAATGAGACTCCATCTCAAAAACAAAAACAAAAACAAAAAATAATATATTGATCTCTAGAGATAAATTCATGGACATTTTGTTAGTTGTTTTAACCATAAATTTAAAACTGTAATCCATAGTATTTCTCTTTATTCCTTAACTGCCAGGAAACTCAAAGGCAAATTTAGTTTTCAGCAAACAAAATTCATTCATTCCAACTACCTAGTAACATTCATGCCTTTTAGATTACCTCTGTTAAGCTTTTACCTTAATTGTCCTATTTTTATATACATTCAAAATCTTCTCAAATATAATGTATTCATTATGTATTAAACAGTGAAATAAGACCTAGTAGCTAATTGTCATAAAAGCTGTTAATACTGTTGTAGAAATGTTATCAGACAGGTAAGATGATCTAAAAATCTGCTGTAAAGCTTGTACCAAATTATTTGGAGCAAGTTCCTTAACTTTTCTGGCCTTAAGAAATCATCTGTAAAATAAAGATGATCCCTCTGTCTCTAATATTCTAGGAATCTAGGACTATCTTAGAAATTGGATTTCTTTTTAAAAAATTATTATAAAAGTAACAGATAATAGGAAAATTTAGGGAGGGAAAATTGACTTACCTTCTTTTTTTTTGAGGTGGAGTCTTGCTGTATCGCCCAGGCTGGAGTGCAGTGGCACGATGATCTTGGCTCACTGCAGCCTCCGCCTCCCGGGTTCACACCATTCTCCTTTCTCAGCCTCCTGTAGCTGGGACTACAGGCACCCACCACCATGCCTGTCTCATTTTTTTGTATTTTTAGTAGAGACGGGGTTTCACCGTGTTAGCCAGGATGGTCTCGATCTCATGACCTCGTGATCCGCCCGCCTCGGCCTCCCAAAGTGCTGGGATTACAGGTGTGAGCCACCGCATCCGGCCTTTACTTATCTTTAAAAGTGAGTTTCTAAATTCTTTATTACTGTAATAGTATTTCATAAACTCAAAACCATAGCTACATTAGAAACATAATCACTAGAATTTTAAAATATTGCTATCCCCAAAGTCTGTCATGAGATTACTTCTCATGAGATTGTTTTTGTTTCTAGAGTAGTAATTCCTTTGGTAGAAATATGTATTGAATTACATAACTGTATTCAAGCCTATTAAACTTTTTAAAATAATGTCCATAATAGTTACTGTCACCCTAACCCTACTCTGTAATTTATAAAGGTTTCAATATATTCAATAGTACACAGAGATTTTTATTGAAAACCATCTACCTTGTGTACTTAAGCACGTCAAACATGTCAAATGATTTGCAAGTTGACAGGAGGCGATGCCTCTTCCCTCCCCCGACAACACACACCCACACACTTTTCACCTAAATTTTCTGATTTCATTGGCCAGAGATTCAGAAAGTTATTTCCAGTTAAGGTCTTGAAGACCTTAAGAGGCAACAACGACTATAAGGGATGGTTTCTGTAGTTCAATACTAGAGAAGTTCCTCTGAAGGTGTAGCAAGCACCAGAAACCACCAGGAGAGTGCAGTATTCTCTCCCGAGCGTGATGCCGCCCGGCTCTCGATGTTGCTTTGCTCAGCTGCCATTCGGCATTGATGATTGTTTTTCCCTTCCTTAGGGAGAGTGGGAGGGAAAGGATGCAGTCTGAGTAGCTCCCATTTAGGTAAAGAAAAAGAGGAGGCAACAATTCGAAACATTCAATTTTGTTTATTTTGAGCTAACAAATACTGTCTAGCTTTTTTCTCCTTCTTCAGCTGACTATACCAAAACTCATCTTCCCCTAGTGGGTTTCTAATTACTTGTAGCCCTAGTTTAATGAATGTCCCAGACAAGGTGCGTAGCTGCCAGTAACCCAGCCCACCCAAGGTAGGATCCTCCTAGAACTTAAAAACATACATTTTCTTGGGCATAATATTTTTGTTCTTAGGATTTAAACACCTATTTTGGAAGAACTTGAACTCATAGTTTATATGCCTTTATTAAATTTCACATTCTTCTGGTTCTTGAATCAAACTTGGTGTCAACAAAGCCACAGCCTTACTTGAGAAAAGCATTGTCATCATCTAAGTCCCTAATCTTTTATCTGTTTTCAGCTAGTAGCACTCCAGATAGCACCTCCTCCCCATTGTCTGCTCTGTGGTCCTGATTTAATGCTCTAAGTGGTCCTAATACTGAGTTTGGTCTGAGAACCACAGTCATAAATTCATTCCCCACATATACTGTGAAAGGACCTGGGCCCTGATCCTTCTCTCTTACCAGCATTCCTTCTGCCGCCTAGTTTTGCTTTTCACCACCATTCCTTCACAGAATTGTATCATTGATGAGAGCTGTGGCGACAGAGTGCTCACCATGTCTCTTTTGCAGTTGGTCAATAGTTTTGTTAACCCCCACCTCTGAGTCCCTCTTAGTACCATCAGCCAAATGTTCCACTCACCATTTTCTCGGCAAAGACCCCATGGCCTACTTTAAGAAGTCCTCATAGAAGAAAAAAATACAGAATGTGGAAAGAACAGCACTGCTTGGCTCTCTTCAAACTGTAAGAGTACATTTTCCCATGCAAACCATCTATAGTTCAGTTGCTGTATTGCGGGGTACATATAGACATTTATTGTCTAAACTGAAAAATATCCCACTCTTCATTACATTTTTTTATCAGAAATGTATACTAAGGTCCAAAGAATTGTCTTTATTTAATTTTGGAAATTCAGCTTGTCCTTAATCAGAATCTATTGTTTAGGGTGGTAGCTAGTTGCAGTGGTGCCATGATTAGAGCATGGGTTTATATCCCTAGCTGTCAAAGTAAAACAAAGAGGGTGTATAGTATCCTTTGTAAGTCTTGTATTACCCCGAATGCATGTAAAAGCAAATCACAGTTTTTTTATATGCCCTTTGAAATTTTCAGGTCCACTTAATTTTGGGGGAAGAGAGGGTACAATGTGATATTTCCATACATGTGTATAATGTTTAATGATCAAATCAGAGTATTAGTATATCCATCACCTCAAACCTTTATCATTTCTTTGTGTTGGTAATATTTAAAATCTTTTCTTCTAGCTATTTGAAAAAAATAATAAATTATTCTTTATTATAGTCACTCTAGTACTATAGAACAGAACTTATTCCTCCTATCTAGCTGTATTTCTGAATCCATTAACCATCTCTCTGTATCCCGCCCCCACCCCCCGCATCCCTTTCTACCCTTCCCATCCTCTAGTAGCCACTGTTCTACTCTCCACTTCCATAAGATCAACTTTTTAAGTTTCCATGTATGAGAACATAGGGTGTTTATCTTTCTGTGCTTGACTGACTTGACATAATGTCTTCCAGGCTCATCCATGTTGTCACAGATGACAATATTTCATTCATTCTTCCAGCTGAATAGTATTCCATTGTGTATATATGTATACCATGTTTTGTTGATCTATTCATCTGTTTATGGACATTTAGTTTGATTCCGTATCTTGGCAGTTATTGTGAATAATGCTGCAGTAAATATGAGAGTGCAGATATCTCTTCCACATACTGACTTGCTTTCTTTTGGATATATACCCAATAGTGGGATTGCTGGGTCATTCTATTTGTTAGAACTGGGTAGTTCTATTTGTAGCTGTTTTAGGAACCTCTATACTGTTTTCCATAATGGTTATACTAATTTACATTGCCACCAACAATGTGTGAGTTTTCCCCACATCCTCACCAGAATATTTTTTGTCTTTTTGATAATAGCCATTCTAACTAGGGTGAAATGGTATCTCATTGTGGTTTTGGTTGCAAGCAAATCACAATTTAGATAACAGCATTCAGGTTTAGAAAATATTTTAACTATGACATGGATATGTATAAATAAAACATTCTATTTAAAACATATTGATGCTTCAGTCCTAAGTCTGTCCCATGTAGATTAGTTATGAGGAAGGAAAAAGAAAAAACTCTCACAGAAAAATAGTAATAGTCCTAATCCTCACTCTTAGGGCAGGGAGAATAAAACTGCCCTTGCTGTTTTATTCCTTTGCTCAATTCATTTTCATGTATTTATTTTTCAACCTTTCCCTACAGCTCTAGACTTTAAGACTGATTTGGAGTATTCTGTTGTGCTTGTTTAATTTGAGCTAACAAATGTATTCTGAATCTTTCTTTCCTTAGTCTATACCAAAACTCACCTTTCCTGGTGGTTTACTAATTGGTTGCAGTCCTGGTTTTATGAATGTTCCCAAGATCAAAGGTACTCACACAGCAATGAAAAGTGGAATTTTAGCAGCAGAATCTATTTTTAATCAACTAACTAGTGAAAATCTCCAATCAAAGACAATAGGTAAGAAATTCCTGTGTAAAGTAGAAAAAAGAAAATTGCTGGGTTACGTGTATTTCAATTGACATTAAAAGATTTGTATTGCATCTGTCACTGTCTCAAAAAAAAAAAAATTCACTCATCAGGTATCAAAGTAGCAAAATACTTTAGCGTATCTTATGCACATTTGGGCAGTTTCACACTAACATTTCATGTTTTTAATAAAAGGACTCCATGTAACTGAATATGAAGACAATTTGAAGAACTCCTGGGTATGGAAAGAGCTCTATTCTGTTAGAAATATAAGACCGTCTTGCCACGGAGTACTGGGTGTATATGGAGGGATGATTTACACTGGAATCTTTTACTGGATATTGAGAGGAATGGAGCCATGGACTCTGAAACATAAAGGTAATTCAAATGAGAGTGTGAGTAACATGATCATTAAAAATTCATGAATGGGATCCATTAATTTGACAAAGTGATCATTTTAATGTTTTAAACTTGCTTGGAGAAATTATAAATTTAGTATCTAAGAACAGTACATTATTACTTGAGGGCTAGTTGTATTTCTTTGGTGTAATAACATTTTGAAGCTTTTATCCAAATAGGCTTAAGAAAAAGTACTTCAAAATTATATTTTGTTAAGCATTTCCCTCAAAATTGTTGAAGGTTCTGACTTTGAACGGCTTAAGCCAGCCAAGGATTGTACACCTATTGAGTATCCAAAACCCGATGGACAGATCAGTTTTGACCTCTTGTCATCTGTGGCTCTGAGTGGTACTAATCATGAACATGACCAGCCGGCACATTTAACCTTAAGGGATGACAGTATACCTGTAAATAGAAATCTGTCGATATATGATGGGCCCGAGCAGCGATTCTGCCCTGCAGGTAATAATTTCCATCCATTCCTAAATATTTGCTTAAAACATTTTAGTAATGTGATTCCGTTCTTTTAAAAAAATGATTTCTGTATCTCCTTCCGTTGCTTATAAATTGTAAATGACTTCATCCAGCTTCCTTTAGGAAACTTATACTTTTAACTACTGGTTTTGTTAAGCCTAGTTCAGATGACATTTCTCAAAAACAAAACAAAACAAAACAAACAAACAAAAAAAGCACTTTGGGTACCCTCAGACTAAGATGAAGATTCTTGAAGATGAAATACCTCTCTTTGCATGTTCATGTGACTAAAGTCATTTCTGTACGTATGGGCAGCTCATCTGTACATATTTGGGTGCATGTGCTAGAATAACACATTATGGTTACATTCAGTCCAAGAAATGCTCTGAAACTTGAAATTCACCATGAATATTCTTTTAGTGCTGAGCTTTCAACTGAAATTACAGTAGTAGGAACCAGGTCTCAAATGACATGGTAGAACAAAATAGTATTCAGATACTTGAAAACTAGTACATTCACAAAAGAAGCTATAGCGTGACTTGGTCTTTTGACTTTTGTCATTGCAGTGGGTTTTAAACTCCCTGAGGTTACTAAGGACTGGATCTAATTTGGTTTTTTAGCTGTACCATCAGCTAAAAAACTGATGAGCCTGTACCATCAGGCTCCTCTTACCCCCAGGCACCCACGGTCTGAAAATAAGAAAATTCCAGAAACAAGTAATTCTCAAGTCTTAAATTGTGCACGTTAAGTTTTAAATTGTGTACCATTCTGGCTTGTCCCACCCTGGATGTGAATTATCCCTTTGTCCAGCATATTCACGCATAACATTTGTTATGTCACTTGGTAGCTGTCTGTTATCATCAGAATTGACTGTCACAGTATCATGCTTCTGTCCAGTAACTCTTACTTTAAAATGTCCCCACAACGCAAGAGTAGTGACGCTGACAATTCAGATGCCATGAAGTGCTTCCTTTAAGTGAAAAGGAGAAAGTTCTCTATAGAGAAAAAAATTCTATGCTGAGGTTGCTCAAGTCTACAGTAAGACTGTATCTTCTGTGAAAGAGGAAAAAGAAATTTGTGCATTTTGCTGTTGGACCTTGAACTGTAGACGTTATGGCCAGTGTGGCAAGTGCTTCCTTAAGATGGAAAAGGCATCACATCTGTGGGTGAAATACATGAACAGAAATGTGTTCTGAATGACAGCGTTAAGCTGGGTACTACCTGAGGTTTCAGGCGTCTGCTGGGGATCTTGGAACTTGTCCTCTGTGGAGAGAGGACAACTGTGAATAAGGGAGGACTTTGAGGTTGTGTGGAACTCAAACACTGAGTGTCGAGTACCCTTGATAGTGAGACAACTCAGCCGAATACTGCTGTACCTCCTTTTATTATGTACATGTAATTTGTACTCACATCAACAGCAATGCACCAAGGTCTTCATAACACTCTCTATGGGTCAGCATTCAGAAAGCAACCTTTAAGGTTTCTGTGGCCACTCTTTCTTTAATTTTCTACTTTTGAATTTAAAACATTTTTAAAGTTAGGCACTTCAATATTATTTATTTTTACTTTTCAGGAGTTTATGAATTTGTACCTGTGGAACAAGGTGATGGATTTCGGTTACAGATAAATGCTCAGAACTGTGTGCATTGTAAAACATGTGATATTAAAGATCCAAGTCAGAATATTAACTGGGTGGTACCTGAAGGTGGAGGAGGACCTGCTTACAATGGAATGTAAACTGCAGCTAACCAGTTTCTTTAAAGTATGGCAAGCTAACTTTAAAATGTTTAGAGATTAACAGATGTCAAAATGTCTTTCTGCATAGTACTGAACAGAATATACACAGAATGATTATGAAATAAAAATTTTATACTATATCTAAGATTGTCCCATAAAAAATTTATGAGTATTTCTTTTAAGTAACCTTTATAAGAATGCAGCATCTTCCTACTTCTTCAGTTCTTCAGAGATTCAGTACTAAGAGCAGAATTCACTACTGGACTTTATGTTTGACTTGCCAAAGTTAAGTATTCAAATATAGAAATGAATATATATTCTAGACCAAAGAAGTTTTATTGAAACACAGCCATACCCATTGGTTACACATTGTCTATGGCTGATTTTGAGTTACAGCCACAGAGTTGAGTGGGTATGACAGATTTACATGGTCCACAAAGCCTAAAATCTTTATGATCTGGCCCTTGCAGAAAAAGCATGCCCATCCCTGAACAAGTTTGTGTGTTTGTGTGTGTGCGCGTGTGTGTGTGCATGCATGTGTATGTGTGTGTACTATCTATAAGTATGAAAACTTAGCATCATCCAACCATAGATACATCAAAGAATTGAAGGAAACAATATACAAACTAAACTGTCATCTCTTTCTTCAATAAGATGTGTCTTTACAAGTTTAAAAAGACTGGACACCATTATTCTTTACGAATAATGCAGATAACCATTTTAAAAAACATTTTACTTGGTCGGGCACGGTGGCTCACACCTGTAATCCCAGCACTTTGGGAGGCCAAGGCAGGGGCAGATCACGAGGTCAGGAGTTCAAGACCAGCGTGACGTGACCATTATGGTGAAACCCCATCTCTACTACAAATACAAAAATTAGCCGGGCGTGGTGGCATATGCTTGTAATCCCAGCTACTTGGGAAGCTGAGGCAGGAGAATCACTTGAACCCGGGAGGCAGAGGATGCAGTGAGCCGAGATCGCGCCACTGCACTCCAGCCTGGGTGACAGAGCAAGACTCTATCTCAAAGAAACAAACAAAACCACTTTACTGACTGTATTGTGACACATTTATTAAGCATGAACCCCTATCAGTACTCCGAAACTGTAAACAATAAGGAACTAAGGTGTCAAAAGAAACACATTAGGGATCATATTAATAGACAAAAACCTTTACCTTTTCTTATTGCATTTACACAATCAACACACAATAAGCAAAACTGAATCCTTTCTAAGCAAACATTTTTGCATATACTGCCTTCTCTTTATCTTTCTGTGCCTTTATCTTTTGTTTGACTTTCAGCAGTTCTGCCTGGATAGCTGTAAAATAAATATACAATGTGAGTTATTTCTCAAAATATCCAAAAAATTATGGTGACTAACTGTTTTAATGTTAACTACCCCTTGAAAAAACTTCTCCATGAAGTAACTAAGCCCTAGTAACAGAAAATCTGAGCAATCACATAAACAACAGAAATGAAATGTAATTTTAGAGGACTGTCAACTGAGAGAACTCAAGTACATCAAGATTTGCCTTCTCCCTCTACATTAGGGAACAGTAACTGCTTCCCTTGTTTCATTTTAAAAGTAATAAGAGACCAAAGACATTTTGTAATATCCAGATCTACTGTCACTATTCACAGTTGGTTTATTTGAAAAACAAGCTTATTTTTGTCATAGTTTCCTAAAACATATAACCAGTACTTTAGTGCTAAGGTTATGGCTACATTCAGCTTGAAGAATGGTCCCAAACGTTAAATTTACCATGAATACTGTGTCTTACGATGCTGAGCTCTCGACTAGAATAACCAGAATAGGAACAGAGTCTCAAAGGATACAGTAAGACAAACAGTATTTAGACATATAAAAAACTACAGAGATGATAACTTGAAGAATGAATAACATGAAAAACTAGTATATTCTTGAGCGGGAGTAGAATGTAAGCTCTTTGAGGACAGGGACTTTGACTGTCTTGTTCATTGCTGTATGATAATGCCTGGCCCAACAGCAGGCATTCTGTAATATCTTTTGAACAAACATCTAAAATCTGGCAAAGTGAACAAGTGAACAATGGTTCCTGAGGATAGTTTTTAAATAACAAAACTAACTTTCACTACAAAAGCTGCCAACTTACCTTTATCTTCTGGTGCTATCTCCTGTGCTTTCTTAAGATCAGCCTTTAATTGGAAAAAAACATTTAAGTTAGGTGTATGATTTATAAAGGTAGTTGCCTATTTTAAAAAATTAAACATTTGGAACAAAATTTACCAATGCTTGATCAAATTCTTTTAATCCTTGCCATCCTTGAGCTCTTCGGTACAATGCTTTGGTATTTGATGGGTCTATTTCAAGAGCCTACAAAAAAGTGTAAAGCTAGTATTTATATCAAAGTATTACGTATTAAGCTTATATGCCAGATTTCAATTCATTGCCTATCAACTCCAAACCCATCCTTCACTGCTCTGTGAAAATGGAGCTGAAACCTGCAAACAGCTCTCCTCTGCCAGTGGGCAGTAAGTTTTGTCAGCAGAGGGCGCTGAATGGACATGGGGGAGAAAGACATTTCTCTACCAGCTTCTAGTATGCTCCCCACACTGTGGTTTCAATCTCCCAAATAGGCCTGAACTAACACTTATGAGAGAAAATCATTTTGAAGAAAAATTTGTATATACTTTTTACTTGAATTACAAGTTTTTTAGGAACATTAATAATAACTCTTAAGTTATAAACTCAAGTTTTTTTTTTTTAAAGACAAGGTCTCACTCTGTGGCCCTGGCTGGAGTGCAGTGGCCTGATCACAGCTCACTGCTGCCTCAACCTCCCAAGCTCAAGTGCTTCTCCCACCTCAGCCTCCGAGTAGCTGGGACTACAGGTATGTGCCATCACACCAGGTTAATTTTTTTTTTTTTTTTTAGAGACAAGGTTTCACCGTGTTGCCCAGGCTGGTTTCAAACTCCTGGGATCAAGCAATCCGCCCGCCGTGGCCTCCCTAAGTGCTGGAATTACAAGCATGAACCACCATACCCAACCTAGGTTTTTTCTTACAAAAGGTCTTTTAACCTAAGAGACTTTATGCATCAGGTCTCTCCCCTAGAACAAACATTTTTAAATTATCTTTTGTTTATATAACATCTTTTAACAGCCAATACTTAGATTTTATTATCTGCCTCACAGGTCAAAAAGAGATCCGGGCTGGGCACAGAGGCTCTTAACTAATCCCAGCACTTTAGGAGGCCAAGGCGGGTGGACAGCTTGAGCCCAGGAGTTAAGAGACCAGCCTGGGCAACATGGCAAAAACCCATCTCTACAAAAAATTTAAAAATCAGCGGGGTATGGTGACGAGTGCCTGTAGTCCCAGCTACTTAGGAGGCTGAGGTGGGAGGATCACCCGAGCCCAGGAGGTTGAGGCTGCAGTGAGCTTTGATTGCACCACCACACTCCAGCATGGGTGACAAAGCAAAGAAAACAAACAAAAAAGAAACCCAGAGTGAAGACCCATCTTTTCTTTTGAAAAGTTTTTTCCTCCGTTTTATGCTCCCTTCTAAATATATTCCTATCCCTTATGTCATCTACCCTACCAAATTAGGATCTCATTTTAGTTCTACTTGCTCTGAGCATAGCTAGTCTAGGTACATGGCTTAATATGTAAAATTCTTAAAATGTTTCATGTGGAAAACTTTTCAAACTGTACAACAGGAAAGAGAGTCATAATTGCTCTATTTGAGGAAGGTAAAACTGCCACCTTTCTAGCTTTATCAGATAGCATACCTGATGGCCTCCTAAAGATAAATGACCTGTTCCAATAGAACCCATTCTCCATAAATAAGTCCTGATGAACCTAAATTGAAACTGAATCACTTAAGCTTCTTGAGGGTATGGATCTTTTAATTAAAATAACTTGTCTCTGTTAGGTGCTTAAAATGTGCCAGGCACTAAATGCCTTACATTATGTTATATAACTTTCTATAACTACTCCACGGTGGCTCACACCTGTAATCCCAGCACTTTGGGAGGCTGAGGCAGGTGGATCACCTGAGATCAGGAGATTGAGACCAGCCTGGCCAACATGGTGAAACCCTGTCTCTACTAAAAATACAAAAATTATCTGGGCATGGTGGCATGCGCCTATGATCCCAGCTACTAGGGAGGATGAGGCAGGAGAATCACTTGAACCCGGGAGGCAGAGGTTGCAGTGAGCCGATATTGCACCACTGCACGCCAGCCTGGGCGACAGAGTAAGACTCTGTCTCCAAAAAAAAAAAAAGAAGAAGAAGAAAAAAAGCCACGCCTGACTGACTCCATAACCCACATTCTTAATCATTCCTAACTTTGTCTTCCAATGCCTAACACACAATAGGTGCTCTTAAGTAAATACATGAGCTGATATATGTGCTTCGAGAAAATAAGGCAAGGATCTTCATGGCCGTTGAGTGACAGAGTTATAAGCAAAATGAATGCAGAGAAAGAATTGAGGGTCCAAAATATTTAGAAACAAAATGTTTTCTTAAGCCTCAATAGGTCCTATGAATAAGATATATTAATATATACAAAAATTGCTACTATTCAAACTAAGTCTTAATCCAACTTACTCAAAAAGTTCAAGATTAAACAGACTTACCTCCAAACAACTGTCAATTGCTCCCTGCCAATTTGACATCTTCAGTTTACAAGCACCAATATTCAGTACACAGCTTAAAGCTATAGGTTGCAGCTTGGCTCTATCTGCTGTCTCAATAACAGCCTTTGAACTGTCCACGTATCTGCAGAACGCATTAATAAAAGCAGTATGAAAGGCCACATAAACAGGAATTACTCTTCTTCTGTATGTCCAGAAGTGTTATGTCATTTCTAATATAAAAAGCTCTAAAAATGCTATTAATAATCTTAATGATCACACTTTTTAAAATTTTTCTTAAGAAGGCTTAAAAAAAATTGTTTTTGTTCCAACTTTTTTCCCCAAAGTGTTCAAAGAGGCCAATGTAAGACCAATTCCCAAATCTAATTATGCACTAGTAACACTTTTCTATTTTTGAAACCCAGGTCTCCACTATGTACTTTCCAACATAATTATGTTTGGAACCAGGATTCTCATAATAGGAGAAGGGAATTCAATAGGGGAAAGATGAAGGAGAACTCTATTGCGTTGATTTTGCATTGTCCCTGAAAAGGGCCCAGAAACTGACCACACTTGGCCCCCAGAATTTGGTTTCTAAAGTTTCCTTTCTCTGAAAGAAATCAGAGGTCCTTGGAAAAACTGCTGTATCGGATCTGAAAGCAAGGCAAGATGAGCTTAGAACATCTTGTGCAAAAAAGCAAGCAAGTGCTCACAGACTAATAGGAACATGCCAAAGGAAAGGGGCCTTCCACTCAACACATCTGGAACCCTTTGGGCATGAAAAAGAATGACAGTAATAGTGTACTGACAGACAGAACTAAAAACTACCCATAAGATACCCTCTAGTCCCTGCTACTTGGGAAGTTGAGGAGGGAGGATTGCTTGGGCCCAAAAGTTCCAGACCAGCCTGGGCAATATAAGGAGGCCTTGTTTCTATAAAAAAAAAAGAAAAGAAAAGAAAAATATCCATAGGTCTACAGTGATACTTAAAAAATATGCAAGAGGCTCTTGCAAACAGAATAATGCTAGTTAATAACTGTATGATGATAAAATTAGAAGATCAGTATAATAACAGATTCAGGCATGGATTTTCAATGATGCCAAGATCCACTGGGTGAAAGGTTGCCGGGGACTAGATATTCACACAATTTCACAGTACTACCTCAGACTACATAACAAATGCTTCTGGCCACACTACTTTAACCACGTGTGTGAACTCAAACAGGCCAAAGCGAAATGTGTCTTCAGGATGTGATTTCATAGGTGATACAAAACAACACCTAAGTCTTTTTGCCAAAATATTACACCTCAAACTAATCTTAAGGAAACAAACACATACAGATGGAAGTCTATAAAAACAACTGACTTGGACTCCACAAAAATGCAAATGAATAAAAAACCAGGGGAGTTAGGAAACATAAGTAACTAAAGACATACTATCACTAAATACAACATATAATCTTAGTCTGGCCCCAGGATTTTTCTAAAAAATTAAAACAACTGGGGACGCTGGAATATGGATTACTTTTTTATTTTTTATTTTTTTTGAGACAGAATCTCACTCTGTCGCGCTGGCTGGAGTGCAGTGGCATAATCTCAGCTTGCTGCAACCTCCACCTCCTGGGTTCAAGTAATTCTTGTGCCTCAGCCTCCTGAGTAGCTAAGATTACAGGTGTGCACCACCATGCCCAGCTAATTTTTGTACTTTTAGTAGAAATGGGATTTCACCATACTGGGCAGACTGGTCTCCAACTCCTGACCTCAGGTGATCCACCCACCATGGCCTCCCAAAGTGCTGAGATTATAGACGTGAGCCACCGTGCCCGGCCTAAATATGGATTGATATTACCTATCAATATTACTTTGGGGTGTTTTAATGGTATTGAACTTATGTAGAATGTCTTTGTTTCTTAGGAAATACATGCTGAAATACTTAGGGTAAAGTATCACAGTATCAACAACTTCCTATTAAAATAGTTCTGTAAAAACATAAACAGCAAAAGTTAAAAATTGGTGAATGTAAGTAAAACATATGAGTAATTATGTACTACTCTTTTAACTTGTCTTTTGAAATTTCTCAAAATAAGCTGAGGGGGAAAAAAAAGGAAATGCAACTATTTCAACACACCTGCTTATTCAACAAGTAATTTGAAAAAATATAATGAGCAATTCTTAATTTTCGTTTATAATTCAATTTATAATTTCTTAAAAATAATTTGATAGAAATAATATTACCTTAAAACTTTTGCATATTTTTTAATGGCCATCTCCCAGTTCTGGGATTTGAAAAAAGTATTTCCAATATTTTTTAAGTCTTCTGTTATTAATAAAATTTTATCTACCTGTATAAAAAAAATACAAAAATGTTGGATTTTAGTAAGTAATGTAGATTAATGCTAGATTCTATCATATGAGAGACTGAAACAAAAGCTCAAACTTTTAGTACTAAATATTTTCACTTACTAAAGTAATCAAAGTTTGACTAATCTGAAAGTACTCACGTCTTTTAAATCTATATCCGCATCCTCAGGGAAATCTGGATGACTGTCGCCAGAGCCATCTTTTGGGAATATTCCCCAATCATCTCCTTCCTTCAATTCTCCACATTCTGCAATAATGCACAACTGTAAAAATAACCCTAAATTGTAGAAGTGCACTATCGTAACAATGAGAGATAAGTTGTACAGCTGAAGTCACTGCAACACTGTCCACAGATTTATGTGAGGAGGCTCATTTATTTACTATAATGCTGTCTTTATACATTCCAACTATGACAATGTTATATTTACTGCTACTTAGGAGCTCGATAAACACAGAATAAATTGGCAGTTTTATCACTATGTAAGCGGCATTAGGTGGGGCATGAGCTTCCGGTTTACTACTATTCTCATCACACAGTGAGTGACAGCCTACCTCCTACAAGTAACTGAGCTTCCAACTCCCACTCACCACTCACAACCCTGTCACTTAGGCTGGGTAGTATTACGGTCATTTAGGGGTTTTTCTTTTTCTTTTTTCTTTTTTAAGAGACAGCATCTCACTATGTTGCCAAAGCTGGTTTCGAACTCCTGGTCTCAAGTGATCCCCCCACCTCAGCCTCCCAAAGTGCTGGGATTACAAGCATGAGCTATCATGCCCAGCCAATATTAAGGTCATTTTGATTCACAGACATTAAGTACACAAGGGTCTTCAGAGATAATCTAGTCTAAACCCATAAGTAATTTAGACAGGAGAAAACAGGTGTGGAAAAGTTAAGTAACAAAGTCAAGGCCATGCCTCTAGTTAATGCTACAATCCAGACAAGATTTTAGGTTTATTATCCTCATTCTGCTATGTACTACTATACATACCGACTCAAAAGTTTTGCAGGTATAAGAAGACTTAACGTAAACTAGCAAAGATAACCAAAAGAAAGTTGAAATAATAAAAATCTCCTTTAAAACTAGCCTAATTGTCTTTCCCATTGTAGAAAAGTTAAAAAAAAAAAAGTGGCAGATCCAGGTTCCTATACCCAAAATTATTATAACATTTTTCCAGCTAATAATCACTGATCCTTTTACTTACATTTCTTTAATATCGCAACTAATAAGCTGGGCACGGTGGCTCATGCTTGTAATCCCGGCACTTTGGGAGGCCGAGGTGGGCGGATCACAAGGTCAGGAGTTTGAGATCAGCCTGGCCAACATGGTGAAACCCTGTCTCTATTAAAAATACAAAAAAAATTAGCCGGGTGTGGTAGCGTGCACCTGTAATCCCTGCTACTCTGGAGGCTGAGGCAGGAGAATAGCTTAAGCCCAGGAGGCAGAGGCTGCAGTGAGCCGAGATTGCACCACTGCACTCCAGCCTGGAACAGAGCGAGACTCCATCTCAAAAAAAAAAAGATAGCAACTAAGATAATAAGTGCGTTTCACTGTAACTTTTTACTTACTTTAGCAGGTTTTTCACCTTTCACTTCCACATTTTCCAATATCCTTGTCACTCCTATTCCTTTAATTACTTGGCCAAACACCACATGTTTCCCATCCAAATGAGGAGTTGGAACTGTTGTGATAAAAAACTGAGAACCATTTGTGTTGCGGCCTGCGTTTGCCATGCTCAGTAAACCCTCCTGATCATGCTGTAGAAAAAAAATCATTAAAAGAAAACCAAGGTTAGATGTGTTCTTTCTGAATCATGTGTTAGTCTGAACTGTTCTTTTACTGAACATAAAACTGGAGTACACTATACTACCATTTAGATCAAACTGTACTTTCTTTTACTTTTCACTTATAACATTTTTAATTACTTTTTCATAAACTGCAACCTTTAATTCACAAAACATGGGGCACTTAATCACTTTTTAAACTTTAAAAAACCTTATCAAAGTGAATAGGTAACAGAAACAATAGTCCGGGGGAAGCTTATTTCTAAACTGGCCATGAGAAGATACTTATACTTCACCTTTAAAATGAAGATGCAGCATTATGAAACTCTTGTCATATATTTTGCCCTTTTTATGATGAATGCTCTTTTTTTCTGGGAAGATCTGAAGTCTTCCAAATTCATAAATATGCCTACAGTATGAGTCTTCCTTTACGTATCAATAAACTGGGAACAATAATGGGATATTGAATTTACCCAAGACATTCAGTTTGATACTTTCCTAATCTCAAAAGAATCCAAATCATACAGGATTTGGATTAGGTTTTCATCCCAGATGAATCAACTCTTCAGAGAGTGCTCAAAAGAAACTGCTGCATGCATCTTGAAATCAAAATTCTACCTTGGCATAATACTGTCAAAGCATCTGTGAAACCCAATTTCTGAACCTTTTCACTTTATCTCCTAGGCTTTCTAAATGTATTCCTTGTTGGTGCACGCACCGTAACTCTGTTATATAATGTCTCATGACAGCCCCCCACCCCACCAAAATGCCTTTTACTCCCCTCAATCTAAATCAAATTCAGATTTTAAGGCCACCAAGTTTATAGAAAGCAAGAACCATGTGTCTTGTCTATAGGCCCCTTTTCTCTATATCAACCTGATCGTCACATAACCTTTAGGTTTCATCCTTCTGGTAGCTTCCTTTGGTACAACAGTAATTAGAACTTTATTTCCTCAACGTGTCTTTCCTCACCCACGTCCCTTTTTAAATTCTGCATCAATACTACGGTTCCTGCCTAACCAAATTTCAGCCATGTTGCCACCTTGCAAGACCCAGTCTGCACAGCCTATGTAGCCAGCCATTCCTCCTCAATGACTTCCATAATAATTCAGACTGCATTAATCACATCTTCATTCTACAGTATACAGACAGTATGTATTAGCAATGTCATACAAGCAAGGTTATTCAATCAATTTAGCATTTATTTATACACTATTATCCTCCAGTAGTTCCATGTATCTTAATCTTGTCTCTGAGGTAGGATTATAAATTCCTTGACATCAAGGCCTTTCATTTTTATAAACCTTTGGTGCCAGTGATAGTGCTGCACATAGGATTGCAGTCTCAATAAACACTGGCAGGAAGACTGATGACATTTTTTCAAATTATCCTAGTAACCTTGCTCATACTCCTTATTTCCAAAAATATCACTTTACTTTTGTACTTACATGTCCATTCTTATAACTTGAATGATGCAATATACCCCCATTACATCTTGGGACAACGAAGATAAGAAGGCACAGGCACCACTAAAGTCCCTTAGGAGCTTGGACATTTAACTACATCTGCTATTGTGCAAATCCCCTGACATCCTGGATATTAGTGATGGTTTTGTTGCTCTTCAAATTCAAGGATAAAGATGCACAAGTTACCATCCTTCCAACAATGAAAACATTTTTCCTGGAAACAATTTTGCCAGATGCTGGTCGCATTTAAAAACTCACTGGCTTCACTGAAGCATATAAAAACTGGATCACAATGAAATAATGCTAAATAAAATCATTACTGAATGAAAACTTTTCCATATTAAAGAACCGTTATTTACAAAAGTGATTCCTTTTACAAGAAATGGGAGAATCTAAGCACACTTGAGACATTTTTTGGTGTCTTAATCCAACAAGTATTCCAGATATATAAATCTTTTTATCAGCGATAACATGCATTTTCTCTACTTTACCTTATAATGGAAATTTTCATCTTCAAATTTTTCACCATAAATACTTTCTCCACCTGTCCCATTCTGATTTGAGAAGTCTCCACCCTGAATCATAAATTTCTTAATAACTACAAAAAAGGAAAATGGCTATTAGTGACTGAGACATGGATGCCTTTAGCAATGCTTACTAATGGATATGTATGTAACACAACTTTCTAGTGCATGACTCTAGTCATGTCACTCTCCTGTCTGCCCTTCCCCACCCGTCCCCGCAATTTCAAATGGGTCACGCTTTTCACCATCTGAATCCAACCTACTTTCACTGCCTGATCCCTGCTAACATTCAGAAAATCGGTTCAAATGATACCTCTCCTATAAAACTGTCACTGAAATCCCAAAGCTCTATGTCCTAATTTTTCTCCCACAGTATCTTGACTCTGCCTACATAATACGGCATTATGATCTGCCCCTTCCAGCAAACAATGATCTCCTTAAGTACACCAACTGTATTGTTTTACATCCTCATAACTATGTGCATGTACACATATGTTACTCAACAATGTCTGCTGTATAAAGACCAATTATTCCCAGTAGATTTGTTCTACCCTAATGGAAAATTTTCAGCAAATATATCACTTTGTGTCAAAGGTTACCAAGACTGCTTTCATGTTCAGAGAACCCTAGAGCTCACACAAATCAGTATTTGGCTGGACCACAGTGGTAAGGATACACAGTGAGATGATGAGGGGGAAGACATAGGCTGAATCTGGAGAAATCCATGTGCAGGCTTCCTTATGCTTTCTCCCTCCTATGAAGTGCCACAGAACACACACTTCCCCCAGCAACAAAAATGCAGCAACGTGTACACAGTATCTCTGCCCAGGAAAGCCAATTAGACACTCAGCACCCAAGGTATTTATTGGGCACACTCTACCTAAAATGTACCAAAATTCCAGACTCCCCAAAAGAAAGCACACGTTCATGTTTGTACAAATAGACTAGGCATAGTAAATCACCCTTACTATTTAGGAAATGGTTCAAGTGTCAAGTTCTCCAACTCCAACCAAGTGCTACTCTTGCAGGCAGACCTTTCTAAGGATAGCAGTCTCACGCCTGCTATGTTAAATATTTTCTGCATGTAGTTTATTAGCATATTTTGAGTTTTTATTAAACATGAAAGTAAATAGTTTACTTTTTAAAAAGTTAATTTTTTCTTAATAAATCGTTTAAAAAAACATTGTTCATGTGATTATTGCTTATTTACCTATTTATTAAACAAATATTTACTGAGTTCATACTCAATAACTATATTAGACGCTGAAAACAAAATGGTGAAAACATACAGTTCTTGAACTCATAGAGCCTGCAGTCTATTGGGAGAGCCATTATCACTAAACGAAAGTATGAGTCATTACCAAGTGTGATAAGCAGTAGAAAAGGGCATATTTTGACCACATTATCACCCATGTGCCCAAAACACTGAATCTTCAAATCTGCTGCCTTCCCAAGCACTCATGCCCCAAAATTACGCATAACTTTTTTGTCACCAGGCAATGAAGCTACCTAAGGTTGGTTGGATATGGCCTTCCTTTCTCCATCAAATCATCTTAGAGCGAAGGAGAATGAGAAGATGGGTAAAGCTAGGGGAGTCCATTTCTCTACAGATAAACCTTAGTAACATGAGTAATTCCACCTTGCACAGCCTAACCTTTAAGAAACTGAGTTACTGTCTCAAACGGGGAAGCTAACAGTACTTTTTGAGCTTCACTTCCTACTTAGCGTTTTCTTCCCTAACTCCTAAAGAATAGGACTTGTCTATATGAAGAATAACAAGATTCAGAAAATTTACACATACTTCGATGAAAAAGGCATCCTTTGAAATGGAGAGGTTTCCCAGTCGTGGGTCCAATGCCTTTTTCTCCTGTACACAGTGCACGAAAATTTTCCGCAGTTTTGGGTACAATATCTGCAAACAATTCTAGGACAATTCGACCAACTAAAAGAAAAGAAAATCTTGTCAGTATGCAAAACAACCAAATAGGCAAATGATAAAAAGGTTGGTATAATTATGGTAGCAGATCAATCATGAATTACCAAGTTCCCCTTTATTGTAATTTTTCTCTTTTTTTGCAATTTCAAGAACACAATAGATTGTTACTAACTATAGTCATTATGTTATACAATAGATCTCTTGAATTTATTCCCCCTTTCTAACTGAAATTAGGTCTCTTGTGATCACATCTACCCAACCCCTGAAATCCATCACTCCATTCTCTACTTCAAGGTCAGCTTTTTAGAAACCACTTGTAAGTGAGATCATGCAGTTACTTGTCTTCCTGTGCCCAGCTTATTTCATGTAACATAATGTCCTCCATATTAATTCACGTTGTCAAAAGTGACAAGATTTCATTATTTTTTATGGGTTACTAGTACTCCATTGTGCACATACACCACATTAAAAAAAAATCCATCTGTAGATGGAAACCTAGTTTGATTCCATTATCTTGGCTATCATGAATAATGTTATAATGAACATGGGAGTGCAGATACCTCTTTGACATACAAACTTCATTTCCTTTGAATACACTTACTAGTAGAATTAGTGAATCTTACTGTCATTTTTCTGATATTCAAATTTAGTCTACCTACTGTCATGTATGTGTGTAAACAGATTTGAAACATCATACCAAGGATCATAACCAACTATAGTAGCCAAAAGATTAGCACTATGTAAGAGATATCATTCAATACAAATAGCTTTAAATCCTGAATAATTTCTTCAAGAGGTACTGAGAATTTCCAATCACCAAGCAACCAACAGGAGAAAATTAAACAGTCTTTGGATGGGCGAACTGGCCACGTGTTATGTATACCTGCAGCCTTTGTGCTCTGAGCAAACTGCCTCGTGCAGCCTCTAAAGCAAAAGCTGTAAAAGCTCCCCCTCTAGATAGCACCTAAGACAGGTGAGAATAAATCTAGCCCTAGCTAGTTGCAACAAACTGAATGTACGTGTAAACGTGTGTGTGTCCTGTACATGCATTCAAATACACTGCCTAGCCAGCAATTCTAACATGTTCCAGAACAAGGCCAATCCAGTTACACAGCAACACGCTCCCTAATTCACCAGGCCTTAGGAACTTCTGAGCGGCTATGTAACCTAGGCAACACCATCACTACGTTGCGCGCATTTTCCCAATGGCAAATTAAGAGAAAATGCTGGCCCATCTGAATGGACCTCTAAGTTAAGAATCAGTAACAAGGCAAAGACAATAAGCAAACAAGTCCCTTTAACGTATAAATAATACAGCACGTGCTGATATATTATCTCATGTGGCAAATATAGTTTCCTGGGGCCCCGCAGACGCATATCCTAGGATATGCTTTCTGAACTGTCCCACTGCAAACATAAAATAATCTTATTTCATGCTAACTTGGTAGTGCAGAGGTGGCGTGGAAGTGTAACCAAATCAGGAGAGGCAAACCTAAAGGACGCCACAATTCCCGAACTAGAAATTTCCAGAAACTTCCGCACGACCGATGGCATTGATACAAGGGCGCTGGATCGATCTAGCCCTAGATGCCCGGGCTTGCTCCGGCGGATCAGTCTGGGTAGCCATCCCCTCCGCGACACTGAGCAGCCACCGGCCGGAGCCGCCTTCCACCCTTGGAATCCCCCAAATCCAGGGAACCCCCGCCTCCTCGGGGCTTTTCCGCCAGCGTCAGACTCCGCTCACCTCGCTCCCCTCCGATGTCCACGTCAAAGAAGACTCGAGGGTTACTGGGGTTGGAGGGCTTGACTTGGGGGGACGGATGCGACATCTCGACTTGTAGACGCGTTTGCACGCAGGATCCGCGCACCTCGTGGCCGCCCGGCAGCTCAAACTCCAGAGCGCCTGTCTCCGCCCGAGATTGGCAGCGACGCTGACCGGCCACTTCCGGCGCGAGACCGGAAGTCATAGTCTGACTTCCGACACCGCCCCGCTCCCCGGCGCGGTGTTTCTAAGCGCATAAGCGACTCCGTGGCGAGAACCGCGTACCCTCCGCCACCTCTTCCTGGCTACTCACTTGATGGAAGTTACGGTCCCAGTTCTCATTATTCTTCTCGCTTGTATTTCGTTGCTTTCCTACCATCGTGGCGTAGAGAGCTTTGGAGTCAGCCCCATGCTAGCGTCAGCTCTGCCACCAACTTGGGTGTGATCTCTCAAACTCAGTTTGCTCGTCTGGAAAAAGAGAATAAAAACGCTGACCTCGGAAGGTCGTTTTGAGGATTAAAGACATGAATCAGTGCAATGCCTGGCACAAACTGGTGGTTCCCAACCAATAGGAGCCTTATTATTGCCATGTCGTTGCAATTTGATGTTCACATTACAATGTAAGTGATAAGAGTTAGACTAAACGCTCCAAACAGCTAAAGCCCAGAGTCCAGAAGAGAGCGCAGTTTTGATTCTTGATAAAACTGTATCTGGCCGGGCGCGGTGGCTCACGCCTGTAATCCCAGCACTTTGGGAGGCCGAGGCGGGCGGATCATTTGAGGGAGGTCAGGAGTTCGAGACCAGTCTGACCAACATGATGAAACCCCGTCTCTACTAAAAATACAAAAAAAATCAGCCGGGCCTGGTGGTGCATGCCTGTAGTCCCAGCTACTCGGGAGACTGAGGCAGGAGAATCGCTTGAACCCGGGAGGAGGAAGTTGTAGTGAACCGAGATCGTGCCACTGTACTCCACCTGGGTGACAGAGCGACACTGTTCTCCGCCCCCCCAAAAAATACTGTATTACTATAGCCCACTTTCCCCTTATGGGGAATCTGTGTAAAGCATTTACTTTTTACATATATATGTGCGTGTGTGTGTATTATATGTGCGTGTGTGTGTATACATATATATATATGAGGAGAACATAGTCTTACCTCTTAATAATGCCTGATTTTGGAGAAGAGTGGCAATTCCCTGTGTAGATGTTTTGCCTTGTAGTTCTGTTGGAGCTCAGCAATTTGGATTCAGCCTGAGACTTACCTTATCAATAAGGCATGAGATATCCTTAGATGCTTAACATTTTTTTTTCTTATGAGGAAGTAAAAAGTATTGGAATCCAGCACTCAAATTATGTCTCAAAAGCCAGGAGCCTTGTGTCAACAGCAGCCGCCAGAGTGGCTTTTTGGAAGGAAAGACCAGTGCTGATTTTCCCTTATCGGAACTGCCACCATCCCTCCCGATGAAGGCTCCTGCCCTACTTGCTACCTGGTCTTAGGATATGTAAAAGTTAGAAGGGTTATGGTCAAAGAACAACTGGTTCCTATTCTCAATTTGAATTTGCCTATGATGTTATACACTGGACGAAGCACGGAAGTTGATGTTAAAAAAGGGAAAAAAAGCAAAAGCTTCAAGTTCTGACTACAGCATATACTTACTAGGAATGTTACCAAAGAAAAGTCACATAATTTCTCTGAACCCTTCTCATTTCCTTTTCGATAAAATGCCAAAGAACAGGGTAGGAGAATGGAAAAAGATAATGTGTAAGCACTTGCCTTGTAATCTCTAAAGCATTCTTATACACTGTATTTTAAATCACTGAAAATTAGACGCTATGGTGCCCGAAGTTGTTTTAAAATAACCTGGAGTCAGGTAAGCGGGTGGGGTTGTGGATGAAACATAATTGACCAGGCAGATGATTGGTGCCTGGGAGTTTATTATACTCCTCTTCTTTATTTTGCACATTTACATTTTTTCATAATAAATATTTTAAAAAGTAAAAGAGAAATTACATGTATTACTAGGTACTCATAATAAAACTAATTTGTTGGCCGAGTGTGGTGGCTCGTGCCTGTAATCCCAGCACTTTAGGAGGCCAAGGTGGGTGGAAGGCTTGAGCCCAGGAGTTCAAGACCAGCCCAGACAGTGTGGTGAAACCTCATCTCTACAAAAAAAAAAATTGTTCTAAACAATAAATAAATAAATAATAAAATAAAACCAATTTATGGAGTCTTTTTTAATTAAAATACCAACATACCTTTTGTGAAAAAATAAACAATAGATGTTGGTGAAATTTTAGGACAAATCAGTAAGGATATTATATTGATTGAATTTTTCTGCATAATCACAAATTTGCCTCATTAACAAAATGCATACCTACATAGGCATGCCCACATAGATAACTCAGCAAAAGTTGATTCAATTATATGACAAATATTTAGCTCTTACTGTTACTATATGCCAGCCTCCATTCTGAGTGCTAATGATACAATGATGAAAAAATATAATCCTTATCCTTTTTTTTTTTTTCTTGAGACAGGATCTTGTGCTGTCACCCAGGCTGGAGTGCAGTGGTGCAATCACAGCGCACTGTAGCCTCAACCTCCTGGACCCAAGTGATCTTCCCACCTAGCCTCCTGAGTAGCTGGGACTACAGGCACATGCCACCATGCCCGGGTAATTTTTTTTTTTATTTTTAAGTGTAATTCAAAATGATTCCCTATCAGATTTCCTTACTGATCCTTTCAAATTCCAGCACATTAAAATTAATATCAAATGTTAATTTCTTATGTTCTCCAATTCCTGGTGTTTATTCATGGTATTTATTCATGGTGGTTCCCTGAAGACCCAGGATGACTCAGAACAAAACTTCCATGTCCCTTGATAAACAAGAGCATCAAAATCATTCATTAATCCAGTCTCATATCTGGGCTGCAAACTGATAACTTATACTTTGTCTCATATTTATCACAATAAGTTCACATTAACATTTTTATTCTGATCTACTAGCTTAAATTTAACATTTTAGTAGAGATGGGGTTTCGCCTTATTGCCCAGGCTGGTCTTGAATTCCTGGGCTCAAGCATTTTACCCACGTTGGCCTCTAAGAGTGTTGCAAGCGTGAGCCACCACGCCTGGCCCCTTATCCTTAACTACACAAATTATACAGTCTTATGGGGGAGAAAGACTATTGAATAAACCTCTACAATGCAATATAATTAGTGTTTTAATAGGAAAAAGACAGTCACATTTGGCACACAGCAGAGGGCACTGAACACAGTAGCCTTTTCTAAGGTCAGAAATATGAGTAAGATCAGTCACAGCAGCATATGTGGCAAGTAAGACAGGTAAGGAGCGAACAGGTAAAGAGCACCTTCAAAGCTGGGGGGAATTACATATACTTATAAAGTGAAAATGGGCAACAAGAATGTTATTTCTCCATGAGAAGCCAGTTTTTCAGATAGTACTGCTACTTCAGGTGGGTCTGGACCACTTGTGTATTAGTCCATTTTCACACTATGATAAAGGAATACCTGAGACTGGGTAATTTATAAAGGAAAGAGGTTTCATTGACTCACAGTTCCACATGGCACAGGAGGCCTCAGGAAACTTACAATCATGGCAGAAGGTGAAAGGGAAGCATGCTTGGACCTTCTTACGTGGTAGCATGAGATAGAAGAGTGAGGAGTGAAGCGAAAACAGCCCCTTATAAAACCATCAGTTCTCATGAGAACTCACTCACTATCAAAAGAACAGCATGGGGAAGCCACCTCCATGATCCAGTCTCCCTAGACACATGGGGATTGTGGGGATTACAATTCAAGATGAGATTTGGGTTGTGTCACAAAGCCTAGCCATATCAACTGGCTTCAACGTTGAAATCAGAAATCATACTTTGGTTTATATTTTTGTCCAACTCCTTCAGATTGAGTTTTCAGAATGACTAACAGTTTTATAACCTAGCCCATTTTATCACTGAAATAGAAAGGAAAAGGAACACTAAGAGGAACAAACCCAAAGGTACCCCTAATTTATTTTTCCATAGCACTTAAGCTTTGTAATATACTGTTTACTTATTTATTTCACCTACTCATTAAAAATCAGCTCCACAAGGACAAGAACCTTTTTTTTTTCATTACTCTATCCCCAGCACTTCTAACAGTGCCTGACACATACATAGTAGGTGCTCAGTAAATATTTTTGAATGAATGAGTTATACAAAATACTAATGGCTTTGAGAATTTTATAAAATAATGTTAACAAGAGATTTTATTTCCATGCCTTCAAGTGTAATTCAAAATGATTCTCTGTATCAGATTTCCATGCTAATCCTTTCAAATTCCAGCACATTAAAATTAATATCAAATGTTAATTTCTTGTGTTCTCCAGTTCCTGGTGTTTATTCATGGTATTTATTCATGGTGGTTCTCTGAAGACCCAGGACGACTCAGAACAAAACTTCTGTGTCCCTTGATAAACTAGAGTGTCAAAATCATTCACTAATCCAGTTTCATGTCTTGGTTGCAAACTGGTAACTTATTCTTGGTCTTACATGTATCACAATAAGTTCCCATTAACATTTTTATTCTGATGTACTAGCTTCAATTTAACATTTTATTACAAGAATTGTCACACATATGCCATAGCCTCTCAACCATTATTATCATGATGAATATACTTAGGTAAGCGTATCTTCTCTGCCATCAGAATTTTGGAGTTCACATTCAGTCTCTAACAGATCATAGTTTGTGCCTTTGGACGAGTTACTTAGCCTCTTTGTGCCTCACTTTCCTCATCTATAAATTAGAATAATAATATGTATCTCCTAAGGTTATTATGAAAATGAAATGAAGAAGATTAAATAAAAGTGTTTTAGTATCTGACACATAGTAAGTACTCAATAAGTGTAAGCAATTATTAACCATAAGTAGCTAATACTTCATTATAGTAGTTACTAACATCAACATATTTCAAAATGAATGTTAAAACTGCAAAGAGGTTTTGAGGATTTCTTTGCATTCTTACAAGGAAAAAAAGTGACTCTTCCTGCTGTGCAGGTTTCTGGGTGTAAAAGATTAATTCAGATGTTACTCTCACTATGTCTAGGTTTTTCACAGCAAAGCAACAGCTTTATATAAACTGTCATATTCCTAGAACCAAACCAAATAAAAGAATTGTCCCTTTCAAAACCAGTCAGAACTGGATCTCTAGTGAAAAGATAAACCCTTTCCTAGAAAACACTTGTCCTACTGTCAGTCTGCTTACCTGGAATAGGACTTCTGAGTTCTGACATCTTGTCTGTGCTTAGCAAGGAAAAGAGCAGGAGAGAGACAATCATGCCCCGTTTCTTAGGGCTGAGGACACAGTTTCATCTGGATGGAGTGGGGAATTTTCCTGTTGTTATAATTTCTGTCTGTTGCTCATAAATGTGGTAGAATAATATTAATAGATTGCCTTCCTCCCCAATATTCTCTTCTCTCGATCTCATTGCCCGTCACCCCAAACAAGCAGCTAGGCATTCTGTGCTCTTTGCTTTTAAAGAAAGAAGTGACAGCAAAGAAAGCAGAGGGAACAAAGGGAGTCTTTTCCTGGCTTTGGTGTTGCAAAAAGCTTGGATTTACAGAAACAGATAAAACTCTTGGCATAGCAAAAGATTTGGACAAAACATCTTTTGTAAGATCATGGCTTTCCATTCTCAGAAAAAAAAAATCAAACAAAAAGAACCCACTTTCTGTGTTGGGAGATGACAAGATTGTGGATGGTGTACAGGGGAAAGTAAGAGAGGAGGCAATGGCAAGGCAGATTTCCACAGTCCCAGAAACTAGAAGTCTTATGATGGTCCCTGTCACACACCTGGGAAGCCACCAAACCTCCATAGATGGGTTTATGAAATCCAGGAGCAGAGGGACGTGTTCCCTGATTCCTGAACTGTCCCAGGAAGGCAACAGGCCCCAGAAAGTGAACAAGATTCACGGTATGGGTAGGTAGATAGGAACTAGACAGGGTCCCAGAGATTTTGTATGCCCTAACTTGAAGTGGAAACAAAATATCCCTGTACACCCATGTTTGACATGGAAAAGAAAGGCAGCCTCCACATTAAAGGGAGCTTACAGAAGGGACTCATTAGAGGTTTGTAGAACTGATAACTGAGTTAGGATCATGAATTTCTCACTGGATGTCTGTGTAGACAGATCACATTGAGAACCAGAGGCTCCCAACCCCCAAATTTGCTGTTATCTTAGGCCTTTTTGAATTTAGATCCAACCCCAAGGGAGAAAAAGGAGGAATACCAGAAATAGACACGGATTATGATATTACCAGCCCTTTGAAACAGGCAATTCAAAATTGAATTTCAGAGGAGTTATAGAAAAATAAAGTTGTATTTCATTCAGATCTAACTTTATTCCTTTACATGGGCATAGGTTGTAGATCACTGAGGTCCTTACTAGGATCCTGGACAAATTTGAAGTAACATCCAACCTCTTTGTCAAAGGTAAGAAATTAGGAAGGACAGCAGAGTTAGAAGAGGAAATTTCAGGATCCTGTGTGTAGAATCAGACTCTGAAACCAAAGATAGAACTCCAAAGAACAGTTCAGCATGTAGCTCCTTAAAGAGGAGATGAAATGAGTCTGCTCCTTCCTAAAGGAAGCACTGGTGTTGATGAGACAGTAACATATGGGAGAGTTTCCTAACCAAGAACCCCTGCTCTGAACCATGTAGAGAAAGTGATGCTTCCACTACAAGAGTCATAATTACAGATCAGAACGAGAGAGCAATTCTCAGGATTTGCCTGCTAAATTCACGAGTATCTAAGGATAACTAGGTCTTCTGAGCCAGAACATTGAATAAATGAAAGACAGCAAATGCCACCAGGGGACAGTAGAGTCTCCACTGGCAGAAATCATTGCACAGACCGAAGTGGTGCAGTGGACTTTGTGCCTGAGAACTCCCAACAGGACAAGCTTCTTCATCTAGGAGCTGGAAGTGACATGGCAAAAAAGGATATTGATTATCAGTTCACAATAGCACCAGGTAGACAGGGCTTATGTGCAATAAGGAGTAATAGTAAAATCTTTCTGAAGAGCAGTAAGATTATTTTCTTCTCTGCAAAGTAGTAGGATTAATGTTTACTGTTTTCAGTTGAAAAAGTGTATTTACCCTTATTTGATAGAACAAAACCAATGATAGACTTGTTCAAATCCTCAGTATTTCTTTTCTCTGAAAAAAAAAATATTTACATGGACCTAAAAGAACTTTTAAAACAATGACTTTGTGACTATCATAAACAAAAATAGTAATAATTAGCACCTATTGATCATTACTATGTGCCACACTTATGCTAGGTACTTTACATACTTTATCTTAGTCAGTCCTCAGAATAATTTGGGATGTAGGTAACTTTATTATCCCATTTTACTTACAAGGCAAATAAGGGTTAGAGAGGTAAAAAGTGTTGCCCCGTATGACTCTAAAACCACTTCTACTGTACACTAGAAAAATACAATCTAACAATCTTGTTAGGTTTAAATATTTGTTTTAAAATTACATGATATATAAAGGGCCCCTGAGCTCCTTCTGACATTAATGCTGGAGTTGTTTTATCCCCATAAAATTTGGTTTTGAGATATCATCATAAAATGGTTTAGGTTTTTATACCTTTTGTAAGATATTCTATGTTTATAGAATGTGAATAGAGGCAAATAAAACTTTTTTCCACAGGAAATAAAAACAATAATAAAATTTCCACCGAATCACTTTGCATGGAGTGAGAAAGGTTAGAGAACTAGTGCCAATCTTTTGGCATCTCCATGAACTTCCCTAATTCTGGGCAGAGATAGAAGCCAAAAGAAATAAATAGATATGCAACTAACAGATGCTGGTGTCTCTGAAAAAGGTTATGCTAAGTAGAAGAGTTTATATAGAGAGGATCTGTTAGGGCTTATTGATTGACATGACTTGTGACCTGTTGAGGATTTAAGATATTTTCTCAACAGCAACAGTAAACCAATGAAAATGATTTTCAACAGGGTTGACATGAAAAGATTTGCATGTTTAAAAGACTATTCTGGACCAAGCGCCATGGCTCATGCTTGTAATTCCAGCACTTTGGGAGGCCAAGGCAGGGGATCATCTCACCCGAAGTCAGGAGTTCAAGACCAGCCTGGCCAACATGGCAAAACCCCATCTCTACAAAAAAAGACAAAAATTAGCTGGGTGTGGTGGCGGGTGCCTGTAATCCCAGCTACTTGGGAGGCTGAGACAGGAGAATCACTTGAACCCGGGAGGTGGAGGCTGCAGTGAGCTGAGATCATGCCACTGCATTCCAGCCTGGGTAACAGAACAAGACTCCATCTTAAAGAAAAAAAAAAAAAAAAAGACTATTCTGGTTCTAGCCTAGAGAACAAAATGGAGGGGAGCCATAATGGATTTAAAGAGGACACTGAGCAGGTTACTATCCGTGAGCAATGACTCCGCTTGTACTAAAGTTGTGATAGTAAAGATGGATAAAAGTGGATGGATGAGAAAGGTACAGGGGTGATCAACAGTAACAAGTGTTGGACTGGATGTGGGATATGGCTGTGCAGAATGGAAAAAGGATGACACCTGGCTTCCTAAGCTAAACAATTGCATGGATGGTGAGGCTGTTTACTGAGATGAGGAACACTGGAAGAAAAAGACAGCATTTGTGGAATGTCATCACTTTGGTCTCAGACATGTAGAATTTGAGGTACCTTCGAGACATCCAAATAGAAATACTGAGTAGTTAGTTGGACATATAAAAGAAAATGTCTAAGATTGAGACATAAATTTAGGTATCATGGTATACAGATGATAATTTAGTGGGGAAAGGTGTGACAGTTGGGCAAGGAGAGTAGAGGGTGAATAGAGAAAAGATCCTAGGACAGAGCCCTGAGAAACTACACTTTTTAAAGGCCAAGAGGAGAGAAGAATGAGTCTGCAATGGAGGCAGAGAAGAAGAGTAGAAAGACAAGCCAGGAAGAAACTGTGGTATTATGAAATTGAAGGGAAAAAAGTGTTTCAAGGAGAGAGTGATGAACAAGTTGACTAGGAAATTAAGCAAAAAGAAGACTGATAGATATCCATTGAATATAGTGACATGGAGGCAATTAATGAGCTTGCTCAGATGTTAAAAATGAATGGTATATCTCAAATAAAATAACCTGTGATTTTTCATTTTTTTACATTCCTCGTATTAACATTTATTCCTAGTAATCTTACTATTGTAATACCCTTAAAATTTATTGCAAATGATGCATACAGTTTAAAAATCCTATAAACATAAAAATCTCTTCTTAATAATGGAGAGTTTTACTCCTTGAGATTCGTTTCTTCGGCAGAATGATTTCTGGGAATTAAAGATACAAAAGCAAACATTACTCCATACCTACTGTGTGTCAGGTGCTTTCACATATAGGTGCCTTCTGTATCCTAATGCCAATATTAACCATCCTAGATAAATGTTGATTACTAACAGTTTGAATTTGTTAGCAGTTTGATTACTAACAGTTTGAATTTGATTGGTTTGAATTTCAAAGAAGATGAATTGGCATATGGGAATTTTTGAGTCCTCTTTCCAATATCACATCCCACCAAAGTTGATATATCCCAAAGTGAACTCTCGTCTATACTTTACACTCAAATTACCTTCTCCTGTTATCCTCTCTATTTGAGGCTACCTTGGGCTAGAAACCCTTAAGATTTCACTCTACTTCTGCACACAGTAGATCTCAGGAATGTTCACTGTCACAATCTGTCAATTCTTCTCGTATAATGTCTCTCCAATGTATCTCCCTTCTGTTCAGGAAATTTTATACGTGAACAATCTATTAATGGTTTTCCATCTCTATGGTTTCTCTACATTATAAGAGAAGCATTAAATAATATAATGGGTAGCATCCTTGATAATACCAAAACAGAGAATTCCTCCTCCCCAAGGCATTTTGTTGTATTAACCATCAAAAGCAAACAAATGAATACATACTATTTTTGCAAGTGGCCAAATAATACTGTCTAGTTGTATAGATTTCTAGAATTCAAATTTGAAGGATGAATAAGTTTAGCGAAGCCACAAGGCTTAATGGCTATCAGATTCCTTACGCAATTCTCCCTGACTTTTACCTGTATCAGCTGAACCTTTTTTTTTTTTTTGAGATGGAGTCTTGCTCTGTTGCCCAGCCTGGAGTGCAATGGCACGATCTCGGCTCACTGCAACCTCCACATCCTGGATCCAAGCGATTCTCCCACCTCAACCTCCTGAGTAGCTGGGATTACAGGTGCGTGCCACCACATCCGGCTAATTTTTGTATTTTTAGTAGAAATGGGGTTTCACTATGTTGGCGAGGCTGGTCTCGAACTCCTGACCTCAAGTGATCCACCTGCCTCGGCCTCCCAACGTGCTGGGATTATGTCATAACTGAGATCACTAACGACAATAAGAAATTCAGGATTTCTATGCTATTGACTAAAGAGTAATGTATGTGCCCTGGATACTAGTGAGGAGCAAAAAAAAAAAAAATAGGTTTCTATTGTTGCCAACTGAAAGGAGTATCTCACTTCACTAAGAAGGAGGGTTTCAGTGAGGGTTATGACATTTCTCAAATTGCAGCAATGGATCTGTTCAAATTGTGGAACTCTGTTGGAATTCCAGAAATCTGTGCAAAGCATCATAAAAAAAAAGTTAACCATCATTACACAATGTATACGTGTATCAAAACACCATATTTTACACAATAAATATATATAATTTTTATTTGTCAATTTAAAAAAGTAGACCTTGGCTACTAAACCTGTGAGGCGGGAAAAAACAGCATACATGCTCAAGTGACTCTACCAAAGAGGTATAGAGAGAAAGTTATTCCTCCATTCCTTTCAAGCATAAACAAAATGCTATATAAACAGAAATTGTGGCTTTTTTTTTATAAAAGTGCAATTATTTATCCTGTGATATGTTTTTCTCACTTACTATACAATGGACATATATCCAGTTCAACTGACATATATATGATCATTTGTTTTTAATAGATGCATAGTTCCATTGCAAGAATGTACCAGTTTTATTCAACTATTTATTTTCAGGCTGACCTCAGTTTGGTTTAAGTTTCTGACAGTACAAGTAAAGCTAAAATAAACATTTAATATATGTAAAACATAAAAACATACCTATGAGGCTGGTATTATGCTCCTATTTCACAAAGAAGGAAAGAAGTTACCCCATAGCCAAACTGTCACAGCTAATCTTGTTTCTACAGCAGACTGTAAAACATGCCATCTTAGGTTGCTAAAAGCATTAATCTAACAGTCTGTCTAGATGTTTGGGGACAACTGTCAAAAAATGACAATTTTGTTTTGATCGTTAGTGATATGAGTTGTTGCTTCTGAGAAAAATTAGCCAACAGGGTCAATTACTTCTTGAATATTTTCTTAAAAGTGATCATGGGACCATGTTGTCAGAAGAAGGCTACATGTTCAGCTCATACACACACACACACACACACACACACACACACACAACCACACATATCAATCATTTAAGCTTAACATGGGCAATTTAGATCACAATTATTTATTATGAAATTAATTTGAAATTTGATCTTGGAAAACAGAATTCCTCTATAGTCTAATTTTGAGATATGCCAGATAAAGACTCTCTGCACTCTTCATTTGATTTACTTTTATATTGAATTAAAATACCCCAATATTACGATATGGTGATAATACTTGCTGAAGTAATTTCATTAAGATGTAACATATCTACTGGGAAAAATTAGTCTTTATTCTGCAGATACTATTGAGTACCTAATACATGTTGGGCTGTGCACATAGTTATAATAGTGAAAAACAGTGCTGTTGCTTTTGAGGAGTTTACTGTTTACTGAAAGAGACAGAGCATTATGAAATGTGTTGTAAAATGGAGGTTGCATTAACAATAATGGGAGAAAAATTGGGCTAGCCAACTTTGCAGGTTTCTAACAATTTCATAGGAGATGTGCTATTTGATCTAAGTGTTCTTAAATGTTGGAAAATACTAGGCTACAAGATTAGAGTCTAGAGGAACATATGCTAACATATATGTAACAAGGCCTAAAAACTGTTTATATTAGTCCATTCTCACGGTGCTAATAAAGACATCCCAGAGAATGGGTAACTTTTTTTTTTTTGGAGACGAGGTCTCTCTCTGTCAACAGGCTGGAGTGCAGTGGTGCCATCTTGGCTCACTGCAACTTCTGCCCTCTAGGTTCAAGTGATTCCCCTGCCTCAGCCTCCCAAGTAGCTGAAATCACAGGTGCACACCACCACATCCAGCTAATTTTTGTATTTTTAGTAGAGATGGAGTTTCACCATGTTGGCCAGGCTGGTCTCGAACTCCTGACCTCAGGTGATCCACCCGCCTTGGCCTCCCAAAGTGCTGGGATTACAGGCATGAGCCACTGCACCCGGCAAGACTGGGTAAGTTATAAAGGAAAGAGGTTTGGCCAGGCATGGTAGCTCATGCCTGTAATCTCAGCACTTTGGGGGGCCGAGGTGGGTGGGTCACTTGAGACCAGGAATTCAAGACCAACCTGACCAACATGGTAAAACCCCATCTCTACTAAAAATACAAAAGTTAGCCAGGTGTGGTGGTGGATGCCTGTAGTCCCAGCTACATGGGAGGTTGAGGTGGGAGAATTGCTTGAACCCAACAGCTCAAGGCTATAGTGACCTATGACTGTGACACTGAACCCAGCCTGGGCAACAGAGTGAGACTCTATCTCCAAAAAAAAAAAAAAAAGGGAAAGAGGTTTAATTGACTCACAGTTCAGTTCAGCATGGTTGGGGAGGGCTCAGGAAACTTACAATTATGGCGGAAGGGGAAGCAAACACATCCTTCTTCATGTGGTGGCAGCAAGGAGAAGTATGAATGCCCAGCTAAGGGGGAAGCAAGCCCCTTATAAAACCATCAGATCTTGTGAGAAATAACTCACTATCACGAGAACAGGATTGGGGAAACCACCTCCATGAGTCACTTCTCTTCATGACATGTGGGGATTATGGAAACTACAATTCAAGATGAGATTTGGTTGGTGACACAGCCAAACCATATCAATGTTTATGTCTAAGAAATTAAAACCCGATAAAATAAGTGAAGCTGTTATTACCAAGTGTAAGAGAGAACAAAATAGAACGTTAATAACGGAATATTTAATGAAAGTGAGAAACCTACATGTGTAGCTTATTGAAAAAAAAGCAGAACAGCCTGATGGCCTAAATACATATAAGTCAAATGGAAAAAGAAGTGAGGCATGTGGTGTGCACCTGTAGTTCCA
Organism: Piliocolobus tephrosceles; assembly: GCF_002776525.5. Lineage (NCBI taxonomy): Eukaryota > Metazoa > Chordata > Mammalia > Primates > Cercopithecidae > Piliocolobus > Piliocolobus tephrosceles. Next base: position 31,057,114 of record NC_045436.1, on the reverse strand, counting down.
GCTATTCAGGAGGCTGAGGTGGGACTACTTGAGGCCAGGAGTTCAAGGCTGCAGTGTGCTATAATGGCACCTGTGAGTAGCCACTCACTCCAGCCTGGGCAACATAGTGAGATCTGTTGGAAGGAAAGGAGAGGAGAGGAGAGGATAGGGGAGGGGAGGGGAGGGGAGGGGAAAGGAAAAAGAAGCGAGGGAGGGAGGGAGACAGAAAGGACAAGAAGAAAGGAAAGGAGAGGAGAGGAGAGGAGAGGAGAAAGAGAAAGAAAGGAGGGAGGGAGGAAGAGCCAGGTGCAGTGGCTCATGGCTGTAGTACTAGCACATTGGGAGGCTGAGGCGAGCAGATCACTTGAGGTCAGGAGTCCGAGACCAGCCTGGCCAACATGTTGAAACCCCGTCTCTACTGAAAATACAAAAATTAGCCAGGCATGGTGGCGCATGCCTGTAGTGACAGTTACTCAGGAGCCTGAGGCAGGAAAATCACTTGAACCTGGGAGGTGGAGGTTGCAGTGAGCCAAGATCGCACCACTGCACTCCAGCCTAGGCAACAGAGTGAAACTCCATCTCAAAAAAAAAAAGAAAAGATAAAAAGAAAAGAAAGAAAGAAAACACAAATGGAAATAAATTCTCCATTTTTCATTTTTTCTCATTTTATCCAGATTTGCTCAAAGCTCAGGACTATAAACAAAACACAACTATATATAAATAAATCTATCTAAAATATGTTCAATATTTTTATTCGTTTTTCAAAATCTGGTAATGTTTGAGAGAAGTTTAAATGACATCTATTATCTACCAAACCTCCAATGGCTCAAAGACTAAATCATGAGAAATTTTCATTTGTATATGAAAACTTTTTCTTCTAGTCATATTCTTTGCATATAAGTAGATTTTTTAAAATTATGGATATTTTAATACCTTTATTAGAGATGTAAATGATAAAGGACCAGATTGTAGGACTTCATGGGTCCCCCCAAAAAATACCCTTATAACTTGAAACTAAGACCAATTGTTTAAAAGTACTTATATATCATAATCTTTTTTGAGACAGGGTCTCTGTCACTCAGGCTGGAGTGCAATGGTGGGACCATAACTCACTGCAGCCTCAAACTCCTAGGCTCATGTGATCCTCCTCCTTCGGCTAGGGTTACAGATGTGAGCCACCGCATCTGGCCTAGTATTTCAATTTTTAAACAGGTATTTTTTTTTTTAGTCTCTGGATATCTTTATTTTAGTGGAAGATAATCCTTATCATTAAGTGAACATTTTAAATAAGTATTGACGTTTATTGCATGCTTATCCTGTGTCATGAGTGTTCCATATATTTTATATATGTTTTATTATATTTTATTTATTTATTTACTTATTTTTTAGAGACAGGGTCTCACTTTGTCACCCAGGCTGAAGTGCAGCCTGGACCTCCTGGGCTCACATAATGCTCCTGCCTCAGCCTCCCGAATAGCTGGGGCTACAGGCCTATTCCCCAATGCCTCGCTAAAATTTTAGTTTTTTGCAGAGATGGAGGTTTCACCTTGTTGCTCAGGCTTATCTTGAACTCCTGGACTCAAGTGATCCTCCTGCCTCAGCCTCTCAAAGTAGCATGAGCCACTGTGCCCAGCCCATTTTATTTTTTAAAAAGCTACACATTCACAAAGTACAATCAAAAGATGAAAAGGAATACACAGTGAAAATTTTCTTGGCCACTCAACTACCCAAATTCAAGCGTTAGAGAAATTTAGTGCTACCATTTTCTGTGATTATACAGCAAATATGTACATGTATCATCTACTTGCCACTCATTTTTGCACTGTTTTATACTTTGCTTCTTCTAGTTAACACTATATCTTGGCAATACCCCATGTCGTAACATAAATGTTTCCTCATTCTTTTTTCTGGCACGGTTCAGGTTGAGTGTCTCAGTCATTTAGTGTTGTTATAGAGAAAAACCTGAGGCTGAGTAGTTTATTTTATTTATTTATTTATTTATTTATTTATTTTAATTTTTTTTAGACAAGGTCTCACTTTGTCACTCAAGCTGGAGTACAGCAGCATGATCATGGCTCACTGCAGCCTCTACCTCCCAGAATCAAGCAATCCTCCTGCCTCAGCCTCCCTTGTAGCTGGGACCACAGGCGTGTACCGTCATACCAGCTATTTTTTTTTTTTTTTTAATTTTTGTGGAGACAGGGTCTTATTTTGTTGCCCAGGCTCATCTTGAACTCTTGGGCTCAAGCGATCCACCTGCCTCAGCCCCCCAAAATGCTGGGATTACAAGCATGAGCCACTGTGCCTCGAGACTGGGTAATTTGTAAAGAAAAAAGGGTTTATTTGGCTCATGATTGTGATGTCTGAAAAAGTTCATGATTGTGATTCTGCATCTGGTAAGGGCCATGGGCTGCTGCACTCATAGAAGAATGTGAAGGGGAGCTGGTGTGTGCAGAGATCAAGAGAGAAAGAGGAGGTGCCCGGCTCTTTTTAACAACCAGCTCTTGTGGGAACTAATAGAGTGAAAATTGATTCACTCCTCTCCCCTGGGAGGTGGGAGGGGATTCATCCATTCATGAGGGATCCACTGCCAAGGCCCAAACACCTTGCATTAGGCTTCACCTCTAACATTGGGAATCACATGTCAACATGGGGTTTAGTGGAACAGACTTCCAAACCATAGCATTGAGTATCTCTAATCCAAAAATCTGAAATCTGAAATGCTCCCTAAATCCAAAACTTTTGAGGGCTCACATGCCACAAGTGGAAAATTCCACACCTGGCCTCATGTGACAGGTTGAAGTCAAAACTTTGTTTCATGCACAGAACTGTTAAAAATATTGGATAAAATTACCTTCAGGCTATGTGTATAAAGTATACATGAAATATAAATGAATTTTGTGTTTAGACTTGAGTCCCAAGATATCTCATCATGTATATGCAAATATTCCAAAATCCAAAAATATCCAAAATCTGAAACATGTCTGTTCCTAAGAATTTTGGATAAGGGATTTTCAACCTGTATTTGATTGCATAAATCCATCAAAGCAGCCCCTTATAGATGGAGATTTAAGTTGTTTCCATACTTTTCCTACCATAACAGTATTACAATAAATATCCACATATAGGTATCAATTCACTCATTTACAAGTACATCTGTTCGAGAAATTCTAGCAAGAGGAATTGCTGGTGGTAAAGTATGTATGTGAGCCAGGCACAGTGGCTCATGCCTATAATCCCAGCACTTTGGGAGTCTGAGGTGGGCAGATTTCTCGAACCCAGGAGTTCAAGACCAGCCTGGACAACATGGCAAAATCCCATCTCTACATAAAATACAAAAATTAGCTGGGCATGGTGGTGCATGCCTGTAATCCCAGCTACTTGGGAGGTCGAGATGGGAGGATCACTTTAGCCCGGCAGGTCGAGGTTCGGGTGAGCCACGCCTCTGCACTGCACCCTGGGCGACAGAGTGAGATCCTGTCTCAAATATACATACATACAATTAAAAAATAAAGTATGTAGGCTTTAATTTTTGATAAGTATTGCCAAACTGTCTTATGTAATGGCTACACTCTCCCAAGCAATATATGAGAGTACCTATCTCCACCAGACTCTTACCAACAAATGTATTTTTAAACTTTTTGATCTTTGCTAATAAGATTCAATGGAAATGCCTTAGCACTTATGTTCTAAATAGAGTTTCTCACTAATCTCTATAATAGTAAGTACTATTATTATCATCACCATTTTACATAGGAAAAAATTAAGGCTTACAGAGGTTAGATAACTAGCTAAAGTCATTCAGAGAAAAAGTAGAAGAATCCAGATTGCACTCCTGTTTGTGTCTTGAAAAAACTCCTAACCACTAAGTACTTCCATTAAGAAATACAGTCAAATAGCCTTAAAATGTAAAATGTATTTCTCATAATTACTTTTAATGATACAAAACTATTTCAGATAGTTCAGCAGGATTTTACAGTCTCTTCATGTCCTTATCACTATAATTATCACTAAACAATAGATGTGTGTCCTAGTTTAAAAAGCAGCCTAGTGGACAGATGCCAGGTGAACTACCTATAATAGTCTCATATGATATCACCAATTTGAAAGTTGTATCCCATTCCCCAAAGCTTCAGCGCTCACTCTCCACACCCAGTGGCTCTGTTTCAGTTAGTTAAGCACAGATGGATACATTTATACAATTTAAATAAAACTTCATTAAGCCTAGAATGCTGAAATCACAAAAGTCTGGAAATATAAAAGATAACGTGAGGATTGCAGTAGCACCTTTGTTATCCATAGTTCAAGATGATTTGCAAATATTAAGGTGTGGTCTTCATTGAATGTAGATGGAATCAGTCTGCAAAACAAACAACCAAAACCTATGTGACTATTCTTTGCCACCCTTTAACAATATTGGAGAGAATGTGCGTGGGGTGGAGAACTAATTATATCAGAATCATGTGCTCACATCTCAAGCTACAATTTGGAGACATTATCCATGCATTTTCTGGGTGTGGGCTTTCAGCACTGTACAGGTTTGACTTGTTTGCCGCTCTCAGTGGCATGCAGAAGGGCTCTGCCAGAACAGGTTTCACAAAGAGAAAATGCTGGTACCTCAACTTCAGTTCACAACCATTAAATTCTGCCTTTCATTCTGCATTTCATGTCAATGGAGAAAACAGTGGAGTATCCAATAAATGGTATGGAGACAAATGGGTGGCCATATTGGAAAAAAAATTAAAGTTAGAAGTATACTTCACACCTTGCCCCAAAACGAATTCCAGATAGATAAAAAGATATAAATATATTTAAAAGTTTGATGGAAAAATATGTATATTTATCTCAGGTGGGAGAGGACTTTTAAAATATAATACTTAGAATACATAAAAGAAAATATGAATAAATTAGACTTCCAATTAAAAACAATTCTGCGTAGAAAAACCCACCATAAATAAAGTCAAAGACAAATGACAAACTAGGAAAATTTTATTCCAACTCAGATCATAGACAAAGTGCTCATTTCCCTAATGTACAAACAGCTTCTACAAATAAGAGAAACACCAACATCCTTAGAAAAGTGAGCCTGGGATATGAGCTTACAGTTTTCAGACATGGAAATAAAAATGGCTCTCAAAGGAATGCCAATTAAAATGGCTCTCATAAGGAATGCCAATTAAAACTACATGGTGATTGTCAAAAATTCAACAGTTAGTAGCCTCAATTGGTCAATCTATGGGGGAAACTTTACAGGCTCATACATGATTGGTGATGGTAATTTGGCAATATTTATCAAAACACAAATGCTGGCAAAGAATGGGAAGATTGAGAAAAGTAATAATAAAAATCAAAAAGAAACACAAATGCTATGCCTATTGATTCCTCACTTGTACTTTTAGGGGAATGTAGTTTTGAAGAGGGTGGTTGGGAAAGAACAAAACCTGAAGGAGGTGAGGAAGGTTCAGGGAAGAACAGCCCAGGCAGAACACCAAATACTAAGGCCCAAGTTGAGAACAGTGTGAGGCATATGCTAGAAACAAGAGTGGCTGGAGTGGTATAAGTGAAGAAGGAGAATATTGGGAGATGTGTCAGGGAAATATTAGTAGGGCAGAATGTGGAGGGTCTATCGGCTTTTACTCTAAGCAGATAGAAAATCATTGGGGCATTTTGAGCAGAGGAGTGTCCTCATGTAACCTACATTTCTAAAAAAGCACTTTACTGCTGTGATAAGAACAGAGGAGAGAACAGTTAGGAGGCTACAATATGAGGTAAGAGGTGGCAGTGGACCGAATCAAGATGATAGTAGTAGAGGTGGTGAGAAATGACCAGATTTGGGGTATATTCTGAAAGTAGAGTCACCTGAATTTGCCAACAGATTGGATACAGGTAGAGAGAAACAAAAAGTCTAGAATGCCTGTAAGATTTTTGGCCTGAAAAACTGGAAAGACAGAGTTGCCATCAACTGAAACGAAGCAAACTACAAGAGAAGCAGATTTGGAGGGAAGTTATATGTTAAATGATTAATGTGATCAACCTGAGACACTTTTTAGACATTCAAATATATCAAAGACACAGTTTGGTTATATGAATTCTGATTTCTTGGGTGAGATCCAGGCTGAAGCTACAAATTAAGAAGTCAGCCCTGTACAGGGGTCAGGCATGGTGGCTCATGCCTGTACACCCAGAACTTTGTGAGGCTAAGGTGGGCCGATTACTTGAGCCCAGGAGTTAGAGACCAACTTGGGCAACATGACAAAACCCCATCTCTACAAAAAATACAAAAATTAGCCAGGTGTGGTTGCACTCGCCTGTGGTCCCAGCTACTCGGGAGGCTGAAGGGGGAGGATCATCTGAGCCTAGGAAGTCGAAGCTGCAGTAAGCCCCATGATCACACCACTGCACTCCAGCCTGACTGACAGAATGAGACACTGTCTCAAAACAACAACAACAACAACCCCAAAATCAGAATTCAGCATGTAAAAACAGTTATTAAAGCCTGAGAACTAGATGAGGTCACCATGGAGTCAATGCAGATGCAGAGGAAAAGAGAGTAAGAACTAATCCAAGAGTATGCCACCATTTAGAGGTAGGAATCATAAAGAGGAGCCAGCAGGAAAAGAGACTGACAGGGAGCAAAAAATGAGGTAAAAGTAAAACAACAAAAAGTGTGGTGTCCTGTAAGCCTAATAATGAAACCCACTAATGAGGAGAAAGTGATTGATAGTGTCAAATACTGCTGATGGATCGAGGAAGATGAGGGTTGAGACCATTAGATTTAGCAACGCGGGTCACTAACAAACTTGAAGACACACGTAGCTGTAGAGCAACAATTGTGGTTGCAGGAAGAGGAAGGTGGTACCTTTCCTCCCCATTGTAAGGGTCACAGCTGACATTCCTATAATAAAGCAGGTTAACAGGAGAAAAGCTAACAGATTCATATAATCAAAGTTTTACATGACACAAGAGCCTTCAGAAATGAAGCCCTAAAGTCCTGGGAGAACTTTTTATGCATAGATTCAACAAAGAATGGACAGTCATGTAGACATATGATTAGACAAAAAGTGTATGCTCTAATAGTAACAGGCTAAGAGGGGATGTCCAGCAAGGCCTGTCCAGATTCTTCTTGGCCTTTCTGTGTAACATTTCTTCCTCCCTGGTGTGGGGCATGACCCCTCTGGAGTGAGGGTCTCCAGGGAGAAGAGAGAAGGAAGAAGGGAGAGAGTAACCTTTCTAGGTTTTATGGCTTGCTTTTGGGGACAGGAATTCTCATTTCTGTGAACCACCTTGGGGAAGAGAATTCTGGTTTCCATGATTTGCTTTTGGGGAGAAAATGGGCTGAGAGACAGGAGAATAGAAGAACATCAGAGAGACCTTGCTTCTGAGGCCTTCAAATCCCTTTTCATTCAAAATACATAGCATGGCAAAGTGCCATACTTTGGGGTATCCTGTTCTGAGCCCTAGCATGGTGTAAGCATGACTGGGATGAATTCAAGAGAGAAGGGAATCAAGTGTCTAGATATAACTACCAATACACAGGAAATATGGAAGAAAGATGAACATGTTAAACAAAACGATGAGGATGCAAGCAGCCAAATCCAGAATGTGGGAACTTCTACAGGAAACAATGATCTGTTTTTAAAAAATAAGTCAAATAAATGGCATGAAAACATGGGGGGGGAATACTGTTAGAGATGACAAAAGACTTAAAAAACATGCCAGCCAAATATAATGTGTTCAAAGGCTGATTTGAGCAAATCCACATAAAAAAGAAGTTTTTAGAAACAATCTGGGAAATTTAATACCTAGTTGTATATTTAAATTTGTTAGATATGATAATTGCTGTTGTGACTGACATTTTTAAAAGTCATTATCTGTTAGAGATGTGTATTGGAGTATTTATAGGCAAAATAATATGATGTCTGGGATTTGCTTTAAAATACTTCAGAAAACAGACAAAGGCAAGGTTGTCAAAATAAGAAAAAAACTTTAGAAAATGTAGGGAAGAAGAGTAAATGACATAAGATTGGTAAAATGTTTCTAATAGTTGAAACTGGGTAATGATATACAAGGTTCATTATCCTGTCTCTCTACCTTTGTGTATACTTGAAAAAAAAAATTTTGTTTTTTTGAGACAGGGTCTTACTCAGTTGCCCAGGCTGGAGTGCAGTGGCGAGATCATGACTCACTGCAGCCTCAACCTGCTGGGCTCAAGTGATCGTCCCACCTCAGCATTTCAAATAACCGGGACTACAAGTGTGCACCACCACACCCAGCTCATTTAAAAATTTTTTTTGTAGAGACGGAGTCTCACCATGTTGCCCAGGCCGGTCTCAAACTCCTCGGCTGAAGCCATCTACCCACCTCAGCCATTCAAAGTGCTGAGGTTACAGGTGTGAGCCACCATGCCTGGCTAAACATTTTTTAAATAGTTCTTTTTATTTTTAGAGATGGAGGTCTTGATATGTTGCCCAGGGTGATCTCAAACTCCTGGGCTCAAGCCATCCTTCCACCTCAGCCTCCCAAGTTGCTGGAATTACAGTCATGAGCCACCACACCCGGTTTAATGTGATGATGTGGGGGAGAAAGGAGACTCTTTGGAGGAATGTCTTTGAATAGCCAAGAAGGGATGAGACCTGGTGCAAATGTGGACGTGTTGGTCATAAACAGGAGTACAGAACATTATATCCACAATAACAGGAGGCAAGGGAAGACAGAATATTGGCTGCTATGGTTTGAATGTGTCCCCTCTGAAATTCAGGTGTTGTCAGTGTGATAGTACTCAGAGCTGGGGCCTTAACAGATGATTAGGCCACAAGGGCTCCTCTCTCACGAGTAGGTTAAAGCCCTTTATAAACGAGGCTCCATGCGCATTCGGCTCACTTGCCCCTCTGCCTTCTACCATGTGAGAACACAGCCTGCATCTCCTCGGATGATGCACCATCTTGGAAGCAGAGAACAGCTCTCACCAGAAAACCAAAACTGTTGGTGCCTTAAACTTTTCAGTCTCCAGACTGCGAGAAAATTAATTTCTCTTCTTCATAAATTACCCAGTCTCGGGTATTTTTTTTACAGCAGCACAAAAATGGACTAAAACATGGGCACAGATGTGAGAGGGTAGGGAAATAAGAGGTGGTTGAAATTCTCTCCTGAAGCCTCAGTTCCCTTAATGAAACAGATGCTGGTTATCCGTGAAGAGTGAGGTTGGGAGACAAAGTGTTGGAGGTCTGAGAAAGGGCAAAAATCATTTGTCTAGGGGGGTGGGAAGTGAAGGTACTAGAAAGATATGGTATGATTGCTAGGCAGCATTAAAATCATACTGGAATTTGGTGGCCAAGAATCTAATCACGAAGAGTTTTCTCTGGCCAGACTCCATGGATGAATGCAGGAGAGGAAGAGATAGAGTTTTAACCAGGGTTGTGGTTTGTCCATGCTAGTATTAGCAAGTGAGAGAGCACCAAATAAGTTGGGAGTTGTGTCATTTAGAACACAGCTAGATTGCTATAACAAAGCAACCCAACATTAATTCTGTAACTTAAGTCAGATATTTATTTCTACTTTAAGCAATAGGCAGAAGTGACCATTTCAGGTCACTGGGTCTCATCTTCAAAGAATCATTTAGGGACTGGGGATCCATCTTTCCATCTTGTTTCTCTTCCACATCCTAGTGCATTTTCCTCATTTGAAATAGAAACTGATTGGCAGACACATCTTTTACCAGCTACCAGAAGGCGGAAGAAAAGCTTGAAGAGGAAGCCCTTGCTTTAAGGGCCTAGCCTGCAGGTGCCACATAGTACTTCGGTTTATATTCCACTGGCAAAATTTTAGTCTGATGGCTACATTTAAATATCAGGAAATGTCATATGTATGATTAGCTATGTGCTTAGCTACAATTCTGTCACTTGAGAAAGGAGGGGATGGATTTTTGTGGACAACTATAACTGTCTGCCAGGGAGTGATTACAGTTGACCAATGGATGTATGCTAAGCAACAAGGAATGAGAGAATCTGAAAATAAGGAGGCATAGAGTAAAGGTAGTAGAGTCAGGGATGGTAGACTTCAATGGAGTGAAAGAATGGCTGTGGTAGGGGTATGAGACATGGAGAATGCTGGACATGGGAAATATGGAGTTACTGTTACTGAGTATGTCAAATTCTAGGGTCTGATCTCACTGTGAGTGGCTGATACAGGGTGAAAGTCCCAATCACAGGAAGAAGGGAGGTGAAAGAATTGAGGCTAAGACATGAAGGCTGACCCTTCTGGATATTAAAATTACTTAGAATTATGCTATGTGTACTGTTGGAGAAAGTGACCCCACACTAAGCTGCTAACATCTGAGAAATGAGGGCAAGTGACTATGAGGGATAGTAGGTGGTATAAACTGATGCCATGAGATTCAAAGCTGGAGATTTTTAGGGAGGAGGAGTGGTTTGAAAGTGAAAATGAGGTGCAAAAGGAACCTTTATCCCATCTCCAGGACCAACATCATGTAGATGTGGATTCGCTCAGAGAAGATCCAGAGGAGATAAATATACACTTCTGATTTCTTTGAGAAAAAAATGCCAACTTTTTCTACCTGTGAGACCCTTTGAAACACTATTTCCATTGAATAATACAAGGATAAACAAAAATTTTCTTTTAAAAAGGATGTATGCCTCCTGAATGTTACAGATTGAAATTGCCTTTTAAATAAGAAACATGGGCCGGGCGCGGTGGCTCACACCTGTAATCCCAGCACTTTGGGAGGCCAAGGTGGGTGGATCACCTGAGGTTGGGAGTTCGAGACCAGTCTGGCCAATACAGTGAAACCCCATCTCTACTAATGCTGGGATTACAGGTATGAGCCACCGCGCCCAGCCCACATTTCTTGTTTAAAAGGCAATTTAAATCTGTAACATTCAGGAGGCATACATCCTTTTTAAAAGAAATTTTTTTTTTTATCCTTGTATTATTCAATAGAAATAGTGTTTCAAAGGGCCTCACAGGTAGAAAAAGTTGGCGTTTTTTTCTCAAAGTCTGAAGAAATCAGAAGCATATATTTCTCTCCTCTGGATCTTGTCTGAGCGAATCCACATTGGGAGAATTTGTCTAACAGCAAAGTCATTTTTTTCTCTTTAGACCTGGTCTATGGAATAACCAAGCCGCAATTTATTATCCATTTGTGAGGGATTATAATTCTTTTGAGGCTTTTCCTGGCAAACCCCCCAGATTCTTCTCATTGCATTTCTAGTTTGTGAATCAAACCTTTCATTTATTTATTTATTCAACAAGTATTTCTTTCCTTAGCAACCAGTCTAGCATGGCTTTATCCTAGGCACTTACGAAGTTATAAGGGCAATCCATTCCCAGTCCTACAAGAGTTTGCGGTCTATTTGGGATGACAAGAGAGAAAGAAAGAGAAAAGAAAAAAGGAAGAAAGCAAGAGAGAGAGGGAGGAGAAATAAAAAATACATTTAAAGTAACTAAAATACATGTGATTGTAAATTCAAAAAGAAATATGTGAAATCCATGAAAAGAAAACTATAAAACATTATTGTGGAACATGAGAAAAGGCTTGTAAAATGGAGAGACTTATTGGGTTCCTGGGTGAGAAGAATCAGTATGGAATGATATCAAATATGCTGAAATTAACCTAAAATTTAATTTATTTTAATAAATACTGCAACTGAAATTTTTAAAACTTGACAAGTCAATCATAAAATCTACTGGGAAAGATATCTATGAGTCCAAAAAATTTGTTTTGAAAGAGAAAAGCCAGCAATCCCACTTTCAGGTATATATTCAAAAGAACCGACATCAGTATTTTGAAAAGATGTCCTCATTCCCATGTTCATTGCAGTGCTATTCACAATAGCCAAGATATGGAATCAACCTAAGTGTCCATCAACAGGAATGGATACAGAAAATGTATATATACACAATGGAATACTATTCAGCCTTAAAAAAGGAAAGAAATTCTGTCATTTGCAACACAGATAAACCTGGATGGAGGACATTATGCAAGTGAAATAAGCCAGGCACAAAGACACAAATACCATGTGATCTCATTTTTATGTGGAATCTAAAAAAGTGGAGCTCATAGAAGCAGAGAGTACAGTTACCAGGGATTGGGGATAGAATGTCGGATGGGGACAGGGAGATGTTGACCAAAGGGTACAAAGTTTTATTTAGGAGGAATAAGTTTTCGAGATGTATTGCACAGCACAGTGACCATTGCTAGTAATAATGTATTGTATATTTCAAAATTGCAAAAATATATATATTTTAAATGCTATCACTGCAAAAAAGTATATGAGGTGATAGATAAGCTTGACATAATCATTCCATAATGTATACAAATATCAAAACACCACATAGTGCCTCACAAATATATACAATTATTGTCTATTAAAAATAAAACTTTAAACTAGAAAAACAGGAAAATATGACAAAGAGTAAGTGAAAAATTTGCCCTCACAGATGTCAAAATACCTTGTAATCCTATAATGATTAAAGCAATGCAATAACTGCTTTAAAAAAGACTGCAAAAATAATAGAAAGTCTGTTTAAAAACAATTGGAAGTTAATGTTAACTTTTAATAAGTAGTTTTCATGTGCTGGACACCAATCTAATTTTGGATGATAGAACATGGTGATTTTTTTCAGTTTTCAATTTTTAATTTTTGTGGATACATAGGTATATATATATTTATGGGGTACATGAGATACTTTTTTTTTTTTTCTTTTTGAGATAGAGTTTCACTCTTGACACTCAGGCTGGAGTGCAATGGCGCAATCTTGGCTTACTGCAACCTCCACCTCCTGGGTTCAAGAGATTCTCTTGCCTCAGCCTCCCAAATAGCTGGGATTACAGGTGTCTGACACCATGCCCAGCTAATTTTTGTGTTTGTAGTAGAGAGGGGGTTTCACCATGTTGGCCAGGCTGGTCTTGAACTCCTGACCTCAGGTGATCCACCTGCCTCAGCCTGCCAAAGTGCTGGGATTACAGGCGTGAGCCACCCCACCTGACTGAGATACTTTTATATAGTATTCAATGCATAATAATCACATCAGAGTAAATGGGGAGAATATGGTGATTTTTACAAATATATTTTGGAAGAAATATTATAATTACATGCTGTTATAAACTCCTTCCATTTTCACCTACTTATTTATGTGAATAAGGTTTCTTAGCATTTACAACTATTAAAAAATTAAAAATATAAATCAACATTGAACCTGTCTCATTCTTGCAGCGTAATCTTCATTCATAAGAGTGAATAAATTAAATTTAGCTCCATCTGTCATTGAGAACAATGCAATTTTGTTTATGTTTAAGAATTACAAATTTGAGGCTGGGCACAGTGGCTCATGTCTGTAATCCCAGCACTTTGGGAGGCTGAGGCAGGAGGATTGCTTGAGCCCAGGAGTTTGAGACCAGCCTGGGTGACATACTGAGACCTCGTCTCTAAAAAATTGTTTTTTAAAGTTAGGTGTGGTGGTGTACGCCTGTCGTCCCAGCTACTCGGGAGGCTAAGGTGGTAGAATCACATGAACCCAGGAGTTCAAGGCTGTAATGAACTATGATTGTACCACTGCACTCCAGCCTGGGTGACAGAGCAAGACTCTCTCTCTTAAAAAAAATAAAAAAGTGGGAATACTACTACTTCCCTCATAGAGTTGTTGCCAGGGTTAAAGGAAATATGAGATACACACAAGGAAAATGCTTAGAACAAGGCCTGAGATATAGTAAGTGCTGTGCATGGGATTGCTATTACTTTTAAGAAATGGTATGCCACACCTAAGAATGTCAGAGATGACATATGAATGAGGCACCTCTGATATGTGAATTACTGCATAATCAGCTTAAATACTAATAATGGTCATGCTATACATTACTGTTCATTCAACAAATATTAACTTGTCACTTGCTGGTTTGTACTTTTCTATGTGATGCGTCTTCTTTTAAAAATGTTTTACACTTTTTATTTCCACAAAAATAAAACTTAATTTCTCTAATTTCTTAATGTATAAGGGTTTATGAAAAATGAATCAAAATTTAGTCCCTTCCATTTTGGATTTCATGCCAAAAATAAGATTACATTTTGGTATGTATCCAAATTACATCTTAAGAACTCCTATAATGTTTTACAAAGACAAAGCAAATTTTTAAAGGTTGAAAAAAGCTGGGCATAATGGAACATGCCTGTACTCTCAGCTACTTGGGAAGCTGAGGCAGGAGGGTTGCTTAGCCCAGGGATTTGAGACCAGCCTGGGCAATGTGGCAAGACCTGGTGGCTATTTTTTCTTTTTCTTTTTTTTGAGACGGAGTTATGCTCTTGTTGCCCAGGCTGGAGTGCAATGGTGCGATGTCGGCTCACTGCAACCTCTGCTTCCTGGGTTCAAGTGATTCTCCTGCCTCAGCCTCCCGAGTAGCTGGGATTACAGGCGTGCACCACCACACCCAGCTAATTGGTATTTTTAGTAGAGACGGGGTTTTCTCATGTTGGTTGGTCTCGAACTCCTGACCTCAGGTAATCTGCCCGCCTCAGCCTCCCAAAGTTTTGGGATTACAGGTACGAGCCACCGCACCCAGCTAAATTTTCTTTTTTAAGTGTTGAAAAAGTTTGTAAGAGACTGACTTGCACAATGAAATTACTAAAATGTTGTCTAAATGTATGCAATTGGCAAAATACCTGCATTAAACTTTTCTAGTTGGACTATAATACTTGTAAGTGGCAGTTATAACCATTTAAAATATTGTTGAATAACCACATATGAACATTTTTTTTTTCAGCTGAATATAATTTAGCTACAGGGTTGGTCAACATCATGGTAGGTAACAATGGATTCATACTAACTTTTTCAAGCCCCTAGATTTCTAGTCAACACATTCCAAGTAGTAATGCACTGGTTTTCATCATAGGAATATACTAAGCAATGGACTGAAAATTTAGCCAATGCTTTCTAGTCTGTATCATTTAATGAATTTTATAAAGTGTTTAACTCATTTAACAATAATTAGCTCTGCTTTTGATCTTAAATAATTAATGGAATCTCAATTATTCTTAGATAAAGGCAGGCAAGCAGGAGGCAGAGAACAGTAATTTTTAAACTTGTTTAGGTTTGAGGCATCACAAGAGAATCTGAAAAATTATGAGCTCTCTTCAAAAAGCTGCACATTCCTACAATACTTTGTACACGATTTGAGGGATCTAAGTGCTGTTTCTCAAAGTATCATCCATAGACCATCTGCTTTCAAATTTCTTGAACTTCTAGTTAAAAGTTCAGATTCCTGAGCACCACTACAGATTTACCAGATTGGCCCAGAAAGAAGATTTTTAACAGTGTCCACAGATGAGATTATTTTAAGATAGACTGTATTTTTTTAATCAAAGAAGAATGCACAAATAGCATATTCATGTGTAACAGTTTGAAAGTCAAATAGTACTAAAAGAATTGAAATTAAAAAAAAACAACAACAACAGTCAGGCTGGGTGCGGTGGCTCATGCCTGTAATCCTGAGGCGGGAGGATCGCTTGAACCAGGAATTTGAGAACAGCTCGGGCAATATAGTGAGGCCCTGTTTTTACCAAAAAATTTTAAAAATTAGCAGCGTGTGGTGGTACATGCCTGTGGTTCCAGCTACTTGGAAGGCTGAGGTGGGAGGATCGCTTGAGCCCAGGAGGTGGAGGCTGCAGTGAGGCATGATTGAGCCATTGCACTCCATCCTAAGAGACAGAGCAAGACCCTGTCTCAAAAACAAAGCAAAAAAACAAAGTCTCCTATTGCACTCTTTCCCACATCCAGTCCCAGCCCTACAGGTTACCACCCTCAACTTTTCTAGCTAATTTCACTGATATTTTACCCTATATCTTTAAAAATTTATATGCTCATTTCACTATGTCTTGACTAGCCAATTTTAGTCCTTGTCCATTGACTTCCCATTATGGTGAATAAACACTAGGATCTTGCTACCCTATACTAACTTTACTTTCCTTCCCCTATGTCCCAGTATAGTTGTATATAACTTTTTGTTAAATCAATAGTCAACATTAATTATTAAGACAATATATTGCTCAGAGCCAGATAATGCATTACAACCTCTTTTCCTGCATAGCTTTCATTTTTTTCTGAACTTAGTAACTGCCCCATTGCATCGTTTGGTTTTCCATTTACCTATAGGTAATGTTTTTCCCAGTGTTCCAGCGTCTTTGCATATGATTATCACTGACTTGTTTTTTTTTTTTTTTTTTTTGAGACAGAGTCTCACTCTGCTGCCCAGGCTGGAGTGCAGTAGCACTATCTCGGCTCACTGCAACCTCGCCTCCCAAGTTCAAGCAATTCTCCTGTCTCAGCTTCCAGAGTAGCTGGGACTACAGGCATGTGCCAGAGCGCCCAGCTAATGTTTTTTATTTTTAGTAGAGACAGGGTTTCACCATGTTGGCCAGGCTGGTCTTGAACTCCTGACCTCAAGTGATCCGCCTGCCTCAGCCTCCCAAAGTGCTGGGATTACAGGCGTGAGCCACAGTGCCCAGCCAACATGGGTGTGATGTTTTATGCCCAGACATCTAAGTTCCATTTTTCTGAGCTACTTCTGGTGCCCTCTTCTTTCCCCCTCCTCTCTGACCTGGTTGTTTTGTTTTGTTTTTCTTTGAGGTGGAGTCTTGCTCTGTTACCCAGGCTGGAGTGCAGTGGTGCAATCTCGACTCATTGCAACATCTGCCTCCCAGGTTCAAGCGATTCTCTGGCTAATTTTTGTATTTTTAGTAGAGATGGGGTTTCACCATGTTGGCCAGGCTGGTCTCAAATTCCTGACCTCAAGTAAGCTACCCGCCCCAGGCTCCCAAAGTGCAGGGATTACAGGTGAGAGCCACCACACCCAGCCCTGGCCTGATTGTGTTTTAGAGATCCCTTCCTACAACCTTAGAAATTTTCTTGTTGCTTTTCTTCATTGCATCTTCTTTCCTGTATCTTCTATTTTCTTGTTTTACTTCCCTATTTTGCTAACCAGCTTCGTAAGAAAGGATGCAGATGGTGTAATGTTTAAGACCTCATACATCTGAAAATGTGGGTATTCTCTATGACTTGACTTATAGTTTACTTTGGTAAAGGATTCTATGCTAAAAAGTTTTCCCTCTGAATTTTTTAGGTTGTACTCCATTATCTTCAATCATCAAGGGTGGCTGGTGACAACTCTAACGCTTTTCTGAGTCCTGTTCCTTTTTTTTTTTTTTTTATGATCAGCTTTGTCTCTCTGAAAGATTCTAGAATTATTTTCCTTATCCAAGATGTTCTGAAATTTGATGATGATGTGTCCTGAAATTGTTTTGTTTTTACATTATTCTGGGTGGGCCCTATCAATATGGGGACCTCTATCCTTCAGTTCTGGGAAATTTTCTTCTATTATTTCTTTGATGATTTGTTCCCTGTCTGTTTTCTCTGATATTTCTGAAACTCCTATTTTATTCACATCACTGTATATTTAATTTTCAGAGCTCTTTCTTGCTTTCCTTTTTCATGGCTTCCAATTTGTTTTATAGACGTATCTTTTTGTCTCTTTTACATTGATCAATTATAGGGTTTTTTTGTTTTGTTTTTGTTTTTGTTTGAGATGGAGTTTTGCTTTGTTGCCCAGGCTGCAGTGCAGTGGTGTGATCTCAGCTCACTGCAACCTCCACCTCCTGGGTTCAAGCAATTCTTGTGCCTCAGCCTCCCGAGTAGCTGGGATTACAGGCACAAGCCACCACTCCTGGCTAATTTATGTATCTTTCGTAGAGATGGGGCTTCACCATGTTGACCAGGCTGGTTTTGAACTCCTGGCCTCAAGTGATCCACCCACCTCAGCTTCCCAAAGTGCTGAGATTATAGGTGTGAGCCACCATGCCTGGCCTATTATCTTCTTTTTTTTTTTTTTTGAAGTTGCCTTCTCCTTGCACTGTCTCCACTCCTCCCGGTCCCTCTTAGTTCTGAGTATGTATTTTCCTTACCATTTTGGAGGTATTCATCAAATGTCTAGTGATTCTTGGATTACCCTTCATATTTAAGAATGACACCCCAAACACTTGATTTGAAGTTCTCTGTATGGAGTACTGATTTATGAAGTTCACGAATAGATGCTCCAGCAGTGAACCATCTCTTCACTGAACTTTCCCAGCTGTAAACGTCTGGAGAGCTTTTCTCTGCCACCATTCCACTTCTCCAGGAGCCGAGCATTCACTTGATTCTCCTCTTTTGGTCCACTGAGGGACAGTTGTCCATCCGTGCAGGGTAGGTGCAGAAAGGAACCTGGGGTCAGCCAGGCGTGGTGGCTCATGCCTGTAATTCCAGCACTTTGGGAGGCCGAGGCAGTTCAATTACCTGAGGTCAGGAGTTCGAGACCAGCCTGGCCAACTGGTGAAACCCTACCTCTACTAAAAATACAGAAATCAGTTGGGTGTGGTGGTGTACGCCTGTAGTCCCAGTTAACTGGGAGGCTGAGGCAGGAGAATCGCTTGAACCCAGGAGGCAGAGGTTGCAGTGAGCCAAGATGGCACCAATGTATTCCAGTCTGGGCAACAGAGCAAAACTCCATTCTAGAAAACAAAACAAAACACAAAACAAAACCTGGGGTCTATTGACTTTACATGTAGACTTTCAAACATCTCTCATATTTTGAGCCTACACACCTGATCTATCCTTTAGTGACACCTCCTATATCTCAAATGCTGACACTTTAAGGGATCTCTGAGGGGAACTGGCCCCTGTACACTTAGGTTTTGACCTCTTCCTCTCTGCTAAGTTAATTACTACTCCTTCACCCACTTTCCATCTTCCAAACATGTGTCTTTGTCCAAATACTTGTTGAAATCTCTAATTCTAACGGTCTCTCCCTTCTCTTTGTCTTTATTATTGTAGATTAATGTGTTTTTATTCCTCTACTGTCATTTTATTGGGCTTTGAAGAAGTGAGAGGTGGGAAAGGGAATGCTTGTGGTGAAATTACAATCTGTAAATGGATCCTAAGTAACTCTTGTGCCACACACGCTTGAGGGTCACTGACTAGAATACAGTGGGTGCTGGAATACTGGCTGACTATTGACTATGTCATGAACTAGATGAATTTAGAAAGAATTAAATATTTAGAAGCAGCAAAAATGATATTTGTTGAACTACTGACCTAAGGAGTCTCATCAGATCCCAAAATAAAAATCCCTGCCAAATAAATAACAAGAAAGAAAGGTTGTGGAATAGATACCTTATTATATTCATCTTTGTACTTTTTTGCATTTTCTAAATTTTATGCAGTGTGCATGACTGCATGTACGGGAGAGTTTCTGTACCTCTCTCAACACCTCATCTCTAGAGGTAAAATAAAGTCCACAGAGTCTGAAACATATACATTAATTGAACAAGCTTTTATTGAGTGCCTAAGCCAAAGTTAAATACCACAGAAGCATTAAGAAATAGGTAAATATTTCTCGCTTTTTTTTTTTTTTAAGACAGGTTGTTACTCTGTTACCCAGGCTGAAGTGTAGTGGTGCAATCTCAGCTCATTGCAACCTCAACCTCCTGGGCTCAATTGATCCACTCCACCATGTCTGGCTACTTTTCGTATTTTTTTCGTAGAAGCAGAGTTTCACCATGTTGCCCAGGCTGGTCTCGAACTCCCGGTCTCAAGTGATCCGCCTGCCTTGGCCTCCCAAAGTGCTGGGATTATGAGATTACAGGCGTGAGCCACTGCACCTGGCAGCTAAATATTTTCTGAATCACAACCTGAAAAGCTATTAAAAAAAAAAAAAAAGGTTTGGGTTGGGAGAAGAAAGTGTCTTGGGAGCAATTTTTTTAAACTGAGAAAGCATGGAATCATATGAACATGCTTTTTTTACATTTGTTTTAAAAAAATGTATTCAGGGCCGGGTGCGGTGGCTCATGCCTGTAATCCCAGCACGTTAGGAGGTTGAGGTGGGCGGATCACCTGAGGTCAGGAGTTCGAGACCAGCCTGGCCATAACGGAGAAACCTCGTCTCTACTAAAGATACAAAAATTAGCTGGGCATGGTAGCACACGCCTGTAATCCCAGCTACTCAAGAGGCTGAGTGAGGCAGGAGAACTGCTTGAACCCAGGAGGCAGAGGCTGCAGTGAGCCAAGATCACACCATTGCACTCCAGCCTGGGTGACAGAGTAAGACTCTGTCTCAAAAACTAAAAAAAAAAAAAAATGTGTTCTGTGCCTAATATCTCACAGAATCTATGCATGGAGTTAGAGATGCAAAAATCCAAAAATCTCCCATCTCATCCCTTAAGAAAGATCCGTGGTCATCATGTAGTAGGTTCCTGAAAAATACTCAGGAAAAATACAGCTGTCTGCATTTTGTAATTTATAAATTAATTTATATGCAGCCAATTCTCATGGATGTTTGGCCAACAGTCATTTTCCCCACTCCCCCTTCTCTTTTTGAGAGACTTGGTTTTGTTCTGGTGAGTATCACTCCACCAGGTGACTCAGGGAATAGTCTCATTAGTCAAAGACAATCATAATAACACCACATCCCCCTTGCCAGTGATTAGATGCTCCAGAGCTTCTGAGAAAATGAAACACACAGGGAGAAACCAGCCCCATCTCCTGCTGGATATAGTTGCACCTACACATAGTCTCCAGAAGTGTGAGGCCATCTTGGTGCCAGCCCGAGAAAGAATTTAACCCACAGAGGAGAGAGCAGAGTCAAGGGAATCCCAGAGAAGCAGGTGTGGCTCTAGTATACCATGACTGGCCCCTCTACTACCTTTAGACCTAATATTTTATGAGGTAAAATATCCTTTTATTGTTTAAGCCAATTTGGGCTGGAGCTTCTATTACTTGAAGTAAAAGGCAATAACTGATACAGTCTGCTTTGTCTCAGGAAGGGGAGAGGGAAAAGAGAGGAAGCAGATAGTATTACATGTTAGGTGATTCAGAAAGGCAAAATTCACATTCGGGGTAGGAGACCCAATTTGGTGATGCTGAAGCAAAAGGGCTTTGGGGTTAAGCCAGGTAATCAAAAACAAAAGTCCAAGTCCCCTATACGATCACTTTCCTAATGGCGACTTACAACTGAACAGCAATGATCTCCTCTTCCTCCCAAAATAAATACATGGAAAAAGTTAAGACAGTCTTCCTCATCTAGCAATTTCCATGGCAAATCCTTTTGTGAGGGTCTAGAGCTTACCATGGTGTAGGGATGGCAAACTCCATTCATTTATTGACTCATTCATTCATTCAGTCAACAAATACATATCTGAGGAGATACCATGTGCCAGGCATATTAGTCAACAAGTTAGACATAGTCCCTGACCTAAAGGAATATATGTTTAGTGTGGGACAAAGGTGTTATAAATTTATTTATTGGTTAATTACAAATTATGGTAAGTGCTTTAAAGAAATAGAAAAGGGTGCTATAACAGAAACACTATTAAGAACATAGATTGAGGGAATCAGCCAGTCCACATGTGAATAAGTGACATTAAGTTGAGACCTGAAAGATAAATGGGAGTGCTGGGTGCAGTGGCATACACCAGTAATCCCAGCACTTTGGGAGTCTGAGGCCAGTGGATTGCTTGAGCTCAGGAGTTTGAAACCAGCCTGAGCAACAAGGCAAAACCCCATCACTACAAATACAAAAAAATTAGCCAGGTGTGATAGTATGTGCCTGTAGTCCCAGCTACTCAGGAGGCTGAGGTAGGAGGATCACCTGAGCCCAGGAAGCAGAGGTTGCAGTAGGCCGAGATCACGCTATTGCCCCCCAGTCTGGGTGACAGAGTGAGACTCTGTCTCAAAAAAAAAAAAAAAAAAAAAAAAATAGGAGTTAACCAGGCAGAACTGTGGGATGGGGGTGGGTGGGAGCATTCCTGACAGAGGAGGCTTGGTTGAAGAAATGAAAGCACACCAATGTGGCGGGAAGACAGCAAGGGTGAGGTCAGGGGTGGGTGATGTGAGATGAATTTGGAGAGGGAGGTGGGGACCTAAACCTCTCTTGGCAATGCTACAAATTTTGGATTTTACTACGCGTGATGAGAAACCACTACAAATGTTTAATCAAAGAAGGGATATGATAAAAAGTTACATTTATAAGTGATCCCTACAGCAGCTACACTAGAGTAGATAGGAGTTGGGCAAGAAAGTAACCTATTACTACTGCCAAAGTCCAAGAGATAAACGGGGCTTGGACTAGGGTGGTGGCAATGAAGAGAGAGATAAATGGATGAGAAATATTTTGAATAATGAGAGAAATAGAAGGGGTAAGGATGCTTTCTAAGTTTCTGTTTAACCAAATGTGTAGAAGGAAGGTGCCATTTACTGGCATAGGGAAGATGGCAAAGGAAGTAGGATATGGAACAAGCAAAGATCAAGAGTTCAGTATGTGATGCTTTTTTTTTTAATTTTTTTTTTTATTATACTTTAAGTTCTAGGGTACATATGCATAACGTGCAGGTTTGTTACATATGTATATCTGTGCCATGTTGGTGTGCTGCACCCATCAACTCGTCAGCACCCATCAATTCATCCTTTATATCAGGTATAACTCCCCAATGCAATCCCTCCCCCCTCCCCCCTCCCCATGATAGGCCCCATTGTGTGATGTTCCCCTTCCCGAGTCCAAGTGAACTCATTGTTCAGTTCCCACCTATGAGTGAGAACATGCGGTGTTTGGTTTTCTCTTCTTGTGATAGTTTGCTAAGAATGATGGTTTCCAGCTGCATCCATGTCCCTACAAAGGACGCAAACTCATCCTTTTTTATGGCTGCATAGTATTCCATGGTGTATATGTGCCACAATTTCTTAATCCAGTCTGTCACTGATGGACATTTGGGTTGATTCCAAGTCTTTGCTATTGTGAATAGTGCCGCAATAAACATACGTGTGCATGTGTCTTTGTAGTAGAATAATTTATAATCCTTTGGGTATATACCCAGTAGTGGGATGGCTGGGTCATATGGTACATCTAGTTCTAGATCCTTGAGGAATTGCCATACTGTTTTCCATAATGGTTGAACTAGTTTACAATCCCACCAACAGTGTAAAGGTGTTCCTATTTCTCCACATCCTAAAGGGCTAATTTCCAGAATCTACAAAGAACTCAAACAAATATACAAGAAAAAAACAAACAACCCCATCAAAAAGTGGGGAAAGGATATGAACAGACATTTCTCAAAAGAAGACATTCATACAGCCAACAGACACATGAAAAAATGCTCATCATCACTCGCCATCAGAGAAATGCAAATCAAAACCACAATGAGATACCATCTCACACCAGTTAGAATGGCAATCATTAAAAAAATCAGGAAACAACAGGTGTTGTGATGCTTTTAAGATATCCCAGTGGAGATATCAAGTAGGTAGCTGGTTGTAAAGTTCTGAAGAGAGGTCAGGATCAAATGTTAAAAATTAGGTGTCATCGACAGATAAACGGCATTTAAAGTCACAAGGATGGATGAGTTTATCTAGTGAGCTAAAGAATACAAATGAGAAGAATAGAAGTGAGAGAAGAGAAGCCCAAGGAATTTCATACTTTAAAGGATAAGAGAGTGGTTCATGCCTGCAATATCCCAGCACTTTGGGAGGCCGAGGCAGGAGGATCACTTGAGCCCAGCAGTTCTAGACCAGCCTGGGCTACATAGTGAGATACCATCTCTAAAAAAATTAGCTGGGTCTGGTGGTGAGTGCCGGTGGTCCCAGCTACTCAGGAGGCTGAGGCAGGAGGACTGCTTGAACTCAGTAGGTCGAGGTGGTACTGAGTGTTTGTGCCACTGCACTCCAGCCTGGGCAACAAAGCGATATACTGTCTCTAAATAAATAAAGGATGGGAAAAGAAGACCCACTAGTGGAGACTGAGTAGCCTACAAGTTTAGTTAAAACTAGAAGAGGTCTGCAATACTGAAAGATGAAAAGTTTCCAAAAGGAGAAATGGTCAGTTGAATTGATTGCAGAGAAGAGAAAAATGTCCCTTGATTTCAGCACCATGGAGTCACTGATTGCCATTCTAAGATTGCCAGGTGGATGGAGTTCTGCTGCAAATACCAAAAGAATCAATTTATAGGATTCATTAGATTCAATGTTAGATTTTTGAGGTTTTCTTCCCTGAGGGCTTCTGCTTTTATTTGTTGTTGTTGCTTGTTTTTAAGCAGGATCTTCCGAGTGCAGTGGCATGATCAAGGCTCACTGCAGCCTCAACTTCCCAGGCTTAAGTGATTCTCCCACTTTAGCTTCCCGAGTAGCTGGGACTACAGGTGCATGCCACCATGCACCATGCCTAATTGCTTTTTAATTTTTTGTAGAGACACAGTCTCACTATGCTGCCCAGGCTGGTCTTTAACTCCTGGGCTCAAGGAATCCTCCCGCATCGGCCTCCTAGAGTGCTGGGATTACAGGTGTGAGCCACTGTGCCTGGCTGGTTCTAATTGCTTATAAAGATGGCTATTTCATTATTTTCATTCTTTCTTTGTCTCTTACTTTTTCCAAATATGTAAATTTCCATTTTAAAACATATAATAAAACTCTATCTTGCAAGTCCCACATAGGTTCCACTGGACCCTTTCATAACTTAACAGGATCTTAGTGATTCTGATTTCCTCTAGCTCCAGAAATTTTGCTCTATCACTATCCTAGGGATTATGTCAACATTTTCCAGCTATTTCCAACTGTATAAGACAAGACAAAAATAGTAAGGTGGGTGCTATAACAGAAACACTGGGAACAAAAGTGAAATAAATCGCTATTAGATGATTCTTCTGTTATCTTATTGTAGTGCCCCAAACACTGTATCATCTTTTAAGAGGGCAGAAAAAAAAATCTGGAGACATTTATTTTTATAGTATTTGTTGTTGTTGTTGTTTTTAAAGCTTTCATTGATAAATATTCAGAATTTTTCATTTTTTTCCCATAATGGCAAATAGAAGAAAATTGATAAAGAAAAATATTTCTAATAATTAGAAAAAGCAGATGTCTAATGCAAAAAGACAGAGGACTCTATACTTTAAAGATGATGGTAAAATTTTATGTATTTTATTTTATTTTAGAGACAGGACCTTGCTCTGTTGCCCAGACTGGAGTACGGTGGTATGATCATAGCTCACTGCTTCCTTGAACTCCTGGGCTCTTCCTTGACTCTTCCTCGAACTCCTGTCTCAGCCTCTTGAGTAGGTAGGACTACGGGTATATACCACCATGCCTGGCTATTTTTTTTTTACTTTTTGTGGAGAGAGGGTCTCATGCTGTTGCCCAGACTGGTCTTGAAATCCTGAGCTCAAGCAATCCTCCCACCTAGGCCTCCCAAAGTGCTGGGATTTATCAGTGTGAGCCATGGTGCCTGGCCTGAAACATGTAAGTGAAATCTCAGACTATGAGTCTTTAGATGACGATATCTTAGATACATTTTGTCAAACTCAATAACTGCAATTCAACAACATATACCTAAGGATAAAAAGGAAATAGAGTATTCTCATCCACTTTGACATTTAATAGGAGTTACTTCCTTATTCAATATTTTGCAACAAGAACCTGAGCCATCCTAAAAAAGTGTGATATACTGTCATCTTTCATGATGTGCATCCAGTATGCTTCATATAGTTTATAAGATAACAAATGATAAAGGCAGATGTATATATACAAAAGTGAAGGGAAGGAAATGTATAAGGAAGAGATGAAAAAATTCACTGGATTGCTAATTCTAATTGGTGTTTATAAATCTAAAAATGAAAATATTTTGCAGCTAAGAAACAAAGAAAATAACTACTGTCTCTTCAACAAAATGATGAGCCATCAAAGTTTTCAAAAGCACTGCTTTTTGTTTATTCAAGTGCAAGCAGCACAAAGGTAATGATAAGTTGGAATCATTAGAGATGTATTTGAGGCTGGGTGTGGTGACTCACACCTGTAATCTCAGCACTTTGGGAGGCTGAGGCAGGTGGATCACTTGAGGTCAGGAGTTCAAGACCAGCCTGGCCAACATGGTGAAACTGTGTCTCTAATAAAAATACAAAAAATCAGCCAGTCATGGTGGTGGGTGCCTGTAGTCCTGGACAGTTAGGCATGAGAATTGCTTGCACCCAGGAGGCGGAGGTTACAGTGAGCCGAGATTGCGCCACTGTACTCCAGCCTGGGTGACAGGTTGAGACTCTGTCTCAAAAAAAAAAAAAAAAAAAATGTATTTGAAGCCTGGAATCAATAGTTATAAGATGATTGTGTTCCTGGTTCATATATGCTAATTGATAAGTAGTCAGTTCCGTTCAAAGAACACTATCCACTTAGGGTAAATAATCCTTCAAATGCAGGAAAATATAGAATAAAAAACGGGTTTGCTATATTTAAATTAAAAATTTTTTAAAGAATTATTTTTCACTACTCCTTTAATCTTAGTTTTGTAAATGATTTGCAAAATGACTTAACGGTATGAAAAAACAGAACCAGGACCATTGGTGAGGAGTATTTTCTCTGGCATATTGAGAGATAAACAGATTAGCATTATTTGTCTCACATAACAAGCAATAAAGAAGACAGAAAACAAGAACCTGCCTCAGCCTCTTATAGACTGGTCTGTAAGAAAATAGAAATATTATCTCACCTAATGGAGAGTGTCAGGTTAGGGTAGAGGGACTGTGGCTCAATAATGCCATCAAGGACCCAGCTCACTTCTATGTCTCTTTGCCACCTCCAGTTCTGGTTTCATCTTTAGTCTTGTAGCAAGATGGCATTAGACCTAGACATATAACATCCAAAGGAAGAAAAAAAACCCACCTCTCTCTCTCTCTCTCTCACTTTCTATTAAAAGTGAGGAAACTTTCCAGAATTACTCCTTTTCCTACAGCTCCCTTCTCTCTTGCCTCCTGTTAGGAATAAGGGTAACAGGTATTACACCGGCTACAAACAGTATCAATGCAGTATAATTGCAGAAGCAGAACTAAAACGACTTACATAATACCCACGAATTGAGAACTGTCACCAGGACTCAGAATGGACTGGACTAAGTAAGTCAGCCCTTTACAACTTCCCCTTTCCCATTTTAGTGTTGTTCTGTCATCTCCAAGCATTCAGGATATTGTCTTATTCCCTGCTCCTCTTGACAGCTGCATACAGGAACAACCAGCTGGTATATTTTCCAAGATAGGGTGAGTGGGAAGAGGTGAATAAAGGAGATGTATGGAACTGGGCGATGGACCACGTGACCAGTTCTGGAGCCTGAGATTATGACAAGCCTCTGGGACCAGGCAGTGACCAATGGATGATGAGCAAAAGATTGGGTTTTTGTAGCGACCTTGAATAGTCAAGAAAAAATAAAATAAAATGAAAATAAAAAACAAGAAGACTGGGAGAGCTGGCTCCCAGAACTTTTTTGGCTAGGATTTTTGTATACTTTAAAAATCCAAAGCAGAAGGTGTGACCAGAACCAGGATAAGGAAGAATGCGATGCTGAGAGGAAGCGAAGGGAGAAAGAGGGGAGAGGGGAAGCATTTTGGTTCCTTTTGTCTCCTTTAACTGAAGTCCTAGATTTAATAGTTTTAAATACACACTCTTCCTTTATAGTTGCCCAGTCAAAACCAAAATTGAAGATGATGGCTGGAGCAGGTTATGATTTTCTAATTGCCTCTTTTGGATGATCTTGTCTATTTGGACTGGGTTGGAACCAAAAGAGTCCTAGGAAGTGAGGAACGAGGCACAATATGTCAAATTCCTCTTCCATATGCAGTTACAAAAGCTGCTAGGCTCATGAGGAACATGCAGATTTTAGTCTGGAGAATAAAGGACATTTTCTGACCAAGGATGGAGTAAGAAAAGGTGGTGTGTTGCTGGCCATAGTATGACCTGGGACTGTGTCTGAAAGTCACAACGTATAAAGCCAATACCTTCTATACAGCATCCTGACCAACACTGGCAGCCCTATGAGGTAAAGGCCTTCAGTAAACAGAAATAGCAAAGTTGCAAATTAGGGTTCTGTGTACACTCGATTGTGCAAAAGGATGATTGCTCATCGGGATAAACACTTAATCCACCATTTTAACAGTAAAGTCTGAAGGAAACAAATGACTAAGTTTCCATTTCTACCACCTTTCTCTTACCTTTGTGAAATTTCAGCACATTATTCACAGCTAGTTCCCAACCAAGTCCAGAAACTACCACAATTGAAAAGAAAATGCAAAGTAAAATAGGCCCAGAATAGGTTCTTTTGATTACTTATGTTTTTGGAAATATATTTCCCTTTTTGAGTCTCCAAGAGTCCTACTCTCAACAAGTGTAAGAGAGCCAGGTGAGTCACTGCTCACTACTCATGGGGAAGCTAGAAGAGGCATGGTTGGGATCTTACTAACTTTATTTCCCATCATCAGAAAAATTCGTGAAGCCCAACACTCTAAAACATAGATTAAGAAGTTGCTTTGAGTCTGGTAACGTGTCCTACACTGGCTGTTTAGAGCCCTGCACCACTAAGGATTAAATTCCAAAGGGGACTGGGGTGGGACAGGGCAGAAAAGTGGACTCAAACACACGAACTCCTCCCTTTCTCAAACCAAATGTCTGCCACTGATATACCTTGATTGATTGTTAAATATGTATTAGGAAAAACAATCCCTTGTTATAAAATATCTTAAGTTTCTAAATCTATGTAGTGAGTTCCGTGTGTATGTGTTTTAAAGGGGGAGCTTAACATTTCAAATGCAACTTCTTATATAACCATGGTATGGTGGCCCAAGACGTCAAACAGAGCAAATATGATGGATAAACACTTTAAATTTTGTGAAAGCCTGGAGAAATCGACTCTGGATATAGAGAAACCCTGACAAAACCTTGAGTGCTATGTGATTCAAATCACAGCCCACCGAAGCGGTCACCGCACGTACCAAGCCCTCTCCCCTAGCACACGCCTTCTGTGAACGGGCTCTTCTTGTACCTGAACAAAGCGAGGACCCAAGTTCAGGGGCTTTGTCTCTAAAGAACAAAGATCGGCCTAGCTGCATGCTCGCTGGGCGAAAGAACTCAGGCTCCGTGGGAACCCCACGCCACTCGCGGAGCTGAGCCCCTGCCGCCGCTCCCGCCCCTCAGGCCCCTTTAAGTGCCGCGCCTGCCCCCGTCCGCGTCCCCCGCGTGCCCGGAGTACTGGGCCGCCCGCCCGCTCCGGGCCGCGCCTCCCGCCTCCCGCCTCCCGCCTCCCACCTCCCACCTCCCGCCTCCCACCTCCCACCTCCCGCCTCCAGCCGGGGTTACGTGAGCCCGGGGCGGGCGGCCGCCGGGCCAATGGCCGCCGCCGGGGCCGCAGCGCTCCTCCCGCGCCGCCGCCGCCGCCGTGGGGCTGCGGGCTCCTCCCGCAGGAGATAACTGTCAGCGCGCGAGGCGGCGGCGGGCCGGCTCAGTCATATGACCGGCAGCCGGCAGCTCCGGCGCCGAGCAGAGTTACTCAGCTGCAGCGGCCCCGCGCTCCCGCAAGGCTGGGCGGCCGCGCCGCCGCGATGGCCCCGCCACCGCGGCCGCCGCCCCCGGCTGCGCGCTGAGCCGCCAGCCCCCCGAGCGCCACGGCCGGAGCTGCGGCGGCGGCGGCGGCGGCATCATGGCCCCGACCCTGCTCCAGAAGCTCTTCAACAAAAGGGGCAGCAGCGGCAGCTCCGCGGCGGCGTCTGCCCAGGGCAGGGCTCCTAAGGAAGGACCCGCCTTTAGGTGAGGGGCGCCGGGGGGCTACTCTGGCGCGGTACCCGAGTTGGCTTCGGTGCTCGCCGGGGAGGAGACGGGTAGGGGAAGGGCCGGGAAGGGGAAGGGGAAGGGGCCGTCCGGGACGGCTCTGCCCATCGTCTGCCCCTGGTCCCGGGCTTGTCAGCGTGGACGCGCCTGATCCGAGTGTGGCTCCGGACCCTCCGTGACCCTTCCTCCCTCTCTTCCTCCACAACTCGGGGTCCTTCCCCATTTCAGAGTTCTCTTGTGTTCCTTGGGGTTCCCAGGCGTGCGCTTGCTTGGCTGTGGCGACGGGAGATTCTCCGGTTATTGGGGTGAACCCCTTCCGGGCAGAGCCGCCTGGGCGCCTCTGCGGGCCCAGCAAAGCTGTGAGCTGTCATTTTGAGGGCAGCTCCAACCTATTGTGTACGTGACAATGTTTTGAAGTTCTGAAGGAGCAACAGTCACGAAAAAGGCATCTTTCTTCTTTCTTGCCATATATGACAAGCTCTCAAACGGATGAATGAAAGTATGTAATTTCCACATCATTTGGAAGGTTGAAGCCGCATGATGTGTGTGGAAAGGGGGAGTAAGATGCAGTTATGAAATTTCCGAGATTTCAAGTGATCAAAGCTGATAATGTATATTTAATAGATTTAATCTCTCGAACACATACCTTTGAATATTGATAGCATTTATGGGGAGCTTACTATCTAAAATGCTTTATGTTGATTTCTGTCGTTTACTTTTCTAACAATGCGGTGAGGTAGGTGCTATTGTAAGTCCCATTTTACAGGTGAGGAAACTTAAGAGTCACAGAGAACTTAGGCGGCTTGCCCAAAATCCACAGCTGTCAGTGGTAGAGCCTGTGTTTTGACCCAAGCAGTTTGACCACAGATTCCAGTCTTTAAAATCCCTATGCTATTCTGATTTCAAGGGCTAACTTTTAAAAGATGCCTTAAAATGTCCTATATTGCTTTTGAGCACAAGTATGTTGAGAGGTTTATTTATCTTTAACAATTTTTCAGCACATTTTAAAATTGAGCATCAACTCCCAATTCTAACACTCTTCTAGGTACTTTTTGGCCAGAATGTCTTGCAAAAACAGTTCATTGTTAAACAGATCTAGACCCAGCATAATAAACCTTTTAAAAGTTTGAAGTGAAACTTTGAAATAAATTCTGAATTAAGTTTTATGTTCTAGATTTTGCTTTTCTTGAATTCCATCATTGAAAACAGTCTCTCACTGTGGTCATGTGAAAATTAAATAACGTGTGTGTGTGTGTGTGCGCGCGCGCGCGCACGCATGGAAGGCATATTGTGAGGACTTTAAACTCCCCGAGTTAAATTCTCATGTTTTCTTTAGGCTAACGAGCCTTATAATTTGAGTGGGAATTCTATGCCTTTTGCTAGGCTGAGTACTAGTGATGCCATGTACTTCTCAGAATGGTAGAATTACTTCGGACCCAAGGTGTGTAATTTCGTCCCTTCCCTCTCTGTAACCCAGACTTTATCAAGGGTACAAAGCCTGGAGCGGAAGAGGCATGTGGTGTTACAGGTGTCTGTATGTTGGCAGCTTTTGCCAAGGACATTTAAAGCCATTTGAATGCAGGAGGAGATAGTGGCAGTTACATTGTCATTGTTTTCTGTGCTCCTTGCCCAGTTGCCGACCACCATTTCTTCTATCCACAAGTTTGACTGAATGTATTTGAACAAAAAAAATTGGGGCTATATTTAGGGCTTTGGGCCATATTAGGGAAATTGATTCCCACTTCGTGGAAACATTTTCAGTAGTGTTCTGACTTCTCATTTGTGTATAATGAAGAACAGAAAATCGTGCCAAGTACGGTTTTTTTTTTTTTTTTACCTCATTAGGATTTTCTACAAGTATTTGAGGTCGATGTTTTTGGAGAATTTGGGGATCCCAGTTGAACATCCTACTTGATGAGGGCCCCCTTCAATAGTGTCCCTGATAGAGGTCACCATGGCAAAGAAAGTAAAGTAGCAGATGTGAGCAAGGATGCTGGAAGATGGGAACAAACCATCCTGTGCTCACCAGACTGACAAAGGAAACCCCAAGCAAGTCTTTCCTTTTGCTCTTTTCACCTGGCTTAACTCTAAGATGCTGTGTAGCTGGCCTGGGGAAAGCTTCCAGGAAAATTTTTCTCTCTACCTAAAAAATTGTGAACCTTGTTTCATTTTATCCAGATTTTGCCAAATAGGAGCTGGTATGTACCTCGGGGGGAACAAGGTGCCTTATTGCAGGGCATTAGCTGCCCTTGGGAACCTACCTTGTAGTTGAATAGAGTTTTAGAAGTGAAGGTAAAACGCTTAGATTAAAAATCAAGTATTCCTAATATGAATTTGTATTCTTTAGTGCGTTTAAATACAGGATGTAACTTGTTTATCTGGAGATTGAAAATTCACTGAGGATTCAGGTAGACTTTTGGGGCAGTTTTTTAATGTATATGGGGGAAAATCTAAGATGCAACTTTTTCTTTGTTTTAGAGTTCGTGTATTTTCTGTTTCCCTGATGGACTTTCGCTGGTTATTTTAGTCACTTTACTCTTGTGCACTTCCTAGTCCCTTCGCTGGGCTTATGACTGTTCTCATTCCTCCAGTTTTTACACAGTTGATTAGAGAGGAAATCTGTTGTCCAATATAACTAGTTTATCTCCCAGGTCATTTTCAGGACTTCATGCTTCCTGGTATTTCATCTAAAAACAGGATCATCACAGTCAAGATTTCTTCTGGAGTCTTTCCTTTAGGATCTTGACAGAAAGCCCTTTTCATAGCTTTGAGGAAACAGGTTGCTAGGAAAACAAAAGAAATCACAATTGTTCAAACTTATGTGTTTGGGAGAAGTAGTTAAAAATGCTATATGATTATGGTATTTACATTTGAATAATGCTTTGTACCAGAAAATAAACTAGAACCCCCCCCAAAAAAAATGATGTGTGCAGTGACTCAAGTCAGAAATAGAATTATATTCTTGGTTACCTAGGATTTAAGGCCGGGACGTTTTCAAGCCATGCTATGCCCAGTGACTGACAGGTGTGGTTCAAGTTTGAAGCATTATCTTAAAGTTGTTCTTGCTGCTGCTGTTTTTTTTTTCCATGTCTTTTGTAAATTAATGGGGCAGTTTCCCCCTAAAATGTGTATTTAGCAGGAAGGTAAAAAGACCCTGGACTATCAGATATTTTATTTTGGAGCAGTTAAATGAAGTAGGGAAGCATATATATTATCTGGGATATGAAGAACAAGTGAAGGCATTGCAGCTGCTTGTTAGCTAGCTGTGTGAATGCCAGAGAACAGTATACCTAAGGCCAAATGGCCTAGTTAGTGCTAATCCCCACTGTTTTGGTAGAACAAATTTAATCTGTTATAGACTTAGTATAAGTGTAATATAATCCACTTATCAAATAGCATCTGATGCCTCTGTGCTTGTGGCTTGGTGCTCTACCTGTATAAATCCAGGTAGGACACCCATGGTCTCGCCTACTGAAGTTTACAGTCTAAAGGACAACAGATTGTACACCAAGATGAGTAAATAGGAGACCACACACTGGAAACTATAACAAACAGATAAACACTGATAAAGAGTAGATTTTTATATAAGCACAGATTTGAAAACTTACTTGCTGTTCTTGTGCTTGGAGTGACTAAGGGCAGGATTGTGATTTACTCTCCCCTCATATGGAGGGAAATTACACAGAAGTTCTTCCTCCCCTCCCACTAATAAGTCTCCAGATGCAGGTATTTCTAATGAGATTTGTTCTGAGGCAGGGTGGAGAATATTTTGGAAAAAAACAGTTTTGTTCTAGGACACTCAACATTTTTAATGCCAATAACGTAAAACGTGTCATATAAATAGCGGTTTTGATTTCTTTTGACTACTTTCGAAAAGAAAGTCTTTCTGTAGATTTTTCTTGCTTGCTGCCTTGGATCTACTGGCATACTCCTTACGTCATATCTCCTTGTCCTGCAAGATACTATGGACTGGTTAGTGATTTTTTCAGAGGTGAAGAAGGGAACCCTTCCTTTGAACGCAGTGAGTTCTATTAAGAGCACTTGGAACACAGATTGAGGAGGCCATTGATTTAGCCCTGCCTCCTGCACCATGTTGATGTGAGACCCCACAAGACTCCATTTTTCTGATCCTCAGCTTTGTCATTTGTAAAGTGACAGCATCAGACCTATGAAATAGAGTTGTGGTCAGGAGGTAATGAGTTTGAAAATCTTTTGAAAAGAATAACATGCAACACAAAATGATTTTAAGTATTACCAAGCATCTTTTTTTAGGTCATGGAGTTCAGTATTATTCCTGTTGAGGCTTTATGAAAATGGAACCATTTTTCAGAGGCCGTTTTCTTTCCGTAGATGAGAAACTTTAGACAGAGCTGAAGTGAACTGCTTTCGCTTGCGTATTAGTTTTTTAACCTTGATGCAATCAGTCGTGAAACAGAGATCTTAAGTTTTCAGAGAGGTCTTAAAGACGTTCAGCGGGCACTCACTCAAATCTGGTAGAGGTGACGGAGCATCAGAAAGATTCTTAGAAATACGGTGTGTTTGTTTTTTCAAAGTTATTTGCAAATTTTTATTATCAAGAATAAAATCGCATTTAGCCAAAAAAGGAAATTGGTTAAGCGAAATGATACAGTCGCACAATGGATGACATTCTATAGCAGCCGAATCATAATTTTATACACAGACACCAAAACACAGAAAAATGTTCTCGATAGAAGAAGTAAGAGCAACTCTAGTAGCCTGACTTCACCACTGTGCAATCTATGCGTGTAACAAAATTACACTTATACCCATAAATTTATATAAATTTTAAAAAGTAAAAGCAAGTTATAAATTTATGTGAAAAACATTTAAAAATAGGAGCGATTATGCATGTGAAGAATAGGCCAGCAACACTCTACACCAACATATTATAACAGTGGTTGCCAAGAGGTAGGTGAAAATTTTATTTTAATTTTTTATGTTTTATTCTTGTTGGTATTTTTGGATTTTGCTCTAATGAATTTGTGTTGCTTTTGTGATTTGGATTATTTTAAACCTAAATATTCTAGATTATTTAACTATTAGATTATTTAACTATTTAAAGTAACTTAAATAGCATTTAGCATATTCTACACCATTAGGTAATAGAGTAAGGGTAATGTTTATAGAGAAACCTGATTTGAATACATTTGTTCATGAAATCTTTCTTTTTCATCAAAATAACTGTTAGCTCCTATTATTAAAAGTAGTATGTTTGTTATGAAGTTTAATGTATTTAAAACCTAAATTTGTTACAAACCTCAGAGGCCAAGTTAACTGGTGATGTCAATAATGATAGGAAATATGTATGTGCAAAATGTTTAGTAGTTTGACAGGGTCGCTACTTCACCTGAGCTTCAGAGCCCAGTGTAGTCTTCCTGGGGGCTCAGAGTACAGTTTAGGAGCTGCATGCAGCTCAAGCTTTATTTGAAATATGTTTAGAAAAGACTGACACAGTCCTTTGGATTTTGAGGGAATGTGGATAAGAGGGCTGGATTTAGATGTTTTAAAAGCTAAAACATGTAGTTATAATTTTAAGTCCTGAAATGTGAATTTGTCATATGATGCATTATTATTTGATTTAGTGGGTGGTACTAAGAGATGGATGGAGGCATATGGTCTTTTAATGCATGGAGTATCCAGCTCCAAAAAGAGCACTGGTTTTTGTTGTTGCTTTAGGTTGTGTTTCTTGTGGTTTGCCTGTAAGGTCAGCCTAAGGAAGCTACTTTGCCATTGAGTTTCCTTGGAAATGGAAGCTGTAAAAGATTGTCCTTGCCGTCATGAAATACTTTGGCTGCCAGCATGAACTCCTGGTGGGTGAATCTGATTTGGGAACTGGTAATGTGCTTTATTTCTCCAGCCACTGTTTTTCTTGGTGTGGGTGAAAAGAAACAAATGTTTTATACTGATTGTACAAGCCCCTTAGCTTAGTGTGAATTGTTAGGCCTGCACTATGAGATCATGTACTTGGCTGTAAAAGTAAGTCTTTCCTTTGGATGTAAGAGTGCTGAAATATTCGGTGAGTTCCTACTTACCAAGCATTCTTTATCTCAGATTTGTGGAAAATGATTATTATGTAAAAAAGGAAAAACAGGATGGACTTTTCCAGCTAACTGGGCATGTAACAGTAATTTCCCTCAACCCCACCCCATCTGTAAATGGAACATCCATGACTCACTTCTCATGGCCACACAGACACTTTTGTAACCAGTGCTTGAATGGGAGGGTGGGATGGGGATGGAAGGAGATGGGCTGGCACCCCACTTGTGTTCAGTCAGAATCTGTCCAGCTGCCTTTATAATGGACTTCTGAAAAGGACAATGTGCCTTCTCATGCATCATGCTACATATTTTTTTTTCCTTATTGCACTTTCTGTTTGTGCCAGAATAATACAGTATATTAAGCGCAATAAAATGTAGCCATTAATACTATAATGTTGTGGATAAATGTTGTATAGCAGAGTACTCTTTCTGTTATATAAGATTTTAGTATCAGCATGAGTCTGGATCCCTGATTATCATATTTCTGTCTCCTGAACTGTGTGCCTTCATTTCTAGGAATTATTTTTCTAGTTATTTGTCCCTGTAAACTTGTTTAATTTGTAGATTATACTCTAGAATTTGTGTCCATCATAGTGCTATAAGAGATTTATATATTGGTTTAGATGATGATTTTATCACCACATCTAAGACTTTTTAATCATAAATAAGAGATTTCTGTATTTGATATATATCTTTAAATAAATGATTGGTGTTTGGTTATGTACTGATGTCTAATTGAAAATGACAACCAATTCACGCAGGATATCTAAGTGAGAGTGAGCATTGAGGCAGTAGAAATTCATCCCCCAAAAGCTGAGGGGGACTAATTGAGAACCTACGTATCTGGTGGGGACCTCAGCCTGTTTCCCAGTTATAAGGACAGTTGCATGTTGTCATGGCAACTCTTCACAAGTTGAAGACAAGTTAGACGTTAACCTGCACATTGCTCAAGAGATGAAACAGGTGTTGATTTACGATGTGTTAGGAAGCAGCAGCAAATTCACCAGTCCAGTTGATTCTGACTTTAACGCCTTATAAATACTTCAGACTGCCAACTCTCTCTCTGATATGCCTGGAAAATTGGACATTTTCTTTTTTTGTCTTATAGTCAAAACCTTTGGGGTTATGGGGGGAAAAGTATATTATCATTCGGTTCTTCATTAGCTATCCTCATGCAAGTTCTTTTATAAAATGTGATTAAAAAATAGTAACAAAAATACCTTTTAAATTCAATGCCACAAAGTCTTTTAAATTTAAAGCATACATCTGAAATAACTGTGAATGAAACAGGAAGACAGACATGTGATAGTTACAGCACGGCTGTGAGAGTTCTTCTAAATCCTAGGCTTGCCATTGTATCTCTGCTTTTAATGCAGTGCTTGGCAGGAAGTTGGCGTTTAATAAATACCTGTTGAATGAATGAATGCATTCAAGAGTTTTGAACACTGATAATCCATAAACAGTCTCTAGTATTCCAGAATCTGATCTCTTGAAATATTTCTTGATGTTTCTAGCATGCATTTTGACATTTTAGAAAATGAATCTTGTTACAGATGGCTCAAAGAAATGTCCTCCTTTTTGTCAATATTAGTGAATTATTTTTCTAGTATCAAAATGATAGGGTAAAAGTGCTCTAACAGTTGATTGATCTGCACCCCCACCTCCCTAAGAAAACCTTTAAGAAGACACTTGCTTAAGTAATATATCAGAGATCCAGTTATGAAATCCCACAGCTGTCAGAAATGACCTACTGAAAAACGATTTAAATATTTATGAAGCTATGAAATTGTTAGCTGTGGGTTGATGATGTAGAACTCTTCTCTATATACTTTTTAGATTCATTTGAATTCTTGTGTGGCTTGCTAAAACTGAAATACATTATGGAATGAAATGAGCAAATTGGTTCTCTCAAATTTAAGATAATAGTACACTTAATTGTGAAAACAATATTGGTATTCTGAACCCTGCAAAGACTATATATTTGCATGTTAAATGAAGTAAGCACTTTAGAAAAAAAAAATGGAATCATCTCTGCTTTCTATGTATGATTTTTCTGTTTGAGAAACTAACTTAGAAATGGATTTGTGAATCTGACATGTTCTTTAAAAAGAATGTGCCAGACTAACATATTAATGGTGGCCTACACTGTGTGAGGAGGTGAGCCATGAGTAAACATTTTCTCCAAGCATATGAGGCAATGACTGTTTGCTTTAGAATGGTACATTGAGTAAGTTAGTTGCTAGGACAGAAGGAGGCAGCCAGAACTACTGGCCCTGCCCTGCACAGAGGGCAGAGATGGACCCCTGGTAGCCACTTGGTGCTGAGTGTGCAGGCTCCATGGAAGACCCTGTGGATGCTGGTAACTGGCCCCACAGTGGGGTTGCCATACATTGCTTCGTGCCATGTGTACCTGAGAAATTGCTTTTACATGAAATTATGATTTTAAGATTTTTTTCAAACATATCTGGTTAAAAGTTCATGTAAAATATGTTGAAATATAAGCCTCTTATTTCACACCCCAATCCCTCTTCCCAAAGGCTACCATTGCTGTACCAGTTTCTTTCGTATCCTTTTAGAAATACTCTATGCAAATATAAGAAAAAAAATTCTTTCCCTCAGACAAAATGGTAGTTGCTACCTACACTGTTGATCATTTTGTGAAAAGTTGCTTTGTATTCCTTTGAATAAATGCATATATAACACTTAACCCAGTAGTTCTCAAGTCTGGTGAGACACTAAAGTCACCTAGAGAGCTTTAAACGCCCAGACTACTTCTCAGAGATCTTGATTTAATAGATCTGGGCTGGGGCTTTATGTTTGTCTTTATGAAACTCTCCCTGGGTAATTTACATGTGCAGCCAAGCACACTACAATAGTCTTCCCTTATCTGAGGTTTCACTTTCTGCTGTCAACCTCAGTCTGACAATATTAAGTCGAAAATTCAAGAAATGGACCAACTCTGGGTGCACTGCCTACGAGTTTGCTCTGCCAGGAGCAGTACCATTTAAAAAAGAAGAAAGAAGATTCCAGAAACAAACAATTTATAAGTTTTGAATTGCACACCATTCTGAGTAGCACGATGGAATCTCCACTGTCAGTTCATCTTATCACATAGGCATTTGTCATCTCACATCATCACAAGGAGAAGGAGGGTGACTATAGTACGATGAGATATTTCTTGAGAAAGAGATCACGTTCACGTAACTATGACTATAGTATATTAAAATTGTTCTATTTTATTATTAGTTATTGTCGTTAATCTCTTACTATGCCTAATTTATAAATTAAACTTTATCATAGGTATGTGTGGGAAAAAGCATAGTATATACAGGGTTTGGCATTAAGCACAGTTTCAGGCATCCACTGGAAGTCTTGAAAGGTATCCCCTGTGGATAAGAGGTGACTACTGTAATTTTAACCAGTTTTCTACTGATGGAATATTTATTTTCAGGCTTTATTGTTAGAAATGGTGAACTTCCTGGTTGAAAGATTCTTATGCATAAGCTCAAGTATATTTCTAGGTTAAGAACCCAGGATGGAATTTTTGCCAAACTGCACTCCAGAGAGGTTGCACCTGTTTATACGCCTACCAACAGCATATGATAGTGGCTGTTTAGTGAAGATGATTTAAAATACCCTGAAGAAATAGCAGTGGTCGGGTGGTGGAGAAACTTGGACCCTAGATCATTCTTGGTAGTTGTTGATCACTTGTCTAGTTCAACATGTGTGCAGATTATTGAACTCTTTTACAGCTCAGTTTGGCTGTGCTTTCCACACTTAAAAATGCTCATACTTTTTTGACTCAGTAACTTAAGAGAAAAAACTTCTGTGCATGAAAATGTTTAAAAAACAAATGTTTGTGCAAAAGATGTTCTTTATATATTCTCATTATAATGTTAAATAAAAGGATCATAACAATTGTCCAGCAGCAGGAAAGTATCTAAATTGTTATGTCAGCTTAGTAGGATAGTAATGTAATAGTTAAATGATTATGAAGACTGTGTTAATATAAAATGTTTGTGTTAAATGAAAACATCCAATACCAGTTGGTATCTACAAGATGAATATATTAGTAAGATATGCAAATGTATGACCAAGATTAAGAAAAACAGAAAAATAATAAAGAACAGTTGACATTATGGGGTGATGAGATTGTGGTTAAATGGATAAATATCCTGTGTTGTGGTGGGGTTTTTTTTTTTTTTTTTTTTTTCTTTTGAGATAGAGTCTCACTCTGTCACCCAGGCTGGAATGCAGTGGTACAATCACAGTTCACTGCAGCCTCGACCTCCCGGGCTTAAGTGATCCTCCCACCTCAGCCTCCCAAGTAGCTAGGACCACAGACAGGCATGCACCACCATACCCACGTTTTTTGTTGTTTTGTAGAGACGGGAGCAGTGGGGTGGTCTCACTGTGTTGCCCAGTGTGGTCTTGAACTCCAGGGCTCAAGTGATCCCCCAACCTGAGCTTCCCTAAGTGCTGGGATTACAAGCATGAGCCACCTTGCCTGACCATAAATATCCTATAAAATGTGTGGGCAAAAAATAAAAATTAGAGGCCAGGCATGGTGGCTCATGCTTGTAATCCCAGTACTTTGGGAGACTGAGGTGGAAGGATCTCTTGAGTCCAGCAGTTTGAGACCAGCCTGGCAACAAAAGGAGACCCCATCTCTACAAAATAAAGAATGTTTAAAAAATTAGCTAGGCACATGCCTGTG
Organism: Piliocolobus tephrosceles; assembly: GCF_002776525.5. Classification (NCBI taxonomy): domain Eukaryota; kingdom Metazoa; phylum Chordata; class Mammalia; order Primates; family Cercopithecidae; genus Piliocolobus; species Piliocolobus tephrosceles. Next base: position 31,016,701 of record NC_045436.1, on the reverse strand, counting down.
GTTATAGCTACTTGTGGGGTCTAAGGTGGTGGGATCGCTTGAGCCCAAGAGGTTGAGGCTTTAGCAGTGATCACACCACTGTACTCTAGCCTGGGTGACAGAGTGAGACCCTGTCTCAGAAAAAAAAAAAAAAAAAAAAAAAAACCCGAAAGGAAAAATGTAAAATTCTATTATAATACAAATAGCCATTTATTTACGATGATAAAGATGTTGTAAACCTTGTTAATTAGTGAAGACATAAATGTAGCATATGTACGTAAGTGACTTCCCTGAAATCTTTTAGAATGCTTTTAGAATAGCTATTTCTCAAGAATTTTAAGGGAGTCCATTCTAGCATTTAAAAAATAATAATATTCTTTACCATTTGCTTCCCTATACCAAGTGCTTTTTACTTAAGTCATTTCACACATGTCTCATAGTTATCCTTTGATGATAGATATTTTTATTATCCAATTTATAGATTATAAATTTTCCATAATTATGGATGAACACTTGAGGCTTGCCTGAAATTGAGTGGTTAACTAGTGACCCTGGGAATTCAAACTGAAATCAGTCAGCTCTTTATTAATACATGATTGGTATTCTCTCTCTGCAGATTAATATTTGGAGTACTTAAGACTGAGATTCAGTGGTAGATTTTGTGAGGTTTATAAGAAAGTATTAAGTCTAGCCGAGCGTGGTGGCTCACGCCTGTAATCCCAGCATTCTGGAAGGATGAGGCAGGCAGATCATTTGAGGTCAGGAGTTCAAGACCAGCCTGAACAACATGGCGAAACCCCGTCTCTACTAAAAACACAAAAAAATTAGCTGGGTGTGGTGGCATGCACCTGTAGTCCCAGCTGCTCAGGAGGCTGAGGCAGGAGAATCGCTTGAACCCCAGAGGCGGAGGTTGCAGTGAGCCGAGATCACGCCACTACACTCCAGTCTCAGCAACAGAGTGAGATTCTGCCTCAAAAAAAAAAAAAAAAAAGAAAGAAAAAAGAAAGTATGAAGTCTGAGTACTATTTCTAGGGAGCTTACTGTTAATTGTGCAATAATATACATTACGTGTGAAAAACTAATTAATAATACAAAACAGTGGTTCGGGACCAAGTCTCTAAAGTCCTATCAAGATGAAAGGAAGAAGTGAGGGAGGGCTCTTTAGTCTGGGCTAGTTAGGGAGACTCTATGGAGAAGATAAGAGCTAATAGGTAGAATTCAGAGAGGTGAAAAACTTCTTACCTTAGAGGTGTTCCTGAGTTAAAAATGAGTGGGCCAGTCTCTATGAAATCAAAGTATTCCTATGAGGCAAGATACATTTGGACCGAATTGTGCAAGTTGTTGTAAGCATTATTCATTTTAAATTTTAAATGTAGGTAACCCCAAAGTGTAGATGGGGAGGGTCTCCAGTCTATACTTTGAGTCTTATTAGAGTAGGGCCTTTGTTACAGATTTACATTTTTTGTTTGTTTTTGTTTTGAGCTAGAGGCTCACTCTGTCGCCCAGGCTGGAGTGCAGTGGCGTGATCTCGGCTCACTGCAACCCCCACCTCCCAGGTTCAAGTGACTGTCCTGCCTCAGCCTCCTGAGTAGCTGGGACTACAGGCCCATGCCACCATGCCTGGCTAATTTTTGTATTTTTTTTGGTAGAGATGGGGTTTCAGCATGTTGGCCAGGTTGGTCTTGAACTCCTGGCTTCAAGTGATCCGCCTGTCTCGGCCTCCGCAAGGTGCTAGGATTACATACGGGAGCCACTGCGCCTAGCCTGGATTTACATTTTTGAATTCAAAACTGACTCTCCCACTTGCAATGTGGGGCACATTATTCTCTCGAAATGAGGTGTTTTTGTTTTGTTTTGTTTTTTAATCTGTAAAACAGTTGTAAAGTTGCCTTTCTTGCAAGTTTATCTGAAGACTAGAGATAATACATATCAATCGTACTGCACAGTGCTTGGCAACTATTAGACATTCAATATGTAGTGTCTCTTGTAACTCTCAGAGACTTAAATATTATGTCTTTCCCTCCAGCTCTTTCCCTATATTAAATGCATCTCTGCTGATCTCAAGGTTGCAGGGAAATGGCAAGTAGCTTGTCTTTACCAAAAGGTGGAGTTCCTGCTCTGAAGGCAATGTGGAGCGACTGAGGTTTTAAGTAGTTGGATTGGTGGAGCAGCTTGCTAAACACAGGGACCTTAACTAAAATTTTGGTGCTGAGATGCAAGTTAGTGCAGTTTTAGTGTATATGATATATGATATCAGCAAGTAGAACGTATGTGTATTCCCCAGTCTTCCCTCTCTTTCCCCTATCCCAGACCTCTCTTATCTTCAAGGGAAAAAACAAAACTCATACAAGCTGACAACTTCATGCTCCCAGCCTTTAAGCTTCTCCTCCAGCCTGTGGCAAAATCTATACTTGGTAAACCTACCAGATAGACAACTATCTCTTTTTGTATCCTTTAATATCAGGAGCTTCTTTTTTGTTTTTTTTCCTCAAATTAGTTTCCTGACAGTTCTCTTGCCTCTTTTGATTCATTTCACAAACACTTATGAGGAGCCAATTATGACAGCGAATCCTAAAATTCTGGACTTTCTGCGAGGAAAGGAGTTTGTGTTTGAAAGCTCTTATTAATTCGGGTGCTCACAATTGTTACATTTTTACAACTAGAAAAGGGAGAGGGTTGGAAAAAGGGAGGGAAAGGGAGAGGCATTTGTATCAGAAGCTAAGGGGAGAAAGCTCCCAATTGTCCAGCAATCTTATCTACAAAGTGCTAAATACTGCCAGTAATTGTATGTAGGATGTGGGTGCTGGTTTAGATAATGTGCCAAGGGAAGCCCGCAACCTCTGCTCACTCCAGCTAAAGCTGTTAAAAGCAGTCTAGTTCCAGTAGGTGCAAATCCACACTTTAATTTGTTCATCATTTTGTCTTCATTCTTCAAGTCCAGTTTGTATTGGACTTTGATCTTATAGCTGATTACTGTGCCATGCTGCTCTTTAGTTTACTCCAGCAGAGCATTGAGTTTTATAGCTTGGACTGTTAAAGTCAATATTGTGTTTAACACAGCAGTAGCAGAGTGAGTTGTCTTGAGCTTTCTGTGACCTGCTAGCATGCTCAGCTAGCATGCTTAATGCTATTTAAGAGGAGAGTTCCTTTCAGAATTATGTCAAGATTAGCAGTTGATGGTGAGAATTGTTGTGGTCCAATCACCAGACCACAGTAGGTAACTTCCCTGGGGTAAAAGCATTGCCATAATGTGTTAGACCTGTGCTATATTCTCCATTTACTTTAGAAATCATTCTGCACAAGGCACAGGACCTCCAACTCATCATTTTCCCTGCAGAGGTTTCCCTCAGAGATGTTTTTACTTGGGGAGGGGCAAGTTACCTTCAAGGAGAAAATAGTTGGGTCTCTCTTCTTCTTTATTTTAAATTCCAAAGTATTGTGAATCTCCTTTATTACCTGTCTGTTCCAAAGACTCCACTTTTCTTTTCATCTTAGAAATATTTGGCATGTGGATCTAGAGCAACTCTGCCTGAAGCACTGAGGCAAGCAGACTTGATCTTTTTTTTCTTTTTTGCTTGGCCTTCTCAGGAGTCCGTTCACCATCAGATTAGGGAAATAGAGATTCCTGTGTGGCCTTGTCAGGGCAGGGGACGAGGACATTTGAACTACTTTGCTCTAGGCTCTGGGTGGCCTAAAATCCTCACAGCTGGAATTCTCCATCTGGTCCCATCCAGTTCCAGAGCCTGGACCAGTTCGGCTTCCTAAGCTGAAGTTTGCATCAAAGCTTACAAGTAATGAAGGGTTTATTATGTCTTCCATTGCTTTCTCTTTCTTGGGGACCTAACTGGTATGAATGGAGGAATGTACATGAGTCACATTTCAGAGGAAAGCTGGACAGGATGTGAAAGTGGTGGGGAGATAATTGTAAACAAAAAGATTAAATAAAATCATGATACATAAAGTAACTTCCAAGTTTTGAGCCCGAATAATGTGGGTAGCATAATTAGTGGAAATAGGAAAGTTACAAGGAGAAGTTGGTTTTGTACATGTTGAGTTTAAGATGCAGTTGGACACTCCAAGTTTTGATATTCATGAAGCTGTGGTTGTTAGAAGATATTAAGCCAATATTTGCCAAAGAGCCCAGAAAATTCATCTCTTGCTCTTTAAGACTTTTCTTTTTCTGTTCCCTCCTCCAGAATTACTTTTGTAGAAATTCTGTTCCTTCTTCCAAACTCAGTTTAGATGCCACCTCTGATTATCTTTGTTGATTGCCCCAAATGGGCACGCTGCTCCCTTTAAACCAGTGGTCCCCAACTTCTTTGGCGTCAGGGAACCGTTTCATGGCAGACAGTTTTTCCATGGACAGTGGAGTGGGGAATGGTTTTGGGATGATTCAAGCACATTACATTTATTGTGTACTTTATTTCTATTATTGTAACATTGTAATAATGAAATAACTATGCAACTCACCAAATGTAGAATCAATGGGAGCCCTGAGCCTGTTTTCCTGGAACTAGACAGTCCCATCGGGGGTTCATGGGAGATAGTGACAGATCATCAGACATTAGATTCTCATAAGGAGTGTGCAGCCCAGATCCCTCGCATGTGCCATTCATAATAGGGTTCCCACTCCTGTGAGAATCTAATGCCACCACTGATCTGACGAGGTGGAGCTCAGGCGGTAATGCTCACTCACCCACCACTCACCTCCTGCTTTGTAGCCCAATTCCTAACAGGCCATGGTCTGGTACTGGTCTGTGACCCAGGGGCTGGGGATCCCTGCTCTGATTCTTCATATATGGCAGTTACCACATTCTACTAGCAGTTTTTTTTATTTATCCAAATACTTTACCAGATTATACCTTGAGAGCAACATTGTATGTATGTCCCTGTAGTGTATAGCATAATACTCAGTATAGTACATTAGTAGGCGCTTGTTTAAATACACTTATTTGAACCTGCATTGTTTTCAGCTACTACCAGTACTTAAAAATATGTGAATTTATTAGCCAGTATATAAAGTTACTCTTTTTTTTTTTTTTTTTTTTGAGACAGAGTCTCGCTCTGTTGCCAGGCTGGAGCACAGTGATCTCGGCTCACTGCTACCTTGCTTCCCGGATTCAAGAGATTCTGCTACCTCAGCCTCTTGAGTAGGTGGGACTACAGGCACGTGCCACCACGCCCAGCTAATTTTTGTATTTTTAGTAGAGATGGATTTCACCATGTTGGCCAGGATGGTCTCGATCTCTTGACCTCGTGATCCGCCCACCTCGGCCTCCCAAAGTGCTGGGATTACAGGCATGAGCCACCGCACCTGGCCCCTCTCTTTTTTTAAACATAAATTTATCTCCAAATTTCAAGTTTTAAGAACATCTCCATTATTTCAGAATTTAACAAATAAGTATATTTATCCTACCCATGGTTCATTCTTTCTTTAATTTTAAATTTAATAAGAGATGAGGGGCCGGGCGCGGTGGCTCAAGCCTGTAATCCCAGCACTTTGGGAGGCCGAGACGGGCGGATCACGAGGTCAGGAGATCGAGACCATCCTGGCTAACCCGGTGAAACCCCGTCTCTACTAAAAAATACAAAAAACTAGCCGGGCGAGGTGGCGGGCGCCTGTAGTCCCAGCTACTCGGGGAGGCTGAGGCAGGAGAATGGCGTAAACCCTGCAGGTGGAGCTTGCAGTGAGCTGAGATCCGGCCACTGCACTCCAGCCCGGGCCACAGAGCAAGACTCCGTCTCAAAAAAAAAAAAAAAAAAAAAAAAAAAGAGATGAGGTCTTGCTATATTCACCAGGCTGGTCTCAAACTCCTGTGCTCAAACGATCCTCCCATCTTGGCCTCTCAAAGTGGTAGAATTACAGGCATGAGGCCCCGCGCCCAACCCTACCCATGCTTCTAAACTGTATTTACTCCAGTTTTTTCTTTCTAGTAACAGGGTTCTTTCTTTTTTCTTTTTTTTTTTTTTTTAACTTCGGAGACTCTCCTCTATAAATTGTTTAATTTTCTATACCAGTTCCAGCTTAGAGTTTTGAAATTCACTACCAAGAAATGTGTGGGGTATTTTATTAAAAATATACTGTTTTACATATGAAGGCAAAGTAATTATCATTTTGTTTCTGAGGTCATATCTGATTTACTCAGCATTTTTTTGGTTCCTCCCCTCTTCCTAGCTGACGTCTCTCTTTAGTAAATTCTTTCTGTGGAACAAAACTTAGAGTTTAGGGTCTGTCATAAGAATAGTTTGAAGGTCTTTTTTGCCTGAACCAATTCTGACCTTTGCCTGGACTGAAACTCATTTGCCATTTATCTGTTCCTAGAACCTTGAAAGGTCTTACTGTTTATTCCCTTTACTTGGGACTTAGCTGGTGAAAAAGTATTAGTGCCATCATCTACAGGGATGGCCCCATCCATGACCAGTCTCTCATCCGGGTTAATTATGGAAATGTTAAGTTCAGTCTTCACACTCATTGCTGAAAAGACCGCTGTGTTTATATTTCTCCTTCCAGAGAAATGCTTATCTGTCCTTTTGTTTTCTGGACCTAATCCAATTCTGTGTCCAAGATAAATATTCTACTGGTTTCATGCTGTTTTATCTTCATAAAAACAAGTCACCAAATACCTGTGTACTAATGCAGTTCATATAGTAAAAACGTTAATTGCACAGGAGATTCAGATGAATAAAAGAATACTTACTTTAGTTTCTCATGGCCAGAGTTAAAAAAACAAAACAAAACTAGATTTACTAGTGCACAGGTCATATGCTATTACAGCTTCAAGGAGCTGCCAGAAGCTCATTCCTTCCGTTTGCATTTTTGTGAATGTCAGTTCTGAAATAAATGAACAAACCCAGGACTTGAAAATAATTATTTCACCTATAAATTGTGCCTGTCCTCATATGGTAATGAGAGTTGACGGTGATTTTTATTTTCAAAAAAACAGCTTGGTTTGGGAAAAGATGCCTGTAAGTCAGTTTTTGCAAGCTTCTTTATTCTGTGAAATTTTTGTTCCCTATTTTCTAAAAACAATAGTGACAAATTAACCAGAATCAAAGGCATTGCAATTTTTATCTAGGGTTTCTTTCTCCTTATTTTTTTGTGTGATTCTCTCTTCATGATGCTATACTTTTATTTTGCCACTTTAATTGACTAAGATGAAGTAATTTCTTAGCGGGGGAGGTGATAGGAAACAGCAGTGGGAGAGATTATCTTCAGAGTCTGTATTGCTTTTGGGGGGTCTCAGCTTTTTTTTATTTTAATCTCTAAGTCTGTGATTTTTGAATTTTACACTTGGGACAGAAGGATCCATGACTTTAGGTAGCCGATCCATCTCCCAAAGTCTAGGAGGGGAGGAACTTGGATTTAGCTGCTGTTGAGAAAGTTCAGAGTGTTTTCAGCCCCCATGAGTGCAGTTAACCAGAGATCTTTTTAATGGAATCATTTCTTTTCCTTGGCAAAGACAAAGATTTTGTTTAGCCAATAAAATGTGGTGGGGATTTCAAAGAAGAAATGAGCTATGCATTTTGGAGGTTTAGGATGCCGAAGTTGGGAATTACATGTTGTACAAACCAGTTTTTCCCATAGTTTTCTTTTCTAAAAATTGTGGTGGGAGAGAGGTGCGTACTGGTTAAATGTGCTGCTCTGTGCCAAAGACCAGTATTTCAAAGTATAAATGATAAAGGGAACTTAACTGTAAACTTGATATTTACATGAGTTTTATTTTCCAAAGCAGTTATATTTATTTTATGGACTAGGAAAAGGCTCACTCGCCAAGGCTACAGAGCTAGTTACCCATGTGGATAGGCCAAGATGTGGGACTCAGACCTTTTGGTTCCTGCATCACACCTGAGCCAATTTTTAGTCCTATGAGTATGGCAAGTTCCCTTGTTGTGTGGTTAAAAAACTGTTATGAATTTATAGCTAAAATATATTTTTATGCTTTTTAATTCTTACACAACTATATTCTCTTGTATGTTGGACTTTTTTATTTTCATTAGACTTTTTTTCTTTCTGGCATTGAGGGGCTGAGACATGAAAATCAAGTCCAGCCTCTTTCGTGTGGCGGCCCTGCCTCATTTCTCTTTGCTCTTCCCCTCATACTCTTAAGTCCACTCAAAGTGAATTTGTCTCAGTTCCCCAAACAATTTTGAGTTTTCTCTTTATGAGGACTTCTTTGTTTGGAACTTGGCTCCTCCCTTCCTTCTTTAACCTAACTCATTCCTAACTAGTGTGGTGATTAAGAGCAGGAGTGGGCTTGGAATCGGACTTCAGGTTTCGAATCCACACACTATCACTTAATAGCTGTATGATCTCGAACAAGTTGCTTAACCATGCCGTGCTATGCTGCCGTTTTCTCTTTGGTATGTTGGAAATAATAGTAACCACCTCATGGTGGTGGTATGAGATTTAAGTGGGTGGTTCTTGCAGTTAGGACTGTGCTGGGTGCGTAGTAAGTACTCTGATTCCTGGAAGCCTTTGCTGAGAATCTGCTCTTTCATAGACTCATTGCACTGAGCACTCTGTCCCCCTGGAGTGTGATTGCCTGTGCATGACTTACTACTCCCCTCTGAGGACAGGGATGACCATGCCAACTCTGATTTCGCTTTGCAATGTAAGCGCTTGGCACGTATAGGCACAAGACAAATATCTGAATAAATCAATAAGCAAAGGCCTACTTAGCTCACGCTATAATCTTATGTGTTTAACCTCCGCTATTCTTTCTTTTTGTGATGATCTTTTTGCCTTTTATTTGGGGTTTTCAATGAGTAATTTTAGGAGAAGAGAACTAATAGGGAAGTTGAGCCTAGGTTGCTTTATAGCAGCTTCTGGAGTTGTAACACATGATTGCTTCATGCTGTTTGTCCCCTTTGGGAGAAGAGGCCGTACATATGGACAGGCCTCTTGAAAAGTTGCTGTATTCTGTAAGAAAAAATTAAAGTAGGTTCCACATAGAAAAGGCTAGACTCACAAGAAACTTGCAGGTTAACATTGACCACAGGTCTGGGTTTAGTCTAATAGCTGCTATAGCCTCCCTGCTCCCCAGCCCTCTAAAGGCAGGCTCACAGGATTTCCTGGCAATTCGTTTTGTTGATCATCAGATGTGCTGTGGTCATAATGTAGCAATAGAAGCCACTTGACTCCTTACCTTCCATGCTTCATCTTTAGACAAGAGTAAAAACGATGTAAAAGGAAAAGCTTATGTGAGAGCAGGATATTTTCTGACTAAAAGTAATGATAGTCCTTTTTTCCCCAACTCCAGGGGTTGTGACCTGGTTAGGTCCTGGTAGTGGTGGATGTGTTCTAGGTGAAATAATGCCTTACCTAAAGGAAAAGGGGGAGAAGGAGTTTGCTGTACTGCTGTGATTCTTTTGTTTAGAGTCATTAAAGGTTTGGTTTGGAGGGTAATACAAGAGTGATACTAGGGAATAATTGCTAAAGAATCAGTCAGATTTTCTTTTTTTTTTTTTTCAGTTATTTTTATTTTTATTATTTTTTATTATACTTTAAGTTCTAGGGTACATGTGCACAACTTGTAGGTTTGTTATATATGTATGCATGTGCCATGTTGGTGTGCTGCACCCATTAACTTATCATTTACACTAGGTATATCTCCTAATGCTATCTCTCCCCGCTCCTGACACCCCACAATAGGCCCCAGTGTGTGATGTTCCCCTTCCTGTGTCCAAGTGTTCTCATTGTTCAATTCCCACCTATGAGTGAGAACATGCAGTGTTTGGTTTTCTGTTCTTGTGATAGTTTGCTGAGAATGATGGTTTCCAGCTGCATCCATGTCCCTACAAAGGACATGAACTCACCCCTTTTTATGGCTGCATAGTATTCCATAGTGCATATGGGCCACATTTTCTTAATCCAGTCTGTCATTGATGGACATTTGGGTTGGTTCCAAGTCTTTGCTATTGTGAATAGTGTCACAATAAACATACATGTGCATGTGTCTTTATAGCAGCATGATTTATAATCCTTTGGGTATATACCCAGTAATGGGATGGCTGGGTCAAATGATATTTCTAGTTCTAGATCCTTGAGGAATCACCACACTGTCTTCCACAATGGTTGAACTAGTTTACAGTCCCACCAACAGCGTAAAAGTGTTCCTATTTCTCCACATCCTCTCCAGCACCTGTTGTTTCCTGACTTTTAAATGACCACCATTCTAACTGGTGTGAGATGGTATCTCATTGTGGTTTTGATTTGCATTTCTCTGATGGTGATGATGAGCATTTTTTCATGTGTCTATTGGCTGCATAAATGTCTTCTTTTGAGACATGTCTGTTCATATCCTTCGCCTACTTTTTGATGGGGTTGTTTTTTTCTTGTAAATTTGTTTGAGTTATTTGTGGGTTCTGGATGTTAGCCCTTTGTCAGATGAGTAGATTGCAAAAATGTTCTCCCATTCTGTAGGTTGCCTGTTCACTCTGATGGTAGTTTCTTTTGCTGTGCAGAAGCTCTTTAGTTTAATTAGATCCCATTTGTCAGTTTTGGCTTTTGTTGCCATTACTTCTTCCTTACACCTTATACAAAAATTAATTCAAGATGGATTAGAGACTTAAATGTTAGACCTAAAACCATAAAAACCCTGGAAGAAAACCTAGACAATACCATTCAGGACATAGGAATGGGCAAGGACTTCATGTCTAAAACACCAGAATCAGTCAGATTTTCATGGGGCGGTAGTGAAACACAGAGATCACCTGATCCCAAGCTACTTTCACAGCTGAACTCTTCTACCCTTCACCCTCCAACCTCAGAGCGTCTGAAAGCAGTGTGTGTGTACGTGAAATCACAGGCTTTTACCACTCAGAATGCATTTTTTCATATCTAAGATACGGTGTTATGAAGGACAGTTCATTTATTTGTTAGAATAATGGCTATAAGTTAACCTGGTTTTTATAGGATGGCCAGGTACTCTGACTGCCCTTTATAGTGATGTTTCTGATAAGTGCTCTGAGCTCTAAAAGTAAACTTACAAATGAATTTATAGGATCCTCAATAGTAAATGTTCATTCAAAAGCATCTGTTGACAGTTTCCATATTCTAGGTACAAAGCATTGTTACAGTGCAAGAATGAATAAGGTAGCACCCTGCCTTTGAGGAGTTCAGTTCATGGAGGTTTGCTCCCTATTCCTGTGTTACCACATGTGTAACAGGAGCTGACAGTACAGATTAGGTATTCCTAATCCAAAAATCTGAACTGCTCCAAAATCAGAGTAGTTTCTGACTAAAAGCAATGAGAGTCCATTTTTTCCCAACTCCAGGGGTTGTGGTGGCCTGATTAAGTCCTGGCAGTGGTGGATGTGTTCTAGGTGAAACAATGCCTGACCCAAGGGAAAAGGGGAGAGAGCTTTGCTGTACTGCTGTGATTCTTTTGTTTAAAGCCATTAAAGATTTGGAGTAGTACAAGAGTGATACTAGGGAGTAACTTTTGAGCATTGATATGACACATCAAGCGGGAAATTCCACACCTGACCTTATGCGTCATGGTCCCAACACAATCAAAACTTTGCTTCATATGCAAAATTATTAAAAATATTATATAAAATAACCTTCCTGCTGTGTATATATAAGGTGTATATGAAAGAAACACAAGTGAATTTCATGTTGAGACCTGGGTCCTATCCCCAAGATATCTCATAATGTATATACAAATATTCTAAAATCTGAAAAAATGCCAAATCCAAAACACTTCTGATCCCTTGAGGGATTTGGAGTTTTTTCAGATTTCGGAATATTTGTAAATACATTAATGAATCCTATAATAAACTGTAGGATCCTGTTAATATCCTATTAATAAATCCTGGCCATCCTATAAAAACCAGGTTAACTTATAGCCATTATTCTAATAAATATTTTGGTTCGGATAAGGGATACTCAACCCGTATACCAAAAAGTAGGCACAAGGAGATCTTACAGAAGTGCTCTGTAGGATGGGCATGGTGGCTCACGCCTGTAATCCCAGCATCTTGGGAGGCGAGGCAGGAGGATCATTTGAGGCCAGGAGTTTGGGACCAGCTACATAATGAGATTCCATCTCTCCAAAAAATTTTAAAAATCAGTTGGGCATGGTGATGCGTGCCTGTAATTCTAGCTACTAAGGAGGCTGAGGTGGGAGGACCACGTGATCCCAGGAGTTCCGAGCTGCAGTGATCTATGATCGCACCACTGCACTCCAGCCTGGGTGACACGGTGAGACCCTGTCTCTAAAATAAAATGTAAAATAAAATACATTATTAAAGTGCTCAGTAAAGGTTTGTTAGATGATTTAGGTGTCTAAGCTTAGTAGTAGATACCTTTAATTTTCTTTTTTTTTTTCACTTAGCACTTTCTTGGATTTGTATCTTTTTAATTGGAGAGTTAGATGCTAAATACACATTTTAAAGTTGTTTTTATATTTGTGCTCATAATTTCAAAATTCTTGTCTTTCCATCTTGTTTGCAGGTGATTTTCCAAAAATAAATACCAGGTTATCATGATTAGAATTAAACAGTTTTCGGAAAACCTAACCTAGTTTAATGGAATGGAGAGAGAGGGGTGAGGGTAACAAGGTCGGTGGAGGAGGGGGTAGCAATACATGAGAAGGTGGAATTTTATGATGGGAATTTGTGATTTCTCGCTCATCTCTCTCAGGCAGTATTGCTTCCAATCCCCTCTATAACTTCATTTTTATTTTTAGTGCCTACAGACACGCTAGATGTTCCTTCTGCACTGAGAATCTTTTTTTTTTTTTTTTTTTTTGAGACAGACTGGAGTGCAATGGCATGATCTCGGCTCACTGCAACCTCCATCTCCCAGGTTCAAGTGATTCTCCGCCTCAGCCTCCCGAGTAGCTGGGATTACAGGCGCCTGCCACCACGCCTGGGGCTAATTTTTGTACTTTTAGTAGAGACGGGGTTTTTCCATGTTGGCCAGGCTGGTCTCGAACTCCTGACCTCAAGTGATCCACCTGCCTCAGCCTCCCAAAGTGCTAGGATTACAGGCGTGAGCCACTGTGCCCAGCCTGCACTGAGAATCCTAAGAGAGTTTTCATGTTGGTATGTTTGTAATACCAGAAATTTTACCATTTACAACCAGCTACTGTTGATGTGCAAGAAATTCTATTTCGGAATGCCACAACAGAGGGTAATCCCTCCCTGCCCAGATGGTCCGATAAGACTGTCAGTAATGACCCAGTGTTTCATTTGCTATGTGTTCTCTACATTTGGCATTCTGCAGTCTGAGGGTTATGTACATCAGGAATCTCGAGTGCAAGCGTGACATATACAGAAGGCTTGAAACTAGGTAAAACATGGTGGTAGGGGCAGCTGATATCAGGAACACTGTCCTTAGGGGATAACAGACAACGAGATCCAGAGAATGGAGATCTGGAGAAATTAGCCAGGCATGGTGATGTACATCTGTAGTCCCAGCTACTTGGGAAGCTGAGGCAGGAGGATTGCTTGAGCCTAGGAGGTCAAAGCTACAGTGAGCCATGATTGTACCACTGCACTCTAGCCTAGGAGACAGAGCAAGACTCTGTCTCAACACACACCCACACACATCAGGTACTAAGTACAGTCCTCATTATTTGCAGATTCCTTATTAGTAAATTCACCTACCTACCAAAATTTGTAACCACAAAATCAATACTCTCAGCACTTTCATAGTCACTCATGGACATATGCAGAGTGACAAAATATTTGAGTCACTTTACATGCATGTTCCCAGCTGAAGTCAAACAGGGTAACCCTCTGCCGTCCTGTATCAGCTCTTCTGCTATAAACAAGTGTCCTTTTCACAGTGAATTTAGTGCTTTTTTAAATGTTTTTGTTTTTTGCTGCTTCTTGGTAATGTCACTGTTTAGTCCCTGTGTATAGTGCTGAAGTGCTGTCTAGTGGTCCTACTGTAAGAAGCTGTGATGTGCCTTACAGAGACAGTATATTTAGGTAAGCTTTGTTCAGGCATGAGTTAATAGTGCTGTTGGCTATGAGTTCAGTGTTAATGAAGCAACAATGTACATTAAATAGGATATCTTTAACAGAAACACATATACACTATAAACCAAGGTATGTATTAATCTGTTGATGAAAATGTTGTAATCAGAGGCTTTCAGGAACCTAACCCTTTATTTCCCCCTAGAAGCAGTGGTTCAGTATTCACTAATTCAGTGGTCACGGTGACTCTATAGAACATAACTGCTTCACAGAATGAGAATGGACTGCACAGTGGAAGCCCTCTGCAGCACTCTGCAGCCTTAGAATGGAGAAGGTAAATGGGTGGCTTCACCCTAGGATGAGTTTTGGAGGCCAGTCCAGTTGAGGGATAGAATGAGGTAGGGAATCAAAGTGATGACTTATTGGCTTTGAAAGATCAAGAGGTGAAGTCAGGATGGGTTTGATAAAGGAAGTTATCAAGGGACTAGAAGATTGTGTGAAGTCAGAGGGCAGGCCTGCAGGGAATAATTACAGCTGCAAGGATCAGAGGGTATAGTCAAAGTCTTGCTGGAAAATGGGGGAAGGTAGAAATGAGGGCAATCAAAGAAGGCAGAGAACAACACATTTGGTTTTGGATAGACCCTTCATGGGAACTTTGAGCTCTAGGGGGTGGTATAGGGATACTTAGGTCAGAGGACCCAGAGTGCTGATAAAGACAATTGGAGTATGCCGACAAGGTGCAGCTGTCTGCGCAAATTTCCAGAAATTGCAAGAACCCTGAGACATGATTTTGGAATCCTAAATGTCCAGATGTAAAAGCAGGTATAAAGAGGCCTATGCAAAGTATCACATGAGTGGCAGGTTCTTTACTACACAGAATACAGTGTACTTTTTCAGTTACAGGACCCACAGCATTTTACCATGGAAAGATGCAGAGAACGAATCAAGATTTGTTTACTGATTAGGTTTAGGGAGACGAGGGAAGGACAGGAGTGAATAGTCAAGAGTTGCTTCAGTTTGACTAATTGCTATAAGATGCTTTTTGTTCTACAGAGTTTGATGGATGTTATACTTCCAGAGTTGTCTTTATTATCTCATAATTCTTCAGTTTTCAGTTCCCTTATCATGTGATTTTCATTATTATGACATTTAAGATTGGCGAATGAGCTTACTTATGGTTTGATAAATAGAGGTAATGATTCCTCTCAGTTCTGTTTGCATGGGGGGTTGTGGAACTAGGTCAACTTCCTCCTGACTGTCTTTGAAGTTTCACTGACAATTCTGGACACTCAGATTCCAGCCTTCCAAGCTTTCCTACTGGCCACTGGATTAGGTTTCATACCCCTTCTATTGGTTGCTGTGGTGGGGTTTGTAAATGGAACAGAGGCAAATCATACTTGTGCCCTACTATTGTGATTTATGTGAAGAGTTGTCTAGAACTGTGCTGCCCAGTTCAGTAAACACCAGCCACATGTCTAGTCAGCCCTTGAAATGTGGCTAGCCAGAACTGAGACATTCTCTAAGTATAAAATTCACATTGGATTTTGAAGACCTAGAATGAAATAAAGAATGTGAAATATTCTGTGAGAAAGTTAATTTTTAATATTGATAATATGTTGAATTAAGATTTTGTATGTGTTGGATTAAACAAAATACTAAAATTCATTTCACTTGTTTTTTGTTTATGGGTCCTGCTTTGTGGCTCAGGGTGGAGTGCAGTGGTGTGATCATGGCTCACTGCAGCCTTGACCTCCTGGGCTCAAGCAGTCCTCCTGCCTCAGCCTCTCAAGCAGCTGGGACTACAAGTGTGCCACCATGCCAGGCTAATGAAAAAAAAATTGTTTTTATAGACAGAGGGTCTCCCTATGTTGCCCAGGCTGGTCTTGAACTCCTGAACTCAAGTAAGTGATCCTTCCAAGGGAGCCTCGGCCTCCCAAAGTACTGGGATCACAGGTGTGAGCCACCGCATCCAGCCCTCACATGTGTTTTTCTTTTTATCTTTTTTAAGTTCCAGGGCACATATGCAGGGAGTGCAGGTTTGTTACATAGGTAAACGTGTGCCATGGTGGTTTACTGCACCTATCAACCTGTCACCTAGGTATTTAAAAAATATGGAACACTTCATGAATTTGCATGTCATACTTGTGCAGGGGCCCTGCTAATCTTCTCTGTATCATTCCAATTTTAGTACATGTGCTGCCAAAGCGAGCACCTCACGTGTTTCTTATTGCAGTTTTTAAATATGGATACTAGAACATTTAAAATTATATTTGAGGCTTATATTATCTTTCTGTTGAACAGCACTGTCTCTTTGAGTGATATTTTGGATTTCCATGGAATAATTTGAAAATGATTGTATTAAATGATATACTTCCAAAGAGAAGTCTTGGGTGCAGTTACATTAATCCTCTCGAACTTGTTAGTATACCTGAATGTATCCCTTGTAAATAAAAGGATTACTGTCGTAAGTACTAAACACCCTTCTCCTAACAGTTTATTCATTTTCCTGGGAAATTCTTCTATAATAAATAAAATGAAGTCAATATTTATGTCAGTTCTCCTGGATGGAATATAACTGAATCCCTTTAAGAATTGGTATCAGGGTTAGCATTAGCTTGGATTTTGGACGAATCAAATGCAGTCATATTTTTAAATGTGCAATTCTTTCTCAAAGGAGCTTTTGAATCTATGTCACATCGAGCCGTGGTATAATGAGGTTTTGTTGTCCCTGAGAGAGTGACTATTTTCAGAACTTAGGTGAACAGCTATTTGCAAGGCAGCCTTGGTAAATATGATAGAAAAGAGGTTCATTTAAAAGGACCTAGTTTAAGAACTACTTACTAACTGCCTGATCTCTGCTCAGTGTTAGTATTAACTGCACAAGCAAAACACAAAAGAAATTAAAGATGTGGTCCATGTCCTTGAAGTTCATCATCTGGCTCAGGAATTCCTAACTGGCATCTACATTCTGATGTATCTGATGAGATGTAAGGAGAGATTAATACCTTTTTAATAGCAGCTAAAGCACTAAACTTTGAAAATTATTAAAGATCGCAGATCCAAAGTTACCTTGAGGAAACACCACTTCCACACATGTTCTGTTATGGCAATTGTGCATGACTTGAAGGTATTCTTCCCTAAACCAGGGTCCCCAGCTCCTAAGCCACAGACCAGCCACACAGAGCAGCAGGCAAGCCAGCGAAGCTTCATCTGCATTTACAGCTGATCCCCATCGCTGATGTTACCACCTGAGCTCTGCCTCCTGTCAGATCAGCAGTGGCATTAGATTCTCACAGGAGCACAAACCCTATCGTGAACGGCGCATGCAGGTGATCTAGGTTGCGTACTCCTTATGAGAATCTAATGCCTGATGACCTGAGGTGCAACAGTTTCATCCCGAAACCATCCCCCACCCCTAGTCCATGGAGAAATTGTCTTCCACGAAGCCAGTCCCTGGTCCCGAAAAAGGTTGGGGACCGCTGCCCTAAACCGTGGTTGGTGGCAATGTGTAGACACAGTGACTGTTGTTCCAAAGTATAGCCAAGGGGAAAGTTGAACCATGGTTGTAGTTGGGGAGGTTTCTGAACTACAAGAAAGGTAGAGGATCCTTCAGAGGCGTTATTTGTAGAGTCCATTCTGTCTTCCTATTACAAATATTGAAACATTTTCAGGAAGGGACCATTTGGGAAGTTTTTGTAGAGCAGATGGCCCTTGGTTTGGGTCCTAAAAGAACTTAGAGGATTCAGCTTGTAAAGTTAAATGCGGGGTACTTTAGAAGGGGAAATTGATGTGACTGAGGATATGTGGGGGGTTGAAAGGCGATTTATGAGTGGAAGAGAGAATACCTGATATTAATTTGAAAGATAATTGTTTCACAGATATAATTTTCTAACTGTTGCGCTAATTTGTTCTAGACCTTATTGTTCCCAAGGAACTTTGTGATGAGTCCATCTCAGAGTGTTTAATTGCCTGGAGCTTCCAGAGAATTGGCTATGCTTTTGGGGGAGGGAAGATGGGGTGGGAAGGTGATTGACCTTCTTGGGTAAAATCATTATTTGCCAGGTACCATTGTGGCCAGAGTTACTTATCTTGGCTTCATGTTGTATAAACACCATGCAATCATCTATGAGCTTAGCACCTCAAATAGGACAGTGAGTACTTTTGGGCTTGTGTATATAAAAATTAACACATCGCACTTGTCTAGAGTTTTATGGTTTTTCAAAGGGACTTTCAAATGCTCACATTTAACATCTCCAACAATCCTTGTCTATTTATGGTTAAGGAAACTGAGGCCCAGAGAGTCTAGTGTCTTTCCCCAAAGTCACATGGGTAGTGGATGACTAGGCCAGAACTAGACTTAGCTCTTGCCTTCTCATCGAAGGTTCTATTCCCTGGTATGACACCCTCTCTCAGCAGGGACCTTGCTGACGGTGACTATGTGCTGATGGCTGGCGTCTCCTGAGTTCCTCGTACTCAGCCTGATCATGAGGAACTGACTCAGAGAAATGAGAGTCTGCTGATTCAGAGCTGGATATCCTTTCCCAGTCTTTCATTCTCAGTTTTCTCTTCTCCTAAATTGATTTCTGTCAACTCCCAAGCAGTTTTCTTAGTCGTTGTGGCTATTAGAACTCTTAGAGCACTTTAAGAGTCTTTCTCACTTAATTTACCAGCAATAAATGTATTGCATGGGAAACCTTTAATTTTAGCTATATTTTGGGTAGGTATCACTATTTTTGCCTGTCAAACCAAAACCGAAGGAGAACTGTCACTAACTTAACCTCTCCATAGATTTCCTTTAGTAATTCTCATTAACTTTGTTATTCTGTTATATACGTTGACTTCCATTGAATGGATTTGTAGCAGGCCAAAATGAGTGGGATACCAGTACAAAGGCTATTACGGTAGTCCTGGCAAAACACTGGACTTTGCTGGGCATGGTGGCTCACACCTATAATCTCAGCACTTTGGGAGGCCGAGGCGGGCAGATTGCTTGAGCCCAGGAGTTTGAGACTAGTCTGGGCAACATGATGGAACCCCGTCTCTACAAAAAACACAAACATTAGCCAGGTATGGTGGCACATGCCTGTAGTGCCAGCTACTCAGGAGGCTGAGGTGGGAGGATTGTTTGAGCCTAGAGGTTGAGGCTGCAGTGAGGCATGATCTTGCCACTGCACTCTAGCCTGGGTGACAGAGCAAGACCCTGTCTCAAAACCAAACAAAACAAACAAAACCCCAGATCCACCAGGCTTGGATTATGGTGGTAGCAGTGGAATTTGTGATGGAAGCTGCCGTCTCTCCATTCGTCTCTCCATTGGCAGGAGGTAAGAGGGAGCCAGGAGTGCCACGGGCCCCAGAGAAAACTTCTTGCCCAGCCTCCCTATCACTAGTGTTGAGAGAAGAGAGGGCCTTCTGGCAAGACCTTCTCCCACACCTTGGGAGACCTTTACTCCATCACCACATCTGCTTTGAGACTGTTGACACACTAATTTAATTTTCCTCTTTATCCTGTTTACAACTGTTTACACTGACAGCTTTTGAAAGACCAAAGCTTCTAGAGTTTTTTGTTTTTGTTTAAGTTTTTGTTGTTGTTGTTGTTTTTCAGAGACAGGGTCTTGCCTTGTTGCTCAAGTGCAATGGTGTGGTCATAGCTCACCACAGCCTGAAACTCCTGGGCTCAGGTGATCTTCCCACCCCAGCCTCTTGAGTAGTTAGCATGACATGCATGTACCACCATGCTTGATTACTTTTAAATTTCTTATAGAGACAGGGTCTTGCTATGTTGCCTAGGCAGGTCTCAAACTCTTAAACTCAAGTGATCCTTCCACCTCAGCCTCCCAAAGTGCTGAGATTACAAGCGTGAGCTACCGCACCTGGCCCTTCTAGATTTTTTCTTAATCCAAGTCTTCACTCTCCATGTAAGAGATGGATAATTAGGTAAGTTTCCCTCCCACTGAATATTCCCTATTGCTTACCCTTCCCCTGCTTCATCTTCTGCTATAGCACTCACCATTTGTTTTGGCACACTGAATATTTTTCTGAATTATTGATTTTCTTCTGCCACTATCATGTAAACTTCATAAAGGTGGCAGGGGTTTGGTTCATGTATCATCAGCAACCTGAACAGGGTCTGGCACATGAAATGTTTGAAAAGATGAAATGAGTGGAGTTTGAAGTCTTTAGATAGCACGTTTTAAAAGCGAGTTCATAAATTATTCTACAAAAGCAATGAAATGCCTTTGTAAACTGGAAGAATGTCAGATGTTCTTTGTTTTGTTTAATTCTATTTGGTGGCTTATGTAATTATAACACAGATTAATGAATAACTCGTAGTAATTCCAGAATTACCCTAATGGCAATAATAATATGTATTTGTATGATGCCATTTACAGTAGTCTGAATGGATTTTTTATTCCTCTGTGAGTTAAATAGTTGTATCTCAATGTTACAAATGTTAAAAATTATACATGCTTAAAAATGTTGTAAATGTGAGAGAGAAGCCTTTTCACAAAAACATTCCTCTCCAGGAAAACAGAGACCAGTCTAGTGTGGGACAGAGGTGTGTAGTTGGTTAGTGCAAGGCATATGAGAAGGTACAGAATGATGAGAAGGTTTTACCTTCATGCCGATGAGGTGGCTAAATTGTCAGTAGTAGTTTTGGGCATGTGAGCTGCTGCTTCTCAATACTGACAGCACTTTAGGGGACTGGACTTTGTACAGTTCTGCATTGCCTGCTGAGGAATCCAGGCATCAGCAACGGAAAGTTCCAAAGCATTAACAGAAGACTTCATTATGTTATGGCTGCACATCCAAATGGAAGGGAGCTGGAGATAGCCAAGAATTGTCTGCTAGGTAGTTTTCAGACATGCGTCTCATGAATTAAATAATTTTAGTTCCGATGTGGAGATTGGGAGCACTGAAAAGCGGCACTACCATAGAGCAGTTTTCTGTGAAGTAGGTAGAGTAAGCAAATGTGTTAAATAAGAATTTCTGCAAGAACTCTTCCAGACACCTTCTACCTTACTTGATAACACGGTGTCCTGATCACATGATTTGCAGAGAATGAGAGATCTGTGAATGATTACTGAGATGATGGCCCCAACCCAGTAGCTCAGCTTCCAACTTCTTAAGCAGCTCTGGACTACCGATACCTTTCATAGGTCCGAATGCTAGTGACAACCTGGCTGGAAATTAAAGTTAAACTTTAAAAGTTATGTAATATTTTGTTGCTGATGTGTTTCTAACTTTTGGCTGTCTTAAAAATAATCCCATAGCTGCTGTTGATTTCAGGGGAATTAATGATTTTATGATTATAATTTAATCATGGGGATGGGTTGTAAAAATCATACATAAGGAAAATAGGTTGTAGATTGAGTTCTGATATTGGAACTTTAAACAAAAAAGTCATGAAAGTCTTTGTCCAAATTGCCAGTTATCTCCCTGATTCTAGGAAGGTTGAATCATTTTACGGAGACAAATAGATACGCAGTGCCTTTTCTTGTGGGTGGAGAGTTACACTGCCGGCCTGACCTGGCCCCCTCTTTTTGGTGTAAACGTTTAGAAATGAAATAGTTACAAACACAGCTTTATTGTAACTCTTCTGGGCCGCTGTTTCGTTTATCAGGTTGGGGATTTCCTGGAGCCTTCACTTTCTTTTCCTTATCTCTGTATTGTCTGGATGCTGGTACCTGGTCAGTTAGCCTTTCAGTAGCACTTTTTCAAAACAACGTATAATATGTGTACTTCAAAAATTCCTCTCATTGTTATGTATATTGCATTGCTGCTTGGTACTAAGCAAAGTTTCCAAATAAAGGGAAATTGTGAAGCTTTATTTAAGATACTTTAAGAGGGTAATGGCTACGGCTATATACTTTTGCTGGTTTTTATAAAATATTAATGATAGCAATTATGTTGAAGGAAAAATAGTGTGAGTCAAATTGCACCCTTCCAGGGGGAGTGCTTTGCTTTTCCTTTCAGCCGTCAGAGATTGTTTTGCCTCTGACAATTCTCTTGAAATAAAGCTTGCAGAATTATTACAGATTAAGGAAATCAAGTGACCATTAATGGCAAGATTTTTTTAAAAAAATAGTTTTACCCATTGTTTATAAATAATACATGCCTATTATTAGAAAATTCAAAAATATAAAAGAATTTTTAAAAAGCATCCTGATCGTGGCTACTCAAAAGCATTCTGATATTGTTTTTCTACCCTTTCTTTTTTCTGTTTTCTGATATTTCCTTTTTCTACATTTAGTTTTTAAAAGCATACTTGTTATCAAACTGCATATACAATTTTTATCCCGTTCTTTTTATTTAACATAAGAATTTTCTATGTTTCACAGATTTTATGAAGATGTGCCACTCATTCATTGATTCTTTGAGTTATTGGGTGCTTTTCTCTGTGCTCTGGGTGCCAAATGCTTTGCTTTTTAAAGTATGGAGACATGGGAGTAGAAAATCATCTAGATTATAATTAGGAACTGCACATCTTCCTGAATTTCCATGTAACTTTGATCTGGATCTGAAAGTTAAATTATTTCCCAGGTAGTTCCACATTTTAAATCAAAACAATAATACTGATTGACTTTTATTGTATATTTAAGCTAACTTTGTATGGATTAAAATATATATATATTTCACTCTGCTAGGAGTCTGTCCCTAGCTGAAGTGCTGGACTGGGAGTAGAGGGCAGAGCAGAATCCTGGGGAGGCGGTGGGGGCTGGTGTGCTCGGCTTCTGCACAGGGATTGTTTACAGGGGTGAGTGAGTAGGGCAGGGTTCATGGCAAGGTGTCCGACAAGATACTTAGTCACTCACAAAGCACATGACTTGGGCCTTGTCCTCAGAGGACCGAATTAGTGAAAATCTAAACATTTTAGGTGGCACAGAATATGAGATGTAGAAGAAAGAATTTGACTTATCAGTCAGTGATATCCACTTGCCTCCTCCTTTGCTCCTTCCCAGATCTGTCCCAGTGGTCAGGCGCAGACGTGGTATGAGGACGAGCAGGGTGGGCCCGCTCGTGAGCAAGGATGCCTGGATTTAAGGCCTGGCTCTGCCACTGACAAACCATATACCTTGGGCCAGGTCCTTAACCTTCCTGTGCTTCATTCTCCTCATCTGTTAAGAGAAGATATTACTACTGCCTACTTCCTGTGGTTAAATGAAACACAGAACAACGCTTGGCACATAAAAGAGCACTCAGTGGATCTGCCTAACTACCAGTATTTTCTACCCTATATGACTGAATTTGTACATATTGACAAATTTCCTTAGCACTGAGCTCATCAGATGAGTTTAGATGGCCTTAGGGTAGGTATGTTATTGTTTGATCGCACACTGAACTGGTATTGTGAGGATGGCCTGCTGCTTAGCTAGCTATTAGGAACTATCCATGGTCATGTTTCTGAAAACAGCCAAGTATTGACAGACTTGGTTCCGATCCTGGATCTGTCTCCAAAACCCATTCCCCTAAAGTAGACTGCTTCAAAAAAGCTGTCACACCCCCTTACCTTAATCTGCTTGCTCTAGGCTAGGAGGAGGACCTATTTTGTTTTGAATAAACTTTGATCGAATTGTAATATACAAAACAGTGTACATATTCGGTTTGCTGTGTGTTCACAGTACCAGTACTGGGATCAAGAAACAGCATCCCATAACCTTTTTGTGTCTTTCTGAGACCATGCTTTGAAGTCTCTGGTAGAAAGATTTGTGATCATTTGTTCTTGTGCAAGGAGAAGGCATTATGGAAGATAAGGAATTACCCTGATAAAGAGGAGGATCACTTGTGATGCTGTGGATCTTAAACCTCCCCCACTCCCTCCCGTCCTGTATTTATTTCTCCATTTTTTCTCATTAATGTAATGCAAATATCAGAGAAAGAGGGAATGGGTTTTTTTTTTTTCTTTCAAGATTGGATATAGTGAGAGGAGAAAGATTCTTTATTGCAAGATTCATTAAATGAGAATAATTAGAATGGACTTTTTAGGGAGCTGTATTAAGTCTTAGATTTTTCTCCTCCAGACTGCGTTTCTCAATTGTTGCTTTTGAGTTAATTTTTCATTACATATCATGATCATTGCCTTTTCATCATGTGAAGAATGTAACGTCAAGGAATTACAGAAATGCATGAATACTTACCTAGAAACTTTCATGACTAATTCTCCCAACTCTAAATTAGGCATGGGAATGGGCTTTTTCTCAGATGTCGAATCTTGGATTGGAGGTGGGTCCTGGCAGCACTGCATCCGAAGGTTCTGGAGAGGAGTCTGGCATCACAGGAGACAGAGTTGTGATTGATTAGAGATTTTGGCCACAGAGAAAACAGGTCTTGAGTACCAGATATTTGCCTTTGATGATCTAAATGATACTGTGCTATTTATTGATTCTTAAACTTGGCACTCTTCTGTAGGACCACTTAATACCTGGTATATCAGATTGGAAACAGTACAAGTAGCAGCTTTAAAAAATTAAAGTAATAGTCTCCCTTCCTTACATATACCACATGGATTCATCATGTTTTCATACTTCTGTGGTCCTCCCTTCCAGTGTCTTAGAAAAAGTTCATCCGTATTGTGAAAGTAGCAGCGGTGGCAGCAGCAGCTCCAGTCAACAACCTATTGAACTGCATGTGGAATGTGGGAGTCTAGTCAGTGATTGCAGACACTTTTGTAAATGTGTAAACTTTGGATAGCCTGAATTATTTTCTATGATACATGGATGAACTGTAGAAAGGAAATAGATAACTTGGCCATGTGTAGGGTTACAAATACGGTGGATGATAAATTGTAATATGCATAGTATTTAATATTTAAGAGCAGGCACCCAGCATGATAATGAATAACAATGTGAATACCTCTATAAGTGTATGATTCCATTTTAGGAAAGAGAAGATTGAGGAAAAAAGGGAGACTGGATTGAGGGAGAGAACAGACTCTTAAGCATAAAAGATCTACACATACCTCCTCTTAGTTACTCTCTGAGTTGCTCTCATGTCTCAGAAGAGTGGTTGTGATGGTACAATTCTGCTTTTTCCACTTAAGAAATTGTAGAGCTCCTATTTAAACATAAGGAAATTTGAAGTCATATAGAGATATCCCCCTTTAAATATAATAGTTGTGGTTTTGTTTTTCATTTCTACTTTACTACATTTTATCAGATTTTGAACTGTAGAATTAAGGCTTATTAGCCGAGTAACAGAGGAAATGGCATTTTCACTTTTTAAAAAATCTAAAAATCCTTTCTGTTAAGATATCATGTTGGTCTCACTGATTGGAGTAATCACAAGATATTAAAAGCCTCTGTGGGAACTTTTGCTGTAGTAAACGAGGGAAAGGGAGAACTGGAGTGTGAGTGCACAAGCAACCTCCTGATCAGACTGTATGCATCTGACTATCTGACTATGAAAGAAGCACACTGCTTGTGACAGTTAGATTCATATCATAGTTTTCTTGTTTTGTTTTGTTTTTAGATGGAGTCTCGCTGTGTTGCTCAGGCTGGAGTGCAGTGGCGCGATCTTGGCTCACTGCAACCTCTGCCTCCTGAGTTCAAGCGATTCCTCCTGCCTCAGCCTCCTGACTAACTGGGACTATAGGCATCCACCACCACACCTGGCTAATTTTTTTGTATTTTTTTTAGTAGAGACGAGGTTTCACCACATTGGTCAGGCTGGTCTCAAACTCCTGACCTCAAATGATCTGTCCACCTCAGCCTCCCAAAGTGCTGGGATTATAGGCGTGAGCCACTGCGCCTGGCCCATATCATAGTTTTAATGCAAATATTTAGTGTTATTAAACCAATTGGAAAGCATCTGTTGGACATCTGAAATAGATAAGGAACCTGCATGAGGTACAAAAATGAATGTCAAGATCCAGACTAATATGCAAAGAATTTATAATCTAGTTAGGATCATAAGAGAAGTATTATACACTTTTTCACTTTTTTTTTTTTTTTTTTTTTTTTTTTTGGAGACAGGGTCTCTCTCTGTTGTCCAGGCTGGAGTGCAGTGGTGCGGTCGTAGCTGACTGCAACCTTGAACTACTGAGCTAAGTGATCCTGTCACCTCAGCTTCCTGAGTAGCTGGGACTACAGGTGCATGCCACCACTCCTGGCTCATTTTCTAAGTTTTTGTAGAGATGAGGTCTTGCTATGTTGCCCAGGCTGGTCTTTAAATCCTACTTCAAGTAGTCCTCTCGCCTTGACCTCTCAAAACACTGCAATTATAGGCATGATCTACAAGTGTTTTTTATAGTGCTTGCATAAGTAATCTTTTAGTTCTCTGTTAAAAAGAGAAAGTGGCTTTAAAGGCAGTTTATGGGAAGAAAGAACTCATGATCAGTGGCCATGGCAGTTAAGTTTTAAGCTCAAAATGTGTTCTTCTTGGGAAAAGGAATTCATTTTCTTCTAATCTAGTTTTATCTTGATTTTATCAATTTAGCATGTGCCACAGAGAATTCAAGTTGTCATACGTGTGTTGCAATTTTTATTTCTCAGGAGAGGGTGAATTTCAGCTATTTTTTGAGTTCATGTTGAAGGAATTTTAGGGATTATATATATAAGAATGTCTGAAGGTAATTGAAGGCCCTGCCATGACATTAGTTTTTCTCACACTTGTGGAGTGAAATGTATGGATACCATATATTAAAAGTAATGGCAAAAACCGCAATTACTTTTGCAGCAACCTAGTACAGAGGTACATTTACAAATTGCTGAAGCCCAAGGACCAGACAAGGGTTCATCAGATTTTAGGAATCCATTAATGTTTTCTTCACCAAATTCCAGGACTAAGAAAAGGAAAAGAATTGGGGCAATCCCTTGTAGTTTTGTGTGTAAAGATTTGACCTGTATTCCAAGGATCTTGATTTTTATTTCTAATAAAAGATAAATGTTTTCTTTGTGAACCCACAGAAGCCTGTTGATTCTGTAGCATTGTTCTCCTTTTTCAGATGAAGAATATTAGTGTCAGAAGTCAAAATTGAGCTGCTTTTGTCCTCAGGTTGGGCTTTCTCATTTGAATATGCCTAGGAATTCAGTGCAAGAGTTCTGAGGGTTTATGGCTGCTTGTTATCATTACTTTTTTTTCTTGTATTAAAGCAAGGATACATCCCTAATCTGCGTCCCACCTCCCCTTGTCATCTATACATGAAGTCCTACATTTGGCTGTTGTGGGTAACCATCCCTCACTTGCTGTGGGTAGAATTTTGCAAGATTGCAGAGTTAAGACCTGTCAGCTGACACTGGCTCACATGAGAGCCATTAAGAGGGTGGTGTGGCCAATGTCAGAGCAACCTTGCAGCTGAAGGCAAGTCACTGCATTGCCCAGAGCCATATGAACAGGTCTTGTGACCAATTAATCGACTACTACATAATCTCCAGCTAGGGAGCACAGATGGAGTGAGTCAGTCCAAGCTGCTCAACCTGTTAAGTGTCTTGTCTTTGCTAACTGGAGTGTAAGCTTAGGAACAAAAGTAGGACTTGTCTATGTTTGTAATAGGATTGCAGACAGCGTGTTTTATGATGTGATAGATGGATCTGACTTCCTAAATTATTGGCAGGCCTAATTTACGTAACAGATGAATGCTCCACCCTTTTTTTTTTTTTTTAACCTGTGAAAGGGGAAATTAGTGCGCTGCTGCCAGGTAGCTTTTCTTACATACTGTAAAGGGAGTGAAATGATTGTTTAGAACTGCTGATCATTACGGAATATTCCTCACATAACAAAGGAACTTCAGGATTTGTCTCCAAGTCCATGTTGATGGTCAGGAAAAACCGGAAGAACATTAAACCGCTCAGGAGATGTGTGGCGGCACAGCGAAGACCACAAACCAGCCAGGGAACTGGCAAGACTCTGCCAGATGTGTGAGTGATGCCGTTCCTGGTGCTGGGAGGATTTGCAGGGCGCTTTTATGCACAAAGATTAAAAAACACGCCGGGGTAGACAGGAGCACTGACCACACGGAACTCGACAACAGGTTTGAAACTTTAGTCCTGTTTCAAAATCTCACATAATTTTGTATTTAATTTACTGTGTACTATAAGGAGATAGAATTGTATTGATCTGAAAGTTGTTTCTCGTAAGTGCTTCTAAGTAAGAGAAATGGGGTTATTGGTGGGTGTGCGGAGTCAAGTCCCTTCTCTTACAGAAAAGATGTAAGCATGGGTATTTTTTAGTGACTATGGTGATTCCACTACCCATCTGTTTTCTTCTTTTCATTACCTCTGCTGGTAATGGCTCTGCTGGAGCCAACTCATAAGAAATGTTTACATCTTTGTCCCTTGAAACTTGGATGAAACTGTTCACAGTAATTATCAGGAAAAAAAGGTGCAGTCCTGAAGTACCAGCACAGTTAGTAGACGGGGCTCAGGCCTGGGCATTCTCACTTCATAGTCTGCATGGTGACCAGGTGGTTGTGCTTTTCCAGTTGGAAGCAGGGTGGTCAGAGAGACCCAGTCTTCCTCTGGAAGACCCTTTCCATGAGAAGGATGTTATGAACAGCAACTTTTAATAATGGAGCTTGTCTAAAAAGAATAGCATACTTGTAATATTCTTTTTGGTTTATTTCATCCACTTTGGAAGAATTTATTAATTTTATTATTAGTGGTACTTAATTGAAACACTATTTGTAAAGAATTTTATTGCATATCAATAAAAACAAAAAACTGTTTTGAGAATTACATTTCATTCCAAATTCTTCCATAGATAGATAGTAAGGAGAGCTAAAGGTTAATGATTAGTGTAAAAGCGAGTTTATACGTTCATTTAACCTGGACATGGTGGCTCAAACCTGTAATGCAAACACTTCGGGAAACTGAGGTGGGAGAATCACTTGAGCCTAGGAGTTCAAGACCAGCCAGGGCAGCATAGCAAGACCCCATCTCTACAAAAAAATTTGAAAATAATTAGCAGGGCATAGGGGCATGCATCTGTGGTGCCAGCTACTTGGGAGGCTGAGGTGGGAGGATCACTTGAGCCCTGGAGTTATAGCCTACAATGAATTGTGATTTTACCACTACACTCCAGCCTGGGCAACTGAGCAAGACCCTGTTTCTTTAAAAATAATAATAATAAAATAAATTCACTTAAAATATTTTTTTCTTACAGAAATTTTCTCAAAATTAACATGTCTCATCAACTGTTTATCCCATAAGTATGTTTGTTAGTTTGGCTAAAAATAATCAGGATATAGTTTTTATCATGTAAAAATCTTTGTCATTTTAAAATAGAAACTTAATAAAACAGGGCAACAGAGTGAGACCTCCATCTCTAAAAAAGAAAAAAGAAACCTAATAAAATGGGATGTAGTCCATCACAGTGTAAGCGCACAGTAGGCTGGAGAGTGAGAGAGAAGTGAGGAACTTATTTTACAAGTGTTAGGTCACATGCTCTTCATTCAGTTAAAGAGATCTGTTTGTAGAGGAGGAGGTAATGATATGGTACACTAGAAAAATACATTTGAGTGTTCAGATGAGAATTTCACTTTTATACTATCTATTTTTATCTGTTTCTTATCAAGAAAGGGCAGCTGAGTGATAGGAGAGAGTAACAGAGTGACGCTCAAGTTTATCTGAATTTTGATCCCTAGCCCTGGGTCCTGCCCAGGAACCTCTAACCCTGGGCCAGTCTCCAGGCTTTTCTTAATCTCACTCTCAACTGCTAAACTATGTAATTTGCTGGGATTATTTTAAAAATTCTTTTTTCTTCTGAGATTCTTAGATGTAGTAGTAGGGCCTTCTGTATTCCCTATTTTTGTTATTCTATAGAATTCTAGATCCCCAGATAGTTATTTAGGATGAAAGGTGAGGAGTGATGTCCACATAAGAAAATAATATGCAGGGCCAGTTTTTAAAAACCTCTAACATTTTTGATATGAGCTGCTGCTTCTCACCTTCAAAGTGACGCCTTAAACTTTAACATTTTCATACCTGTTATCCTCTTTCCTTATTTTAACTTCCTTTAGATTTACTTCTGTAGTGCTGAGAATTTTTTTTAGAACTTTGTACAATGATGATATATATTTGTCAATTAACTGGAATCCATCTCTAGTCAGATGATGTACTGTGGTAAACCTCACCCACTTTCTATTCTCCTTACTACAATCTTGGAAACATTGCTTACTTGCAGTATTGTGCTTGGTTTCCAGAACTTCTTTAGGAATTGGACCACTTGTGGGTAGAAGCGAATTATTGACAGGCACTTGCACTGAAGGACCTGGCTCCAGAGTGCTCATGAGTTATCTGTTTGTCCAAGTCATTTGGCAGTCAAGTAGGTAGGACTTCCAATCTCTTTTTGCTCTTTGATGTCTTAACTCAGTCGTTCCAAGTGGCCTTCTTAGTTCAGCACACTGACAAGCAGGGTTTTTTTTTTTTCTTCTTCTTCTCATGATGTTCCTGTAACTGAAAAGATGAAGAGAAAGATTCCCCAATTACAATAGAATCATGTCATATATGTGATGACAGCCACAGTGTAAAACAGACGGGAACAGTGCAGAAAGAAACATGTTGATCGTCTCATTGTGGTTCATGTAGCATGACACATTTCAGGATAGGAGTTGTCCTCTGCATCTCCATTTCCATTCCCCCCAACCTCTATGAAGGCAGATGTTGGGGTTCAATTCATTTCACAAAATTCCAGCGTCAACAAAAAACTACTAAGTTTGATGAGAGGCGTCTTAAATGGCATGTCAGTAAAAATTCCTTGCTAAAACTCCCTTCAAATCTAGTGACTCTTTGCTGGGCACGGTGGCTTTCATGCCTGTAATCCCAGCACTTTGGGAGGCTGAGGTGGGTGGATCACTTGAGGTCAGAAGTTCAAGATCAGCCTGGCTAACATGGTGAGACCCCATCTCTACTAAAAATACAAAAATTAACCGGGTGCGGTAGCAGGTGCCTGTAATCCCAGCTACTTGAGATGCTGAAGCAGGAGAATCACTTGAACCTGGGATGCAGAGGTTGCAGTGAGCCGAGATCATACCACTGCACACCAGCCTGAGCAACAGAGCAAGACTCCATCTCAAAAAAAAAAAAAAAAAAAAAATCTAGTGACTCTTAAATATGATGCCAGGTATATGGTATCATCCTCAAATAATTGCTTCCAATCCTCTTTCTTAAAATATTGACTATAGCAAAGCTGCCAACAACTTTTGAGTTTTTCAAACTTTCCTGGCAAATTAGCAAACAAAATCCACAGGGCTGTTTATATGAGAAATCTGGGACTTGCCAAACATATCTGTGAATCATTGTTGCTCTGGTGGCAAGAGAAAACTTGCCATGTCTTTAGAGTATACCCCTTACACACTGAAAAGGAACTGAAACAGAGCACTTCAGAGTCAATTGTGCTTTACAGTTTCATATCTTGACATTTGATTTCAGAAGAAATTCTCTGTACTGCTTTAGAATCACCAGGATGATTCTAAATGAGTATAGATATTCATCTTAGATACATTTTTAGATGAGATGGTTCTATTAAAAAAGGGAACTCCTTAGATTGTCTGTGGTAGTTACTTAACAAGAAAGTAAGTACAGAAACTTGAGTGCATTTTTTCCCTGGTGAGCTACTTCACATAGATAAGCTCACCATGATTTTATGACTAGTCTTTATTTATAGCAGTTGGGATTACTGACTAGGAAATATAAAAATAGTTACAGATTTAGGGAGAGATATGCTAAGGCAACAGACCAAAGAATTCTGAAGAGTATAATAAAAGGTCATTAAAAGTAAGTGTAATGCAGGTTTGTAGGAGTGGAAAGAATGTTTCTCACTGCCTGTGGCTCCTGGAAACAGTGTGAAAACCGCTCTACCCTGATGCCACTTAATAGAAAATGTAGCAGTTGGACAGGTTGAATGAAGTGGGTAGAGAGAAAAAACAAACCCTAGTCAGCTGATGGTCTTGTGCTTTGTGACAAGCTTCACAGAGAGGTCGTAAATGGTTGGGTGTGACTCTGATGCGTTGGGTATTGCGGTCACACGTTCTTCTGTGCTTCCTGCATTCCTTCCCTTTTTACTGATTTTTTATGTACCATGAGAATTTTTCTTTGACTAGTTAGAAGAGTTTATTTCTGCTGGCCGAGGGTAGAGATTTTGAGACGTAATTCCAGACTGATAAGAGTGAATGAATCAAGGAATGCAATGTCATGTCTGATTTAGGGTTCAAGAACATTTGTCTTTTCCCTCTGAGGATACATCACTTACTAGGAATAAATCAGCAATCTTAATATAGGAGATTTTCGTAGATGCTAACAACTGACATCAGCTTTTGTCTGGGTCATATTTGGATAAGCTTTGATGACATAACAGGGTAAAGCACTTGTTATTAGTCACCATAGCTAACTCTGTCCAGAATGACAGTGTTCCAGGCAGAAGATGAGGTTAATCCAGCTCTGGAGTCTTCTGAAGCCTTTTTTCCTCAAGTTCTGCTCAGCTCTGTGCTGAAGTGGAATGCTGGCTGAACTGGTACCCCCCACCATCCCTGGTTCTCCTGTTATGACTCCTGTGGTGAGTCAGGCTCTGGCTTAGCCTTATCCTTTTATTGTTATAGTAACAAAAGCCAAATAATTGCTGAACAGTGATGTAGCAAGCCCTGGTGGGAATTGGCGAGAGCAATAACTTGTGACCCATCTAAGATTATAACTGTCAAAAGTCACCAAAGAGTATCCAGCCTGTGGGTTATTAAAACACCAAGGTTCCTGGGAATTTTCTTCTCTTTTATGAGTTCCCAAGGGGATA
The DNA here is from genome assembly GCF_002776525.5 of Piliocolobus tephrosceles. Classification (NCBI taxonomy): domain Eukaryota; kingdom Metazoa; phylum Chordata; class Mammalia; order Primates; family Cercopithecidae; genus Piliocolobus; species Piliocolobus tephrosceles. Next base: position 30,984,076 of record NC_045436.1, on the reverse strand, counting down.
TTGAGGTATCAGGTGTACATCCATCCATCAGCCTTATGTCTTTAAGGGTTTAAGAAAGGTTTTTTAAAAAACTACTTTAGGTTTTTACAGAACCGATGTGAATGAAAATCCTTTTTTCTCACTATGCCATATCCTTTCACTTTCATGCCTCACCCTGTCCAAAGACAGAAAAAGGAACTTAGTTGACTTAAGCTATTTTTCCACTTACTAATTTTCAGCTCTAGCATATGAGAACCTAGACTTAATGCCAGATAAAATGGAAGGGCCTTTGACTTGGGGATCTTCTCTACCCTGGTTTTATGATCTGAGGGTCTTCTCTGCCTTGAAATCACTCTTTGGGAACATCATCTCATCTCTCTGTTTTTGTTTTCTAAATAATAATAATAATAATAATAATAGAATGGAATGGTGTTTCCTGAGCCTCAACTTCAGATCCACTGAACCAAATTCCTGGAGGTAGAGCTTGTGAAGCTTTGTTGATTACATACACACACACACACACAACCACACAACTTCTGGGGTAATTCTAACGATGAGCCAAACAACTTCGGAACCAGTGGACAGGTAGTGTCTGACACCCCTTCCAGCTAACATTCTGATAATCTGTCGGTGATCCATGAGTCCTAAAGTTGGAGAAATTTAAAAGCTGGGCTTTGGGTAATCAAGGGAATCAGAAATAGCTCAGTGGTAATCTTTTTCCACGTGAGCGAACAAGCCACGTGGGTGTTTGAGGAAGTACATTTTCAACAGAGGGAACAGGAAGTACAGAGATCTTAAGGCAGGAACATGCCTGGTGTGCATCCTAAAAAGAAGAATATTGCCTCGGGGCAAAGATGATTTGGATTCAGAAAGTAAACGATCCTTCATGGGAATGTGAATGGGATGGAGGTGTGCTGGTGGATGGTCTAGCGGCTGCGCACTGTGATAGGAGAGGGAGGCAGAGGTTGCTGCCCCTGATATCTTTCCCACTGGACCTTGCTTGATAGCTGAAACTCCTATTATTAAATTCTCATTTCTTTGTATTTAAGCATTGCTCTCTCTAGGCAGTAACTAATACCTTACTGGGAACTATCTTAGGGGAACATTCCTCTCTGTCAGTAGGAGCAAGACCACATGTGACAGGTGGGTGCATTCTGTGGAGCAGTGTGTGAGGACTGACCCTCCTTTTTCCAGCCAGGTGGCTAGAACAAGGAGGAGATGGCCTGTAATTCTGCTGAACAGGGACAGACTTGATAGCCACATCTGAAGCTCGAGTTATGTGTCCTTGGTTCTCATCCTTACAGGGTATTCTGTAGCCGACCGTAACAGACAAAAGTGATCTTCAGAAAATAATCCTGTCACAAATTTTTAAATGAGTGCTTATTCCTGAAAGTTTCTAAATTTTAAAAGTTCCTTTGACAACTGAAATTAAAATAATTTTTTGCTTTAAAAAAATTTTAGAGCAATTTTAGGTTCACAGCAAAATTGAGCAGAAAGTACAGAATTCCCACATACACCTTGCCCCCACAGTATCAACATCCCACACCACAGTGATATATTTGTTACCATTGAGGAATCTGTATTGACACATCTTTATCACCCAAAGTCCATAGTTTGCATTAGGGTTCATTCTTGGTGTTGTATATTCTGTATGTTTTGACAAAAGTATAATGACATGTATCCACTATTCATACTAGGTAGTTTCACTGCCCTAGAAATCCTCTGTGCCTTGCCCATTCATCCCTCCCTCTCCTCTAGCCCCAGGCAACCACTTGTCTTTTTATAGTCTCCATAGTTTTGCCTTCTCCAGAATGTCATTTGATTAGAATCATACAGTATGTACCCTGTTCAGATTGGCTTCTTTCACTTAGAAATATACATTCAAGGTCCCTTTATGTCTCTTCATAGCATGGTAGTTCATTTCCTTTTTAGCACTGAATAATATTCCATTGATTATCTCTGAATCAATGTACTGAAGGATGTCTTGATTGCTTCTGTGTTTTGGCAATTATGAATAAGCTTCCTCAACTCATTTGGATAAATAACAAGGAGTCCCATTGCTGGATTGTAAGGTAAGAGTATGTTTAGTTTTGTAAGAAACTGCCAAACTCTTCCAAAACAACTCCACCTCCAGCAATGGATGAGAGTTTTCTGTTGCTCCACATCCCCACCAGCATTTGGCATTGTTAAGTGTTCCAGTCTTTGGCCATTCTACTAGGCAGGTAGTAGTATTTCTTGTTGTTTAAATTTGTGTTTCTCTAATGACATACAACGTGAATCAACTTTTCATATGCTTATTTGCCATTTATATTATCTTTGGTGAGGTGTCTATTCAGGTCCTTTGCCCATTTTTTATCAGTTGGTTTGATTTCTTACTGAGTTTTAAGTGTTCTTTATTTTGGATAAAACAGTTCTTTATCAGATATATTTTTTGTGAATTTTATCTCAGTCTGTGGCTTGTCTTCTCATTCGCTTGACAGTGTCTTTATTAGAGCAGAAGTTTTTAATTTTAATGAAGTCCAGCTTCTCAATGATTTCTTTCATGGACCACGCCTTTGGTGTTGTATCTAAAAATCCTTCGCCATGCCCAAGATTGTCTATATTTTCTCCTGTGTTATCTTCTGTGAGTTTAGTAGTTTTGCTTTTTACACTTAGGCTTGTAAGCCATTTTGGGTTAATTTTGTGAAGGACGTAAGGTCTATGTCGAGATTGGTTTTTTTTGTACCTGGATGTCCAGTTATTCCAGCACCATTTGTTGAAAAGACTGCCTTTGCTCCATTGTGTTACTGTTGCTCTTTTGTCAAATATTGATTTATATTTATGTGGATTTTTTTCTGAAGTCTCTATTCTGTTCCATTGATCAGCTTCCCTATTCTTTTGTTAATGCCACACTTACTCCTTCTCCTCCTCTTCTTCTTCCTGTTCTTCCTCCTCCTTCTCCTCCTTCTTTTAAGAGATGAAGCCTCACTCTGCCCAAGCTGGAGTGCAGGCTTTTACACCTCAGAAGGACATGCAAAGGAAGGTCCTGGAAGGAAGAGAATGTTATCCTAACCTGTTTGCTACTGGTATCAAGGTGATAGTGCAGTCGAGTTGGATGAGCACAGAATTTGGAGTCAGGAGACTTTGATTTTAGTCCTGACTTAGCCACTTACTGGACATAACCTTGTTAAAGTCTCCTAACTTCCGTGTAAAACATTATATAATACAGACTCTCACAGGACATTTGAGAAGGTCAGTTCAGGTGAATTCTGTAAAAGTGTTTGGTAAACTCTAAAATATTAGGCAATTATTTGTGCATGTGCTGGGCAGTTCTTATCACCAGCCTTCCCCTGCCCACATTCAAACACCAGACCTTCTGGAATTGGTATATCTAGGCTCTGCATGAATTATGCAGTAAAAAAGGCAGTTATTTAATATGATGGAAATCCATCTGATACACCACTAGAACAGCAATCACAAACTGAAAGACATAGATGGGTTTAATAAATGACAAAAGGGATTGCTTTTTTTAGAGAGAAACTTTCTCCTGTCCTTGGGGGAGTGAGGGGATGAAGAAGGACAGGAAAATGTAGTGTACGAGTGTTGAGAAGAAAGCTCAATAAATGCCATTGTCTAGGCCAAACTACATATTTGAAAACTGAATCTGAATGCCTGGAATTCATTAAGGTGGTTTCCCTGTAGGAGTTCACCCACTGCCTCATGCTTCAGCTACCAAGAAGCCTCTTAAAGGAAACAGTAGTTAAGGGGTTTGTCTTAAAGCAATAATAAGATTCTTTGGTTTAAAAAAAAATAGGCTGTTCCTATTGTCCTCATCTTTGTTGTTTGTTTTTACTTTTTCAAGAGACAGTACAGTCACGTGGCTTAATATTCAAAAGGCACAAAATAGTGGTGCGTGTTGAGAGCACAATCACAGTGTGCCTGGCTCTGTGTTAAGTGCTTTACATTTAGTCACCTAAACAGCACCTTATAAGTGGAGTTATATAGGAGATAATACTATTATATTATCTCCATTTTGCAGATGAGGCTATTGAGGAACAAAGGGATTAGGTAAGTCACCAAAGTTACATAGCTAAGAAGAGGCAGAGGGTAGGACCTGAGCCCAGGATGCCTGGGTCCAGTCTACACTCCTTCTCACTGTGCTGTTTTGATGGGTATGTATTACATAGTGCAGAGAAAGCCTTTCCCTTTGCTCTGTAAAGAGTGTAGAATGAAGAGTCTTCTGCTTTCTTTTCCATCAGTAATCCAGCTTTCTTTTTTTTTCTTTTTTTCTTCTTTTTTGAGACGGAGTCTCGCTGTGTCGCCCACACTGGAGTGCAGTGGCGCCATCTCGGCTCACTGCAAGCTCCGCCTCCCGGGTTCATGCCATTCTCCTGCCTTAGCCTCCTGAGTAGCTGGGACTACAGGCGCCCACCACCACGCCTGGCTAATTTTTTGTCTTTTTAGTAGAGACAGGGTTTCACCGTGTTAGCCAGGATGCTCTCGATCTCCTGACTTTGTGATCCACCTGCCTCGGCCTTCCAAAGTGCTGGGATTACAGGCGTGAGCCACTGCGCCCGGCCCAGTAATCCAGCTTTCTACTTCAGAGTCAACTAGTATTACCAATTCATTGTATTTCTTCTAGAGATAGTGTATGCATGTATAATAAAACCCAGAGTTCTCTACCCCCAATTTTTCCTTTTTCTAGGCTTATGGTAGCATTCTATACACAATATTTTATACTTATTTTTGTTCCAGTCAAAAATGTTTTGGAGTTTATTATATACTTACCTAAGAAGCTTCCTTATTCTTTGCTGTGTCAGTGTAGCACTCCCTTGTATGGATATACCATAATTTATTTAATCATCCTGCTGCTGACAGTTTGTTTCCAAACAGTGCTGCAGTCATTACCTTTTTGTATATATCATTTTGGACCTGTGCAAATTAATCTGTAGGATTCATTCCTAGAAGTGAACTTGCTTGGTCACGAGTATATTTTTTGTTTGTTTGTTTAACCTCTTTTAGAGATAAAATTTTACAACCTAAGATAGGTGACACTTGTCTATTTATTTTGGTTCTTTCGTTTTGCAAATGAGAAACCTTATACAGAGAATCATGCTTTTCACCTCTGGAAACTTCTTGGAAAATAGAAGTATTACCTTGTCTGAGTACAGTTTAATTAGATCTAGAAGTGATATATAAGGCAGTGTCTTGAGTATTTACTTTGAAACTTACTCATTTATCTATTATTAGTATATGATTTCCCTGGAAATGGGGGAGGGGAAAGATATGACATCATCTTGATGCAAGTTACCTTTTATAATTGCATAGCAATTATATATTTCAGTAATCCAGGAATATAATCATGTGTTGATGGCTTTGGTTATTTTGACAAGGGTATGAAAGAATTAACTTGGCCAGGCACGGTGGCTCATGCCTGAACTCCTAGCACTTTGGGAGGCCATGGTGGGCGGATCACTTGAAGTCAGGAATTCGAAACTAGCCTGGCCAACATGGTGAAACCCCGTCTCTACTAAAAATACAAAAAAATTAGCCAGGTGTGGTGGCAGGCACCTGTAATCCCAGCTACTTAGGAGGCTGAGACAGAAGAATCACGTGAACCCGGGAGGTGGAGGTTGCAGTGAGCGGAGATTGCACCGTTGCACTCCAGCCTGGGCAACAGAGCGAGACTCTGTCTCAAAAAAAAAAAAGAAAAAAAAATTAGCTCAGTGATTATTGAATTAATATGTGCATGGAGATGAACCATAAAGCTCTCTCTCTCTCTTTTTTTTTTTTTTTTTTCGTCAGTTTGGCTATTTTAAGTACAAGTAGTTTCTAGTTTACAGATATCAGAAAAGAATAAATCATGCGTATTTAAGAATTAAGGGAACCATTTTAGGGAAAAATGGGCCATTTATAGAGATTCTGTAGGGGTTTTGTGTTTTGTTTTTGCAGAGTCAGAATCTCACTATATTGCTCAAACTCCTGGATTCAAGCGATCCTCCTGCCTTGGCCTCCCAAAGTGTTGAGATTACAGGCATGAGCCACTGCACCTGACCTCTGTGGGTTTTTTAAGGAGGAAAAATGAAGGAATTATTAACAACAGCAGCAACAACCCTGCAAGGGGCAGAGTCTTGACTGCCACAGTAACCTGCCCACTCAGTGTCCCTCTCACCTCAAAAGAACTTGTACTTTTCCCTTTTAGATTTTGTGAGCACCTTTTGAAAGTTCTGTTGATTAGAGCTGTGTTGATATTAAGATGCTTATCGAAGTACAGATTATGTTTAGAAGGTTTAAGGGATAACATGTAGTAATAATGTAGGTTAATTCATTAAGATTGCTTTCCTTTTAGTACCTGACTGAGATCATCTATTCTAAATCACATTGTGAACATTTAATAGATAACTTGGGATTATAATGTGTTAGAATTGGAAGCACCAGACCTTTAGGTATAATTTTAGTCCCACCCCATTTCCCATTTTTTCTTTTTCCTTTTTTCAGACAGTGTCTCACTCTGTTGCCCAGGCTGGAGTACAGTGGTGTGATCTCAGCTCACTGCAACCTCTGCCTCCCGGGTTTAAGCGATTCTTGTGTCTCAGCCTCCCCAGTAGCTGGGATCACAGGCACCCACCACCACGCCTGGCTAATTTTTATGTTTTTAATAGAGATGGGGTTTCACCATGTTGGCCATGCTGGTCTCAAACTCCTGGCCTCAGGTGATCCGCCTGCCTCTGCCTCCCAAAGTGCTAGGATTGCAGGCATGAGCCACCGTGCCTGACCCCACTCCATCCTTTTATAGAGGAGGAGACGCTGGATTAAGAGGTGAATAAGTGACTGAGATGGGACTGTGGGATCCTGCCTCCAGCCTGGGCAATCTGACATCCAGTGGAGTGCTCCACTATTTTGTCTATGCTGTGGTGGCCCCAGGGCAGTGGAATGTGGGTAGTGGTGCTGTAAGTGCCACACACAAACTTTACCTGTTTTAGAGTTTTACTTGATGTGATCCCCCTCTTTTGCTCTCTGTACTTTGTAGTTCCTTGTTCATAGCACCCAAACCTTAGGCTGTATTGTGACACACACAATAACGTTTTGTTACTGCCGTGTGAACACATTATTTAAAGACGTATGTGGTTTTAACTTGTGACCTTTGCTACCATTTACACATTATTTTGGTAGCAAGGAGGGGGAAAACAAGTTCAGAGCTACAACTAACCTACTTACACAGAAACTTTTGGCTGTCATTTTTGTTAGAGATCAGTTATATTCAGGAAAATGTGGGGAACCTGAAAGTTATTTATTCCAGTCTTTTGTCCTTTTCTCAGACATAGTAATCACTTAAGTGATCAACAGTCCTTTATCCTATAATTCCAAATTCCTAAAATTTCTGGAAAATCTTTTGGAATTAATCTGAACTGATGTGAGGCTGTTTATAATCTCTATCTAATGCACTTAGCGTTTAAGTGTTCATAACTTGGGCTGGTGAAATATTAATTTGTTTGTTTTGGAGGTTTGATTACATCTCAGCCCCTGGAGGAGGTATTATGTAATATGTAGTGTAGCATCTCTCCGATTTCAAAAAAAAATTCTGAATTCTGAAACATCTAGCCCCAAGGCTCTCAGTTAAGGAATTGTGTATCTGAGTAGATCTTTGAATTATGCTTTACAGTTTTAAAAGTGCTTTCATAACTTACTCTCTGTTTTTCCCGACAGCCTTGTGAGGTAGATAAGGCAGATGCATTTTGGGAAAGCTCAGCGCTAGGGTTGGAGTGTTCCTAAAATCATCTGGGTTGAAGGCAGCAGAGCTAGAGTTAGAAGCCCTGTTTACCCTGGTGAATCCTAATCCATGTCCCAAGCATCATGTCCTCTGTGACTCACATCCATCCCTCACCCAACTATGTGGACTTGACCTCTTTATCCTGTAGCGTCCCCCTAAGTCCCTATAGACATTTATCTTGGCACCTGTAACAGTATAGTTAACTTAATATTTGTATGTTGGCCTTTCCATTCCCAGTTATAAGCATATTGAGGTAAAGACTGGATATAGTTAATTTCTGTTCCTGGTACCTCTCATGGTGCCTGTGTGAAGCCACACACTCAAAGGTGTATGGAAGGAATGAACCTTTGAGAAGTATGGTTTTATGTTACAGTGCTCCTTCCATGCCTTTGCTGCTGATTAAACATATTTATTCTTTCATTCTACATTTTCCTTTACAAAAGGAATAAAGGATTTACATATTGCCTACTTTCTTAAAGATGGAAGAATTGCAACCAACATGCAGTATAGCTCTGTGTTGGTAACATAACAGTGGACTACATTTAATTGGAATTGTTTGTAAATTAATATTAATATCTTTAGGTTATCAATATATATTAAAGCTTCCGATAAGAACTTCAAGTGCTTTTCACTATACTCCTGATCACAGGATAGCAACTCAATGGTGATTTTTTATGCAGTTCCTCAGACATTGCTCTAGGCAATTCACACAGCGAAGGCTGTATAAGTGCAAAACAGTGAAAGAAAGGAGGGCCAACACAGTCTTCCTGAGAGCACTAACATAGCAAAAGATAAATGAATTCCACATCTGTTACTGCCATCTATTTACATAATTTTTTTCTTGAAATAAACAGCTTTTTACTGGGTGGGAAATAATGTGTATTTTGTGCTGACAGGGTGAACTCTCATTGCCATGTCAAGCTTAATTTTCCCTTTTCTTCCACCCCCAGTCTTCATTTATTTTCAGGGTGTAGCCCTTTGGGTCTCCCCACTCTTCTTGAGCAAACCTTTTGAGAGATTTCTGCTTGTACTTAGAAACTGTTTTTTGAGACAGTAAGGAAACGGTGGAGGTTGGCAGAGAAAAAAGATTATAGAATAGGGTTGAAGAGTGGTTGGAAAATGTCATGTAGTGCGTTTCATAGGAGCAGGGTTATGATTTGTTCACTGCTTTATCTCAGAATGCTTGCCAAGTAGTAGGCATGCAGGAATTGCTGGTTAAATGGATAGTATTTTTGCCAGTTTTTGTTGTCACCATTATTGTTTGTTTTTGTTTTGTTTCATTTTACCTTTTCTTGGACCATTGAAAGTTTCCTATCATTCCTGACTGTTTAAATATGTACCTTCTTATATCATAAGACTGTTCTTTAAACTCTTTATGTAAACTTATTTTTGACTGTGTAGGGTGGCTTCCTTGTGTGAGACCAAGAGGAAAAACAGAGATCATGCTTTTTCAACATGGGGATACCCATGACCACTTCTACTGTGATTCCTGTAAAAGTTCAAGAGAAGAAACAACACCCACACTAGAACTGGTCTCAAAGGATATAGCAAATCACCCTGCAGCATGTTATACAACTATTGCTCTTTTCCTTATTGGCCTTTAATCCTCGAAACCCTGGATTTACAAGTCATTGCCTCTGCATTTGCCCTGAAAATGGTCTTCTCAAACCACTTTAGTTGTCTTCCTAAAGCACAGGTCAGATCATGTCATTCTCTTTCTTGGAATCTTGGAATTGGCACACCACAGCCTGTAGAGCAACAGATACATTCCTTGGCATAACATTTAAAGTCCCTCACAAGTAGTCCTCAAGTGCCTTTCTAGCCTCATTTGCTGTGTGGTTCTTCTGCAGGAGACACGTTCCAAGCACTCAGTGATATTGTCTTTTTGTGTTTGTGCTGTGCCCTAAGTCTGCAGTGACTTCCCTGTTAATTATTCCTTCTGTGTCTTTGTCCAGATTTTCTCCTTCTTAGGAGGACACCAGTCATTGGATTAGGGTGCCTACTAATTCAGTATGACTTCATCTTAACTTGATTGTATCTGCAGAGACCCTGTTTCCAAGCAAAGTCATATTCACAGGTATAGGAATTAGGACTTGAACTTATCTTTTGGGGGGACACAATTTAAACTACAGTACATGTCTCTAGATATTTTAAAGAGAATTCTGTTTTCTGTGTTTCAGATCACTTGAACTCTAGTGCCTGTCATGTTTCAGGGAGGTAACTGAGACTTTGGTTCCTTGCTTTTCCACTCTTGATGGGTAGTTTCAGAAATAAGGCCTGGCTTCAAGTCTAACCAGGCAAATCCTGGCATCCTGGAATTTTAAAACCGAAAAGAGTCCATATAAGTCATTTTGCTTAAATTTTACAATAAGAAAAGGTAGACAAATCATCTTCTCTTACTGTGCCTGAAGGCATAAAGTGGACATAAATAATACCCTGATGCCAAGGACAGTGTTCATTCTTTATGTTCAGCAAAAACAGAGAAATGAAATAATTTGGATTAGAATAAGTTTCTCTGAAATGGTCAGCTATTTTGAGGCAAAAGCCCCAAGGCTTGTTTTCATACCCCTTTTGAATCATGCCCAGTGGCCCCAGTCATATGAAGAGATGTCCTCAGTAAAGCACCAGGAACTGTGGTCGGTGCTCTTGCAAGCTCCACAGTAACTGTTGGTTGAATGTAGAAGTGAATGTGAATATGAAGAGAATATGTGTGCCATGGAGCTAGCAATAGCTCAAGGCCTGTGTATCAGGGATGGCAGGGAAAGGGGTTGGGAGTGTGCTGGGAATTTCCATAGATAATCTCTTTTAATCTTCACAACAGGACCTATAAGTACTCCTAGGGGAGACGTTCCCAAAACTATAAAACTGGTGGGAAGCAGAGCTGAGATTGGATCCCAAGCCCGTCTCATTCTGAAGCACTAGTGACCTTTGTCCTGCCTGCCTCTGTTTCCTTTACCAAATTATGCAACTGTTTTTTCCTCTACTAATATTAAAATATGAGTGTCTCACTGCACTTTGGGAGGCTGAGGAGGGCAGATTGCCTGAGCTCAGGAGTTTGAGACCAGCCTGGGCAACACGGTAAAACCCTGTCTCTACAAAAAATACAAAGAAATTAGCCAGGCATGGTGGCGCATGCCTGTAGTCCCAGCTACTTTGGGGACTGAGGTGGGAGAATTGCTTGAGCAGGAGGTTGAGGCTGCGGTGAGCCCAGATGGTGCCACTGCACTCCAGCCTGGCCAACAGAGCAAAACCCTGTTTCCAAAAAAAAAGAGATGTCAATGTCAAAATTATATTTATGTATTAAACCAAAAGCCGTATTCATATGGACGAAGAACAGAGTTTTCCTCTTTTTTTGTTTTTTTTGAGATAGTGTCTCACTCTGTTGCCCAGGTTGTAATGCAGTGGTGTGATCTCAGCTCACAGCAGCCTCGACCTCTCGAGCTCAGGTGATTCTACCATCTCAGCCTCCGTACTCCAGTAGCTGGGACTGCAGGTGTGCACCACCATGCCCAGCTAACTGTTTGTATTTTTAGTAAATATGGGGTTTCACCCTGTTGCCCAGGCTGGCCTCAAACTCCTGGGCTCAAGTGATCAGCCGGCCTCGGCCTCCCAAATTGCTGAGATTACAGACGTGAGCCATTGTGTCTGACCGTTTTGTTTTGTTTTGTTTTGTTTTGTTTTGTTTGTTTAAGAGATGGGATCTCACTCTGTCACCAAGACTGGAGTTGGAGTGCAGTGGTATGATCATGGCTTACTGCAGCCTTGAACTCCTGGGCTCGAGTGATCCTCCCGCCTCAGCCTCCTGAGTAGCTGGGACTACAGGTGTATACCATCACAACCAACTAATTTTTAAAAAATTTTACAGAGTCTGGCTCTTGCTATGTCATCCAGTCTTGTCTGGAATTCCCGGGCTCAAGAGATCTTTTTTGCTTCAGCAACCTAAGTAGCTGGGAGTACAGGTACGAGCCACTGTATCCATCACTTGTGTCTTATAAAATTTAAAACATTTGGATCAAAAAATGAGACAATCTGAAATACATACTTTTCCCCTCTGTGTCTTTTTTTAAATTATTGAGTAAAAAAAATATTTTTAGACTCCTGGATCAGTACAATTGTCCATGATTTTTATTTTCATCTTTTTTTCATTGAAAAATAACATGAAACATTTAATAAGGTGTTATGATCATTATTAAATTTTATCTCTTCTAAAGTAGCTGTTTTCAGTTTGATATTTGAATACGTGTTATTCTTCAAAAATAAGGATTGAATGACTTGGTTATAAATTATAATGCTGTCTTGGCAAAATGTAATTATTAAGGCAAAATTGATTTAAAAGAAAATGAAAGTAAATTAAATCCAATTTTTTTTTTTACTTTTAACAAAATGAACGTATGTACTATGTTATAATAATATATAGCTTCAGAGCCTTTTTAATGACCTCATTTTATTTATTTATTTATTTAGAGATGGAATCTCTCTCTGTCTCCCAGGCTGGAGTGCAGTGGTGCAATCTCGGCTCACTGCAACCTCTGTCTCCTAGGTTCAAGCAATTCTCCTGCTTCAGCCTCCTGAATAGCTAGGATTATGGGTGCCCACTAGTGCGCCTGGCTAATTTTTGTATTTTTAGTAGAAACGGGATTTCACCATGTTGGCCGTGGTTGGCCAGGGTGGTCTTGAACTCCTTCCTGACCTCCGGTGTTCCGCCTGCCTTGGCCTTATGTAATTTTAAAATTTAGTGGTCTGGGTCATAGTCATCAGACTGTGTTGATTGTAAGTGACAGTGAACTAATTCCAGGAATAGTGCTTACTCAGGAACAGCTGGCTTCGGGTACTGCCAGGAATCTGTTTCATTCCATTGCTCACCTCTACTTTCCTCCACGCTGACTTTTGCTGACTTCATTTTCAGACAGGCCCTTACTTCATGATGGCAAAAATAGCCACCACCAACTCCAGGGTTACCATTTACAAGCTGAACAACTGAGTTTTGGGGCTGGCTCACACAGCCAGCTTGGGTCATGTGGCCATGTCTCATTAGCCAGACCTGAAACATGGACTCCCTCTGGACTGTGAATAGAGGGAAAATGGTTTGAAAATAAACTTGCCATATTGTTGTCAAGATTAGGAGGAAAGGATGCTGGGCATGATAGTTTAGGGCACAGCTTGTTGAAAGAAGGTACAACCAGAACTTTATGTGTTTTGCTGCAGGGATTTAAGAAAACAAATCTGCTACCCAAAAAGAACATGTTCTGTATTAACTGCCTGAAAAAGGAGAAGACCAAAAATGCACAATTTGTGATTGAGTACCAGACACTGTATTAATTTTCTTTAAAAATCATAACATTAACAATCCTCTGAGGTAATTATTGCCATTTTGGAGCACTTACTGTGTGTCACTCTTCACACATTTCATTTAATCCATAGGGCAGCTTTGTGAGGGCAGTCTTAATATTCTCATTGTACTGATGAAGAACTAGGAGGCCAGAGGCATTTGGGTTTGAATCCAGATGTGTCTGATTTCATTTATACCATCTCCTAGTTTTACAGTTTGCTTTTGTTAGTCTGTCTGTGTGTCCATCTATCCTCCTCTGTCCCATCAGAGCTCCCCTCAGCTTCTCTAAGCAAGGCCCCCTTTCATCTCTGGCACCTTTCCAGTCCATTGGGAAACCGGCTCAACTCTGTCCTCTGAGTATGCCACCAGTGTCTGTCCCCTTTCCCCCACCTCCGCTGCTGGAGCTCCAACCTTCATTATGAAGGGCCGGAGCTCTTATTATGAATTCTGTTTGGCCTTCCTGCTTCCAGTCTTCATCTCTTCCACCCCCATTTTCCTTAATAGCCAGATTGAACTTTCAAAAAGTGCAGACCTGATCTTATCAAGTGTCTGTTTTCCTTGGCTTCTCATGGAGGGAGAGCATGATCCTGGCCCCTGCCTGCCGTCCTTTCCACCTCATGGCACTCACTCTCTGGCCTCTTTTCTTTTTCCTTCTCCAGTGCGGCAGTCTTACACCTTACCACGTCCTTCTCTGCTCCTACAGTGCACTTCATTTGTTTTACTTCTTCAGGTCTGTGTTTACATGTCACTTCAAGTCCTTAGGGACTTCTCTGTCCCTCTCCCCTGCCTCTTCAATCTGGAAATCTGGAACTGTTTACTGCTCCTTTTTGTACTTTTCACAGTTTGTAGTGATACATTCAACTGTGATTATTTGCCTAATATTCCCCACTGAATCATGAACTCCTTAAGGGTGGGGACCAGGTCTGTCTGGTTAATTAACTGCTGGGTCTCTAGCAGCAACCACAGTGCCTGGAACATCACAGACACTCAAATATGTGTTGACTGGACTGATGAGTTAAAAACTGAGTATGACCAAAGCAGTGCACTTTTAAATGATTACCTTTTCTATAGTTCTCTCACTCTCATTTATTAAGAATGAATCTGTGTTTTCCTTGGAGCAGTTTTATCCCAGTTGCTTTTGGTTTGCTTAGAAACATGCTTCCTTTCTTGTTGACTGTAATTGCTAGCAATTCCGATGTTCTACAGTGATGCACTTGGTTTTTGAAACTCCTGGATTAGAGCTAGCCATAATTGGGGAAGATAATAAATTTTAGGGTATGTAATGCCTCTCAATTTGACCTGAGTGTGGGTGAGGGAAAGAAGAGAAGGCTCTACCGACTTGCTCCAAATGGTTCCCTGCCCAATAACACAGAAGCTTTAACACTCCTTTAACTCGGATATGCTGTCCCCAGAACCCAAGCATCCAAATTTAGCCATCTCTGCATGTCCTTGTGATTTCTGACTGCCATCTGTGTCCAAATTGACTTTGGAAGGAGAAGCTTTCTCTTCAGTGATTTATTATTTAAAGCAGTCTTCTCAGCCCTTATCATGAAAACAGGCAATTTTCATATGGCCCACTGGAATCCGCATACAAGACTATCTGTCCCAAGCTCACTGGTGCCCCAGTTCTGAGGGGATCACTATCCCTGCAAGCTTGTGGCCTTTTGATGTGCATGCAGGCATGGTGACTGGGAAGCTTATCTGTCTGTGATCATCTCACGTGCTGCAGATGACATAACTTCTTTCTCCCTTTTTAATCCACAGTTGGTCATGTTCGGAGTTTGACCTGAATGAGATTCGCCTGATAGTTTACCAGGACTGTGACAGGAGAGGCAGACAAGTCTTGTTTGACTCTAAAGCTGTTCAAAAGATTGAGGAGGTGACAGCTCAGGTATGAAATGCTGATTTGCTTTCTCCTTCTTTTTTGTGCTTTTAACCATCCCTCTGATCAATCATTTATTAACCTATGATCTTCTCTTTGAGTTATATTATATAGTGCCATTAATGGTTCAGAAGAAACATAAGCAAGCATTGAGTCCTTTAATCAAAGCCCTACCCCCAGCAGGTATGAGTATGCTCACTACTAAACACAAGTGAAACTGTTAGCAAGTAATCATGGCAGGAGCTAAGCAGTGTACTATTAATAGTACTAGAGGTAAATTTGCCGGTGAGTTGCAATCCAGTAAGATTTTGATGCCAAGTGAGTGCCCCAAATGTAATGGGAAAGCAGAACTCTAAAATTCATAAAATGATAAAAAGTGTTAGCGTGAAGATCATTCTGTCCAGTGTTTCTCATAGATAATAATAAGTAGCACTGGGTTAAACAAAATTAAACAGCTTTACTCACTTACAGGGCTTCCATATGCAAACCTGCATTGTTATCTTCAAAAAGGATTGTTTTTCAAACCCTTCTGACCAGTGGAGCTTTTATTTATTTCCCTTTTTGTTTTGGTGGAAAGTTGGGTTGTGGTAGTGGTGGTGGTATAGGTGGTGGTGGTGGTGATGGTGTAGGGTGGGTGACAAGGGATGGGTAGAGTGAGGACAGAGCAGCTCTTGATCCCTTGGAAGCAGAATCGGAATGGTAAATTAACATGTTTAAGGTGAGAAGAGTCTGATCCTTTCTGGGTCTTTTTGGACATGAGACCAGGGTACTTGTAAATTCACTTTAGACCTTTCATTCTCTTTTCAGTATTTGTTCAGATGCCTACAAATTAAATAAATCCACTTGTATTCATTCCTTTTATGTTCAGTAAGTTGCTACCCATACTGACCAAATACTGGCAATTTGTAGAATGTGCAGCTAAGTAAATGAACAGTTTATAACGCAGTCTTTGTCTCTTCAGGGCCAAGGGGTTGTTTTCCTGCTTTTGATAAGGATCATTTCTGCAGGAAGGAAGTGTTTGGTTAAACACAGTTTAGCTGGGTGGATTCCACAATGTTTTAAAGTGGCGTTCTGCCAGGTGGCTAATCATTACAGTAGTTGTTGGGCTTGTTAGGTAGGTGAAGGGGGTGGGGGAGGGGGGGGACCAAGAGATCTCTCAGGTGATTCACCGTAGGCTTTCCTGGTTAGATTTGTAACAGAAATTTAGATGAGCCAGCACTTGACCCTTTGGTGGACAGGAGATGGTTTACCTCTTAATTTCTTGAATTATTTCCCATTTCTCTGAAGGCTTCACATGGATGGTCTAGTTGAACACCTATCACTGGGGCTGCTCATAGTGGTGGCAGGTGGAGGGAAAAGGAAACACAAGTTTTCAAAAGGAACTGGAATCTTCAGTGTACTAGAGCAGTAGTAATGCTGGAATCTGGAAACATAGGCTTTCTTAGAAGCATTCATCTAACCAAAAAGGCATCTTAGGTTCAGGAGGTTTGCAGCTTGCCCAAGGCTGCAAAAGAATCCAGTCAGTGCTCTATTCACTATACCAGGTGCTGTCTCCACTTATGGACTGTTCAGCATTGTACTCCAGCCAAAGGGTCTAGCAGTCTGAGGCAGGTGACACTTCGTGTCACTTAGGCCCTCTGAGGGGCTGCATTTCTGGCTTAAGTGATATTAAGTAGCAGCTGTATCTTTAGCATGTTGAGGGAGTGCTGGGTGCTCAGGAATAATCACGTACCACTTTGAATGCCATCATTGCTGTAGTGACAATTGTGGTCCAGCACATTTTGTGTTTTCCTTACATTCTTTTCCCATTTTCAGTCCCCACCGCCCCAGCCTCCCTTGGCAAGCACAAAACGTCATGAGTTTGTATCAAGCACATGACTGCAGGCATTTGCATTAGACCACCAGTGTGACTGTCACATTGGAGATTAGATAAGCTGCAATTGCATTCATGTTTTTTTCCAAGCAAAAGCTGCACAAGGAAAAAAAGAAAGGCAAAGAAGACTCAGAATAGAAACAACTTATCATAGAGGGTGCAAGAAGCTTCTGTAGGGAGTAATATGTTTGGGGGAAAATAAATATTAATAAAGGTTTATCTTTATACCTTTGTCACTGTGATAAAAATTAGTGGTGAACTCTATTTGGGGAATGTATAATAGGGAATCCTCTGTCGTCCTTAACCTTTGAAGACCATATTTCCATCACATGCTATGTAATTCACAGTAGCTCCTGTTTCAGGGTTTTGGTTTCATCCCTTACAAATTCAGCCTCATGATTTTCCTTCCTGTTACCTTTAAAGGAGTACTAGAGGAGGTGTGTCATTAAAAACACAAGCGGGCTGGGTGCGGTGGCTCACGCCTGTAATCCCAGCACTTTGGGAGGCCAAGGCAGGCAGATCACGAGGTCAAGAGATCAAACCATCCTGGCCAACATGGTGAAATCCCGTCTCTACTAAAAATACAAAAAAATTAGCTGGGCGTGATGGCACGTGCCTGTAATCCCAGCTACTTGGAGGCTGAGGCAGGAGAATTGCTTGAACCTGGGAGGCAGGGGTTGCAGTGAGCCAAGATCATGCCACTGCACTCCAACCTGGCAACAGGGTGAGACTCCATCTCACAAACAAACAAACAAAAAACCCCACAAGCCAGTCTGCCCAAGTTAATAGTTTTGTTTTATTAGTTCCATTTGCTTAGTAAAAGTTTAGATTTGAAGCCTCATCTTTCTCCTCATCAATTTAATGGATTATCACTCTACATAGTACTAAAAAGCTAATAACCAAAACTCTAATAACAAAAAGAGATCAATTATATGAATTGAAGTGTAAACAATAGTTAAATTATTAAAAGAGGATAAAGTCTTAATACATAACCTACCTCCTTTTGTCTAGAACCATTCTTCAGCATTCTGCCTTCCCAAACCATGTTTTTGTCATTACTGGGGGCGGTGGGGGGGGAGGGGGGGAAGCTTCTGTTTTTTAATGCAACTTAGGCACCAGAATGCTTTTAAAAAGGAATTCCCAATGAAGAACTGTTGACGAACCTGATATACTTAGTAATATTTTACCTTGCCTGTCTCTCTTAACCCAGAAAACAGAGGATGTTCCTATTAAAATATCAGCCAAGTGCTGCCAGGGAAGCAGCAGTGTCAGCAGCGTGAGCAGCAGTAGCAGCAGCAGCAGCATCTCATTCCACAGTTCTTCTGGGGGATCTTCACACCATGCTAAGGAACAGCTTCCAAAGTACCAGGTACAACCATCCTTTCTGTGAGAATGACCCCTGCGGTTAAAGTTATTGACTGTATTTTCTCCTCGGGAAATAATGCCGCTCGAGGGCTCTACTCCAGGAATATGAGGACAAGTATTCAACAGAGTACTCTTAAATGTTTCACATCAATGTTGTTTTTGCTCTTTGGCTTTTATCTCCAATAAAAACTGTAATCAAGCAGAGGCGATACAGCCTACTATGTACTAGATGAGAAATATTGCCAGTCAGGTAAATTACCTTGCTTTGTTTCCTTTGCTGTCTGATCCAGAACAATAGACATGTATTCTCCAGTTTTGTTGTAAGAATTCCTGAGGATTCTAGGAGTGTATATGGGCATCCGAAGAAAATAGAACATGCCAGTAAAAGGAAGAAAGACTTGTATGGGAACAGAAAGAAACACACTGTGTGTGTATGTGTGTGGGTGTGTGTGTGTGTGTATAAGGATAGGGGTTGAGGATTTTGAGAAATATTAGCTAACAAGATAAAAAGGAAGAAATGTTTTATAAATATTGAATGGCAAAAGGATATTAATTGATGGAGAATATATTGAACTTTTTCTTAAACCCATGTAGAATCTTTTCTACTATTTTTCGGGAAAAACAACACTAGGGAGATTACCAGCAAATGGGTCTAGAGGATTTTGTTAATTTCATAGTCAGGATTTGTGCCATGCATTTGCCCTTTTTGAGACACAGTGCTCCTGGGTCTCACAGCAGTCTGCAGTTTAAAAAGTATACAGTAGAATTTTCAGCAGATTGAGAATCACAGTTGGCATGTGGCCCTTGTACCCCAAGAAAAAGCAGATTATAAGTGAAGGAGGTGGGTTGAAGTTAGTAATAAAAAATGTGAAAACCAGTTGGTTTCTGTCTGCATATAATGGGAAGAAGTTGGTATGAGTTATAACGTGAGAGAGGAACTTAGCTGAGCAGAGCTGATAGATTTATCTTTCTCTTTCTGCCTCTGCAACCATGTACAAGTAAGTATGTATTTGTGTGTCAGTGTATGTATGCTTGTGTGTCTATATGTGTGTATGTATTTGGAATTTTAAAAAAAGATTCGGAAGAGTATGTTAAGGGTGATTGCCAGGTTTTTCTTTGGGTGGAAAGCACAGTGACAGAGAATCTAGTTGGTAGGTCGGGGTGCAGAACCACGGTTGCTTTGGTGGCACCTTGGTTTGCTTGGCATTCATACCTATCCTGTTCATCAGTGTGTCACCAACACTTAGTATAGGTGCTCAGAATTCTATATCCCAAGACACTCATTCAGATGTCACTAGGTGAATGAATGTATTGGGGTATACGATTCTAGAGCTCCAGGAGAGCTCCTGGTCCAGAGACAAAGACGTAGGAGGTATTCTATGCAAATAATAATCAAAATCAAAAGAATGGTTGAAAAGGCAGGCAGTTAGTAGGGTTGACCTCCAGGCAAAACCATAGTAGGGGATGATCTGAGAAAGAAGAGATTCAAAATGGAGAGTCATGAACAGAATCAAATATATTGAGAGAAGTTTAATAAAGCAAACTGGAAAGGGTCCATTGGATTTGACCAAGAGGGAGGAGGTCATCATTGGAGCAGTTGGACTAGTTTGAGCTAAGAGGTGAAGTCAGGCTACGGTAGATTAACAAGCCAGTGAGAGTAGAGGAAGAGGAGGCAGGCAGTCCACTCTTTGAATGGTAAAAGGCATGAGAGAGACTGGTCAGAAGCTAGAGGGATCAAATGTTTTTGAAATACTTTTGTAAAACTTTAGAGTTATCAGACCATTGGTTATCTTTTGGACCCTCACAAAACCCTATCTGCAGCAATGGGCATTTTTTATTCCATACTGTTAATTATTTGGCTGAATAATACTGAACTATATTTTTTTCAGGATATTTTCTTAGTACCAAGAGAAGAGTTAACGGTTATTTTCATAATTGAACCTTTCTATTTAGAGTTTATAAATGGAGATAATAGTAATCTTTGTTTCTCATAATAAAAATAAAAATGAATTCTGATAAAACACTTGGATCCTATGTGATGATGTTGTGTATAGAGAAGAAATCACAAACATGCGTAATACTTTGGGGGAAAAATAGGCAATTGCCATTATAAGTTAAGATTGTAAGATGACCACTTGAAGCTTTGAGAAATAGTTTTAATCACCAATGACACTAATGAGATTAATAAACATTATTTTCTGTTGCATTGCACGTCATGTTCCATGTACTAGCTTTGATTTTGTTTTCTTGCATGTAGTACACACGACCAGCTTCCGATGTCAACATGTTGGGGGAAATGATGTTTGGCTCAGTTGCTATGAGTTACAAAGGCTCCACCTTAAAGATACACTACATACGGTGAGTCTGGGCTTCCTTTTCTACCAGTTTTGAGAAATGGGATGGTGGTATTGACTCCTTAACTCATAAATGTATTTTTCCTCTCTCCTTTCCCCCGCTCCCCAGTTCTCCTCCACAACTGATGATTAGTAAAGTCTTCTCTGCTAGAATGGGCAGCTTCTGTGGAAGTACAAATAAGTAAGTGTAGGATTTTGCATTCCCCACCCCCATTTTTTAAAGTGTATATCTAGATAGAATAATTCTTTAAGGGCCATAAGGCATTTTGAAATGAGAGAAGCAGAATAAGTCCAAATTAACAAAGAGGTTTTAAAAGTGGCTACTGTCCTATCAACAGTGAGTGGGAAAAGGCCTTTGACTTTATTAGGTGGCCCTAAAGACAGATGGCTATCTTTATATGTTTTGAGTCTCCATCTGTTACCCAGTCACCAATTTTTAATTTCCTGGGAAATCAAAAATAAAGAACAAAAGGGAAGGAGCTACATCATTCTGAAATATCTAAGAACTTAAGCTCATTTTGGCATATGCATTCATGTATTTTGAACTTTCAAGCAGAACTATTTCATATACTTCAATTTTTAAATAAAACAACAAAACACCAGTTGTACTTTGATAAATTTGAAAAGGGCTTGTTATAAATTAAAGGACATTCTTAGGGGTCAAGTGAAAGCTGTTTTTTCTTATCCTGGGAAATTAAAAATATTTCTCTATATATTTGAATACCATTGAGTGAGTCTTGGCTTACTCTTCAACAAAACAGTTTGAACATTTAACATTGGACTGTCATGACTTAAGCCAATATGATAATTGTTATTTATTTCTTATGAGATTTGTTTCTAACAGACCCTTGGGATTACCTGAACATTTATTGCATTAATTCCCTTACATGCAGATTGAAGTAAAAATTATTTTGGCTTCATTATGCTGCATTATTCTCAGTCTTTTTGTCATTGTTGTTTTTGTCAGCTCTACACACAGCAAAAGTGTTTAGTTTAATTGTTAATAAATACAATAAATTAATAAAATCTGCTTCCCTCATATTTTTGTTTTGTTTTTTTTTGTTGTTTTTTTTTTTGAGACGGAGTCTCGTTCTGTCACCCAGGCTGGAGTGCAGTGGCCAGATCTCAGCTCACTGCAAGCTCCGCCTCCCGGGTTCCCGCCATTCTCCTGCCTCAGCCTCCTGAGTAGCTGGGACTACAGGCGCCCGCCACCTCGCCCGGCTAGTTTTTTGTATTTTTAGTAGAGACGGGGTTTCACCGTGTTAGCCAGG
>NC_045436.1:30765326-30962173 GCF_002776525.5 Piliocolobus tephrosceles | reverse complement strand
TGCAGTAGCCAGATCTCAGCTCACTGCAAGCTCCGCCTCCCGGGTTCCCGCCATTCTCCTGCCTCAGCCTCCTGAGTAGCTGGGACTACAGGCGCCCGCCACCTCGCCCGGCTAGTTTTTTGTATTTTTAGTAGAGACGGGGTTTCACCGTGTTAGCCAGGATGGTCTTGATCTCCTGACCTCGTGATCCGCCCGTCTCGGCCTCCCAAAGTGCTGGGATTACAGGCTTGAGCCACCGCGCCCGGCCCCTCATATTTTTATGAGTAGTTCTTTTTAGAAGTTGTGAAATGAAACTCCTATAAGAATTATAATTTCTGTTATATTTTATTCCTGAAAAAGGTTGCTGAATTGCTTATTGATGTTAACCAAGAGTAAAAATTAATTTCGTTTTGAGAGTTTATGTAAAATACTTGAAACGATTGGCAACATGTTATCTGTCAGTTGCTAAAGCAAAATGTAGAAATGAATAACAGAATCTCAGGTGTCAGTCACTGAAGCAAAATTTAGAGTTTGGTGTCTTATTATATAACATGAAATTGTTAGAAGTACAGTTGTTTAGTTACATAGGTTGAGCTACATCCAAAATAGCTTTTGTTTTCTTCCAACAAATTCACCTGAAGTTGCAAGTTTAATTCCCTTTGGTAGATGTGAGACTTTGTTTATAAGGAAAAGTATTGAGTGACAGATCAGTTGTTGTCTACATTTGGAAGTCTATTTATTAGAAAACAGCTTTGGTAACTTCTTGACATTTGTATCCTCTTTCTCCTTTTCCTTCCCTCTCTGGATATAGCTTGCAAGACAGCTTTGAGTACATCAACCAAGATCCTAATTTGGGAAAACTGAATACAAATCAGAATAGTTTGGGTCCTTGTCGTACTGGAAGTAACCTAGGTAAAATCAGACACACAAACAAATTCTTTCTTTCTGAATACACTATTGTGGGTGTGTGTTTTGCTTTATTTTAGTTTGTTGTGGGCTTTTTTTTTTTTTGCGTTATCTTTAATCTGTATTTATTTTTTTGTGTGTGTGTACTTTGTTTGCCCTCTTCTATGTGTTTCCATCTCTAGGTCTGCTGCAAGCATGCAGCAGCAAACTGCTGCAGGGGGTAGCTGAAGGAGGACCTCTCCGGCTCACCCGGAGTGCTTCTTTCTTTGCAGGTTTGTGTGGAATGCTGAGTACAGTGTGACCCACACATATTAATAAATCCTGTGCAGGTTCTTAGGAAAAATCCTACTTGTGCCTCTCTAGAAATCCAAGGGGCTCTTGTGATCACAGATATCGGTTTCAAATGCGGCCAAATCCATGGTGTATTGAAAATTCTGCCAATGAACCTCTCTTGTAAATGTCTTGGCTAATACTCTAGTATAAGCTGATTTTGATCTGAAATGAGCCCTTAGTATTTCGAAGAGGATTGTTTTTTCTCGTTTTTCTGGGCCTCTTCTGCTACTATGAACTGTTTCCCTTTGCCTTGGTGTCTTTTATCCATTTATTCAACCGCATCCTTACCTGCACGGAGTTTCATTAAAAGTCACTCTAATAAGAGCATGGAAGACTTCTCTCTCTCTCTCTCTCTCTCTCTCTCATTTAAGTAGTGTAAATACAATTTCTAGGTTATTTACAGGTATAGTCATCTCGGTGTCTCTGAGATTTAACTTGTCTTAGCATGATTAACATGTAGGGAACCTCCATTACTAACATTTAAAGTTGTGAGTATAGCAAATGGTATTTTCCTTTCTGTTCTTTGTAGCCTGAAATATGCTAAGTACCATAGTTAACTGTCACCCTAATGAAATTGGCAGGCTCCCACCTACTTAGAGTGAGGAAAATGCGTTTAAATACTCTCTTTAAAATTGTGAAAATAAACATACTTCAAAAAATAGCTGTCAAGTATAATAATCAGGCAGAGCACTGGGCTGCTTGTTCATTTAAAACTTCACTACAGCAGCATCTCATCTACCTTCTAGCACAATAAGTATGCAGCTTAGGTCAGTCTGAAGCATTCCTAGAAGTCTATAATATTTCAGAGTGTTTTCCACAATTCATGCCAGAACATGAGTTTTTCTAAGTAACTCTACAGTAATACTGTGTATGGGTGTATATGGAAAGAAATGGAGGAAGAAATATTTGAAAATGAGTATAAATGTTTTCTATCTGCCAAGAGAGTGGGTTATAAACAGAGAAACATTTTTTGAATTTATGAAATGGTTTTCAAGTATTTCTCTTCCCTAAGTCGCCTACAGTTACTACCAAAACTGATTATAAAGCATTTTGAAAATACATTGCCATTTAAATACTACTACTAATGAAGAGAATGGCTAAAAAAAAATCTACCTGAGAATGTTTGTTCATTGCATCAGCTGCACAAATCATTTATTATTCAGAGTTTTTCCTTAAGAGTTGAACATCACTCAAAAAAGTTCATATGCTACAACTGAATGCAGGCAGATTTTTATGAGATAGTTACTTGGTTCTCTTTTCTTCTCATTATCTTTGTATATATTTAATTTTGCCTTCTAGTTAATCTCTGTTATAAGCTTATGCCAATCATCAGTAGCAGTAGCCTACTTTGAAATGTGAAAATTACTGCAGTCATTTTAAAAACTGTATCTCTGAAGAGCCCAATAACATGGTTTCCTTGTTCCTTTATCTTAGCACACAGCACACCAGTTGATATGCCAAGCAGAGGACAGAATGAAGACAGGGACAGTGGCATTGCTCGATCAGGTACTTGTACTCCATTTATTGGTTTAACTAACAGAGTGAACTATCTACAGTGGTACGGAAGTTGGGAAAGTAGAAGACAGGTGGATAACCCTCATCCTGTTCTTTGTTTTTTCCTTCCTAAGATAGTCTGACATATCTAAATATCTGAAACTTTAATGTACAGTATCTATGAGTGATTGTGCAACATAAACTAGTTTTTTTCTAACACTCAAATTTATATGAGACTAATGTTTATTAAGAAATTTCTTTCCAGAGTGAAGCTTCCTTGAGCCCATTGTACTAGTAATGTGCTTGCTTGACTATTGAGTATAGACTCAGAGGAAGAGAAGGGTTTGTGGAAGTAAATCTGTCTTGTGACAGTGGGAGGACCAGCCAGCTGACCTGGTCACCGTTTCTTCTGTTCTAGAGACATGCTGATCTAAATTTTATCAGGTACCCTTCTCTCCTTGCCTCAAGGTCTAAACCTTTCTGTTATACTGCTTTTAGGATCTGTTGGTTTCGCCTTTTGTATGTGACCTCTTTTGAGTTTTGACTTGTGGTTCAGATCTGAGATTTTGTATTATGAGAGAAGGGTGATGAATGAGGGAACTGAAATTCAAGAACTCGGAGGTGTGTGGTGCTCTGCCTGATGAATACATACCATACAGGCTGCCCCTGCCTTCCACTGAGACTAGGAGCACCCTGCTGCTTTCTCCTGTGATACATGACACCATCCACAAATGCGCCAGCCAGCCGGTGCTCAGACTGGATCCAGGCCTCACATGATGTTCTTCTTGGCCTTTCACTCATTTCTCTGTCCAGCTCCTTCCCTTAGACACTACTCCAAGGTCCTTGTGCTCCTGTGTAGTCTCAAAGCCTTTTACCCCACTCTGTGCAACTCTGCTCTCATGTTATTAAATGAAGTGTGATTTGTTGCTGAGTCTCCAGTTTGGTTTACATAAGTCACATGATGTAAAGTATATAGCATTTTATTTATGGTTAAAATTGTTGTGCTTTGGTGTTCATAATCTTTTCTGTGAAGTTGAGCTGGGAACCTTTGGTCAGAAACTCTCATTGATCAAGCCCAGCACAGTGACTCATACCTGTAATTCCAGCACTTTGGGAGGCCAAAGCGAGCAGATCACTTGAGGTCAGGAGTTCGAGACCAGCCTGACCAACATGGCGAAACCCCATCTCTACTAAAAATACAAAAAAAAAAAAAAATTAGCCAGGCATGGTGGCGCGTACCTGTAGTCCCAGCTACTCAGGAAGCTGAGGCATGAGAATCACTTGTACCTGGGAGGTGGAGGTTGCACTGAGTCAAGATTGCGCCACTGCACTCCAGGCTGGATGACAGAGACTCCGTCTCAAAAAGAGAGAAATAAAGGAAAGAAGAAAAGAAAAGAAAGACTCATTGATCAGACCGGTATCATTTTAACTTACAGCCCCTTTTGTACAACATAAAATCTGAGAAGGTGAAGGGCAACTTATGAAGCACTAAGTAAACTGGTTTGGTTCTCTTTCTGTTTAATGGTGCTGAAGACAACTCCTCCTATCTTTGTGGGACACTGTCAGATAACTGAGTTCCACCAGTTACTCAAGGACAATAAGCATGTGTTACAGAGCTTAGTGTCCCAAAGCTCGGCTCCCTGCCTTTGTAACCACCCGCGACCCAGCGCCCAACAGGAGTGGCAGTAAGGCTTTGTTATGATTGACTTTCCTGGCAAGAAGATGTGGGCCTCACCAGAAGTCTCAGAGTGGGCAGCACAGCCCTAGGACCAAGATCACGCTTAGTCAAGATGGCTGTCTTAGTGGGTGACAGAATTTAACATGTTTGCCTCTGTGTGGTGGGAGCTCTTTAGCTCTCCGTGAAAGAAAGACGAGCAGTGTTCTACTGGGGCCCGTTGTGAACACTGACATCACAGTTTCTGTACAACTGTAACCTTATTTATTTGTTTATGCCCCTTTTTGTTGTGGAAAAAAGATTCAGGGAATCTGAGGGACCTAATAACAAAAACATGATTAGGAAGAAGTTTGGATTTGCCTCGGTAACTTTTCAGTTTATAATGTAGTTCATGTAAATGGTTCACGTCGTACAGGGTGACATCTTACTTGCTTTGTGTTCCGATTCTAAATTGCTCCTGAAACCACTTTTCCTTGCTCTTTGAGAAACAGAAAAGTTGGGAAGCCAAGTTCAAATTAAAGTAGAAAGTCAGATGAAAAGTAAAGATTCAGCCAGGTCGGAATGCTTTTTTGCAGTCCATGAGAGGAACTTGGGACTAACCACATTGAAGAGAATGGGGGATAAACAATGATACCAATGTGAATTTTGAAAGCTGGAGAAGGCTGGCTTTCTTTGGCACTTTGACTTCTATTCTGGGCAGTCTTTACTTCCAGTCTCCGGTCCTCCTGTTGGGAGGAAGGGAGCACAGATGGTGGAGAGGGCTGCAAATGGCCCTGAGTGGCATTTTGCTCTCCCTGCTATCCTGGTAGATGTATTTACCTTCAGATATCATACCTGGGAGCGGTTCTGAAGTCACGGAGTCCACGTCAAGACTAGTGTGAGCTTCACACCTGTGGTGGCATTTAACACTCTGTTAATGTCAAAACTCTTTATGTTCACACTGTAGTTTGTTCTCTAAGATTTTGTCTCCTTATACCCATCTAAAATTGTGTAGGGATGAAGACCCAACTTCTGAAACAGCAGGAGCTCCAAGTGTGAGAGTTAAGTTAGCAGTAGAAGATGTAGAGAAATTGAAGACATAAAGATGTTATTTATTCTCTTAGGCCTGCCTTTTCTTTTTCTTCTTTTTTTTTTTTTTTTTTTTTTTTTTTTCTGGCTGTGTTGCCCAGGCTAGTGTGCAATGGCACAATCTTGACTCCCTGTAACTTCTGCCTCACAGGCTTAAGCCATCCTCCCACCTCAGCCTCACAAGTAGCTGGGACTACAGGTACATAGCACCACACCTAGCTAATTTTTGTATTTTTGGTAGAGATGGAGTTTCGCCATGTTGCTCAAGCTGGTCTGGAATTCCTGAGCTCAAGCAATCCACCCACCTTGGCCTCCCAAAGTGCTGAGATTATAGGTGTGAGCCACCATGCCTAGCCTAGGCCTGCAATTTTTAACTTCCTGTCTAAATAGTTGATAAAAGGAGAAAATTTTAAAAATAGTTTTATTTTCTAGAACAATTTTAGACTTACAGAAAAATTGAGAAGGTAGTACAAGAGTTCCGATATAACCTGCACTCTGTTCACCCTATTATTAACATCTTATGTTGGTATGGTATATTTGTTACAATTAATGAACCAATACTGATACATTACTATTAGCTAAAGTCCACAGGTTTTTTTGTTTTTGTTTTTGTTTTTCCCTTAGTTTTTCATCTAATGGCCTTTTCTGGTTCTGGGACACGACACTTAGTTGTCATGTTCTTCAGGCTTCTCTTAGCTGTGGTGGTTTCTCAGATTTTCTTTGTTTTTGGTAATCTTGAGGAGTACTGGTTAGGTATTTTGTAGATTGCCCCATTATTAGAATTTGTTTAATGTTTCTCTCATGATTACACTGAGGTTATGGGTTTGGGGAAGGAAGATCACAGAAGTAAAGTGCCATTTTCATCACATCCTGTAAGGGTATATACTACCAACATGATTTATGACTGTTAACATTGGCCTTGATTACCTGGCTGAGGTAGTGTTTGTCAGTTTCTCCACCGTAAAGTTACTCTTTATTTCCTCCTGTCCAGGCTGTGTACTTTGGAAAGAAGTCACTATGCTTAGCCCATACCTAAGGGGTGGGGAATTACGCTGCCCCTCCTTGAGAACGGAGTAGCTACATAAATTATTTGGACTTCTGCTGGAGATAGGTCTCTTCTCCCATTTTTATTTGTTTAGTCATTATACTACTATGAACTCAAATATATTAATAGTAATTTTTCACTTTTGACTAAAACCCAATACTACTTCATTTCTTTTTTTTTTTGAGACGGTCTTCTTGCCCCTAGGCTGGAGTGCTCTGGTGTGATCATAGCTCACTACATCACTGCAGCCTCAAACTCCTAAGCGCAAGGGATCCTCCCTCCTCAGCTGGGACTGTAGTCATGCGCCACCACACCCAGTATTTTTTTTTTTTTTCTTTTATGTAGAAACAAGGCCCCACTATGTTGCCCAGGCTGGTCTCAAACTCCCGGGCTCAGGCGATTTTCCCACCTCAGCCTCCCAAAGTATTGGGGTTACAGGCTTGAGCCACAGCACCCCACCACTTCATTTCTTTTGTTGCTCAAATCATTTCAGTTTTGACCATTGGGAACTCTCTCAGTAGGCTTCCATGCTCCTTTAACATACCTCTGTCTGTGAGGGGTTGGGGTATATTGAGCACTTCCTTACTTTCCGCACGACAAGATGCTCCAGAGTCATCTTGTGTATTTCCTACCCCCATCCTAGAATCAGCCATTTCTCCACTCATAGAATGTCTTTGGAAAAGGCGGCACAAGCTGGGACAGGTATGGAGGGAAATGCATCCTCATTGTATTCTCTTTTGGATATTTTGAATATGTCTTCTTTACATATACAGATCCAAAAGATAGCTTTTTAAGGGGTTATTCTAGTGGTTCCCATTAGAAATTTTTAAGTAGAGTCTTGGGAGAGAAGAAGTTGGGTTTCAGCCATCCTAGGAGGTTGCATTGGCAAGGTTCAGTGATTAATGGGACACAGGTTATGGAGGAGAAAGGAGGAATCAAGGATGCCTCTCCAGTTTCTAACCTGAGAAAGCAAGTGGAAGGTGGGCATTACCCAGTACAGGGAAAGCAGGAGGCCAGGTCAGGGAGACAGATATTAAGATAATTTTTTAGCTACAGACATTGGGATACATTTTTACCTGGAAATGTCTACGTGTTCTCCAGTTGTGCGTAGTCAGCTGTAATTTAGAAATAGGAAAATGGCTCTAGTGAGATGGGTTGGGGCAGAAGCTAAAATTTGTTTTGTTTTTGTTTTGTTTTGTTTTGAGACAAGGTCTTGCTTTGTCACCCAGGCTGGAGTACAGTGGCACAATCTCAGCTCGCTGCAAACTCCGCCTCCCGGGTTCAAGTGATTTTCTCCTGCCTCAGCCTCCCAAGTAGCTGAAATCACAGGCGCACACCACCACACCTGGCTGATTTTTGTATTTTCAGTAGAAATGGGGTTTTGCCGTGTTGGCCAGGCTGGTCTCGAACTCCTGACCTCAGGTGATCCACCCACCTCAGCCTCCCAAAGTGCTGGGATTACAGGCATGAGCCACCATGCCCGACCAGAAGCTGAAATTTGGAAGTCTTGAGTACATGAGTAGAGTAAGGTTCAGAGGGCTGGGATTGAGACCGGTGTCATCGAGCCTTGTCTACTGACCTGAATTCAGCCTTAGACTCTTCCTTGTCAAGGTGTTCACATCATTGACAAGAAAAATACTTTTTCCATTCTGTCTGCAACTGCATTTCCTCTGTTCTTAAAGGTGGTAAAATAAACAAAGTCAGTATAAGGAGAACTTATAATATGTACTTTTAAACATTTTTATTTAAGTGCTTTGAAATGAACTTTCAGGGTAAGAATACACATTATCATAGTGTTCATGTAAGACCTGTGTTTTGGTCACTCTGCAGATACAGGATGTACAACCACCCAAAATTTGGTTTAGATGTCAAGATTGATGACTCTACATGCACACACCAAGAGGATATGAAAAGGCTTATTGCTCACATGATGAGGCTCTTCTGGGGAGAGAACAGGGTGGGGCTTCTCGAGCTGGTTGGAGAATGTCTTAAGAGAATGGGACAGGAGATTAGACTGGGGCTTTTATGGTGGTTGCGGGGTAAGGCTGGGGTGAGGGTTCCTGCATATGGTTTGAAATTCTCGCTGGCACCAAAGGAGTGAGCACCTGGGCTTTCTCATCAGTTGGCCCAGGTGTGGAGCAGAAAGAGAAGAGGGAGAGGAGGGTAAAGCTTAAAAGCTATCAGGAGTTGAACATCAAGAAATAAAGTCAGGTTCTTTATTACAGTATGGGACCATTGAATAATGACAGATGGCATCCCATTTGTACATGACCCCTTCACTGACTGAACTGATGGAGTGCTTTGTAGAGAGGAGAAGAGCAAAGGAGGGTACTGTTTTTGTTTATTCTTTGTGTCGGGGAAAAGGCTGTGACACCCATTGACCTTGCACAATTCCATATAGGCAAAGGCTTAAGCTGCATCTTATCTGAGCCCTGGCAGTACAACTTGATCCCCCTGGAACACTTCCCTACCTTCCCCGGGAGGCTGTCATGATAGTTTCTCATCCACTCCAGAGTTCTGATGAGGTATGGGACTTTCTGCCCTGCCTGCCTCAGACTAGAGCTGCAGTATATAAAAGCGTGTAGCTGCAGTCTAGAGCTGACTCCCCAGCAACAGGATATCCTACAACTTGCCTTGTCGGCATCTGGCCCCTCTTGTGTTGGTGTTGTCCTTTTCGGTGTGTGGGGCAAGGATCACCTTTGGCTTCTTCTTTTCACTGTCTATGTAAGTAATTAACTATCCAAATCTTAAAATGCCTGGTTGTATCTTAACCATCGAATCTTGGCCTTGGCCTTAGCCTTGCTTTGCCTTGTCTTCATATATGTGAGCTTGATAATCTGTAGTGTGGCTTAGTTTCTTGTTTCTTTATACTTCTCCTATTTCAGACATTTGGTATTTTCCCGGCATGGATATATATCTTTTTCATTTCCACAAACTTATTTGGTCTTTTGCCTTAGCTTTTTCCTTTCTAAATTTGCATTCTTACATACCTGTTTAAGAAAAATTAGAAAGTAATGTAGGTAGCAATAAAAACTGTAAGGGATAAAGGAATAAATCTAAGAAAAAATATATGATACTGCTATGGAGAAACTGTAAAAACTTATATTAAAAAGAAGACCTAAATAAATGAAGCAATACATCAAATTTGGAAATCTATAAATTTAGTGTAACTTGAATTAAAATTCTTTGTGAAGCCAGACTAAATAACTTTTACTTAAATGGAATAATAAAGGACCACATTTTTATGCCCTCCGTAAGTCTTTTGTAGACACCTTTCTTAGAGCCCAAACTATGGATAAAAGACATAGGACATTAGAATAATTTGACATATAAATGCAGAGAGTGAGTTGGTTACCAAGGTGGCTAGCGTTTATACTTTAGATAAATTAAAATTTAAGGTGTTTTACCATACAACATATCCACGTAACAAAACTGCACTTGGAACCCTTATGAATTTTTTTAAAACCACAGTATAAATTTTTTTTAATTATACACATTTTTTAAGAAGGAAAAAATTTAAGATGTTTTGAAATCAAGGTGGTAAGAACATTGGCTTTTTATTAAAGGGCCTTTATAGAAATTTTATTAAAACTTTAAAGTACCTGTTTGGCTTTTGAGGACCCTTTAAAGTCCTAAAGTCATTTTGTGATTTGGGAACTAAAATGTAATCCTTATAATTTGATTTTCCTATTAAATTAATGTTTTTGGTTTATTTTAAATGAAATTTTCCTGCTAGACAATAATTACAGCTCTACTCATTTACCTTTTAAATGCTCCTATGTTTGTGTGTTGAGAAATACAGTTGCTAAACTTTGGGGAACCTTATATTTTTTCCAGTGTTTCAAGCTAAAACTTGAAGATAAGTAGTGTCATATTACAATAAACGGAGATCATTATTATGTTGTGGATGTAATACCCCCTGTGTCAAACAGATATAAAAAGTGCTCAGCTTCAGAGCCATGCTATCACTTATACCATCCAAAAAATTATTTTTTATTTATTTATTTTTTTTGAGACGGAGTCTCGCTCTGTCTCCCAGGCTGGAGTGCAGTGGCCGGATCTCAGCTCACTGCAAGCTCCGCCTCCCAGGTTCACGCCATTCTCCTGCCTCAGCCTCCCGAGTAGCTGGGACTATAGGCGCACGCCACCTCGCCCAGCTAGTTTTTTGTATTTTTTTTTTAGTAGAGACGGGGTTTCACCGTGTTCGCCAGGATGGTCTCGATCTCCTGACCTCGTGATCCGCCCGTCTCGGCCTCCCAAAGTGCTGGGATTACAGGCTTGAGCCACCGCGCCCGGCCCAAAAAATTATTTTTAGTGAAGGCAGGGGAAAAAAGAAAATCTAAATGCCGTATATACTGTGTTGGCCACAGGAAACTTTTAACAAATTCAGTATTTGAATTCTATCCAGAAATGTGTTTCTCTAATGCTTCATTTCTGTCACACTTGATTGAGATGGATATCACTGTCATCCTTCACATATTGTTTGCTCATTCTTCAACCAGCAGTATTTCTTGAGCATCTTATGTGGCAGACGCTTTTTCTAGGATATGAGAATAGATCAGTGATCAAATGGATATTATCCCTCATCTCACAGATTTATATTCAATAAAGAAGACACAGATAATAGACAATAAAATGTAGGCAACCACTTACCATTGAGGAAAATAAAACTTATGGAAGGCCTCTCTGAGAAGAGAAAATTTCACCTGAGACTTGAATGGCAGTAGGAACCAGCTATGTGAAGATCACAGCAAAGAGCATCTCAGGTACGGGAAGGGCTTAGGGCTAGTGCGAAGATGTATCGTGGGGAAGGGAGAGTGGTGCAGAATGGGTCTGGAGAGGAAATAGGGGTCTGATCCCACTGATACATTTTTTATTTTGATGGGATTGTTTCTACATGTATTTGAGTGGCTGCTGAAGATAGAGAAGAGTTAAGAGTTCTCTGTGGCATCCTTTCCCTAGATGTCTCCTTGCAAATGAAAATGCTTGGCAGGGCGTAAATCTGTTCCAGGGTCCTGCCTTGATCATTTGCTGTAGCCCTGTTTCCTGGACAAAGTCTGAGGGTGCTGCCTGTTTGGAACTATGATCACATTTTCCGGCAGAATAAAGAAGCCAACTTCAAAACTTTTTCCTTTGAAGAAACTGGAGCTGCTTCTGAGTGCTTGACTTTTGCACTTTCTTTCTCGACTTAACAACACATTCCGTCGTTATGTTGTTAAATCCTTGAAGACTTTTGTTTGTTCTTCTCCGGCAGAGTATGAGCTCCAGGAGGGCAGAAACCTACCCCATCTGTCATATCAACAGATCTGTTCCCAGCAGCTCATATAGTACCTGGCATATAGTAGATGATCAATGAATATTTGAATGAGGGGGGAAAAATAGATCCATCCATGTATTTAAGTAGGAGCGTGCATGGATTTTTTTTGTAATTACTGATATTATCTGGTTCTTTTCATATAGAATATCTGGAATGTTCTCCCTTTGAGCCTTTTCCATGGCTGGCGTTTGTTGGCATTTAAGTCTCAGTTGAGATGACCCGCTTTCATAAAGGTGTTCTTGACCACTGATTACAGAATTTACCTCAACCACCCCTGTAAACCTTTGCCCTTGTTACTTAGAGAAAATCATGGAAACTTATTTTTATAGTAATTACCACTGTCTGAAATAATCGTATTTATTCCATGAGTGTTAAGTTTCTTAAGGGCAACTACTCTGCCTATGTCCCTTCAGTTTCCATCCTAGAGCTAGGTCCCTAGCATGGTGCAGGCGCTTAGTAAGTGTTCAGTAAATATTCATTGAGTGAATGGATTTGATTTAAGAGTTTCAGGGCCTTATTTGGTCAAATCTAAATTCTTTTGTCAAATAATCACTACAGTGTTTTCTAATAAACTGTCACAAGTAGCAAAATTTTTTTCAGAGAAAGTTAAACATTAATCTTGAACTTGATTGGCACATGCCAGGAACAGCAGCAATCAGCATTTTAAAATCTTTAGATTGATTCTCTTGTCTCGTTGTTAATCTCTGCAGGAATAAATGGATGCTAGTTGAAGATACCTCCTTAGATAGGAGGGTGGGGACAAAAGCATAGTTGTGTTTAAGCTGGGAGTTAACCGGATATAAAATGTTAACAGTAATCTGGTGATGGAACTAGGGTTAATTTTAATTTTCTTCTTAATGCACAAAACTGCCAAAATCTTTGCAACCTATATGCATTAACTTTTTTCTAATTATAAAAGTATTGTAAAAGAAAAGCTAAAAATATTAAGGTACCATTTAGATATAGCACTTTTAAAACTGAAACTGAGCCTGTGAATAATTTAACTAAAAGTCTTGCATTTGATAACTGAAGCACCAATTGGAGAATTTCTTTATCCAGTACACAGAGTTAACCAGGGGCACAGCTAGCACTGAACTCATGCAGAATTTCTTTTCATTATCATGTAGATGTTAGGCTCTATTCCAAAGGTAGTGAATCAACTGGGGGAGAGCCCATGTTGCTGTCTTGTCTTTTTTTTAGAGATGAGGTCTCACTGTGTTATTTAGGCTTTACTCAAGCTCCTAGGCTCAAGCGATCCTCTGGGCTTAAGCTATCCTCCTGCCTCAGGCCCCCAAGTTACTGGACACACATCTTGCACACCACCTTCGTGAAGCTTTCTTTTTAAACAAGCTCCCCAGGTGACTCAGATGTCTACTAACACTCTAGTATTGCATGCATTGCATCAGAAGGCACTGCCATTCAGACAGTGAGCCAGGCCAACATTCAGATACACTAATGTTGACTGAATCCACCCTCGTGAAAATGGCAGTTGTTTTCAGGTTAAGGTTAGTCCTCTTGCATTTGAAAGTTGTACTGAATTGTTATCTAGAGTCTATGATTAACAATGATGTGCCACAGCACTTTTACATAAAAATCTTAAAATACTTTTGATGAGGAAACACTGGATAACACTAAGCTAACACTTTAATATAAACTGTCTGATTTGCATGCCATAAAAAGTGTCATTCAGCAGGAAAAAAGGAATGTTCTCTTTGATTTTTTTGCCTTCCCTTGTTATGTCTCTATTACAAGTTCTAAGTTCTTCTCATAATTAACTAATCAGAACTAATAATCTTCTAGTACTCCAAGTTGTCTTACTTGGCCCACCCTTTCCAAGAATGATTAGAAGAAGTAAAAAGCTAACATTTATCATGTGGGTGACTGGGTTAAATGTTGTACATGTATTGATTTGTTTAATCTTCACAGGAAGCTTATGAAATAGCTATTTTTTCAAATTTTTCTTTGGTCTGCAACCCATGCTAATTCCTTTTTACATCATGATCTAGTAAGAAATATCTTTACATATTACAGAGAAGTTTCATGGATTAATATTAACAGTGCAATATACTCTGTTTTCTTTTCTGTTTTTTTTTTTTAAATGTTGGTTTTGATCCACTAAACAATTCAGAATCCACTAGCAGATAGCAGCTTTCATGAAAAATACCGAGGTGTGGTACTTTATTGTCCCCGTTTTACAGATGAGAAAGCTGACAGGTTAAGTCAACTGCTGTCCAAGAGTCACAGCTACTAGACACAGAAGCAGGATTTGAACTAGGAGCCTGGACTCTTATTCAGTTTGTAACCTGAATTATATAATACAGATAATTTCCAGAATAAATTGGACCTCAGGGTCTTCTCTGTCTTGTGTTGTAGGGTCAGAAAGGGTGTGATACCTTTTCTCACCCCTCATAAGGGTCATAGCTGACACTCCTGTAACAAAATACAGGTTAACAAGAGAAAAGCATAACAAATGATTTAATTAAGATTTTACGTGAAGAGAAGGCAGAGCCAGATGGCTGAATGGAAACCTCTGCCGATCATCCTCCCTGCAGGAACCCCAAATTTGAAAACTATCCACACAGAAAAAGCACCTTCATAAAAACCAAAAATCAGCTCAGCGATCACAGTACCTGGTTTTAACTTCATAGAGGGTGGGAGGGTAGGCGAAACAGTCTTGAATTGCCAGCGCCACCCCTCCCCAATCCCCTGACCATGTGGTGCAGAAAGGGAATCTGTGTGCTTGGGGAGAAACTTTGCATTGGAATGCAGTGCTGCCAACACCAGGCAGAGCTCAGCTGGCGCCCACAGAGCACTTACTCCAGCCCTAGCCAGAAGGAAACGCCCATCCCAGCAGCTGGAACTTGAGTTTTGGAAAGCCTTGCCACCACGGGCTAAAGTGCTCTGGGGTCCTAAATGAATAAACTTGAAAGGCTGTCTAGACCACAAGGACTGCAATTCCTGGGCCAGTCCGATGCTGTGCTGGGCTCAGAGCCAGTGGACTTAGGATGCCCACAGCTTAGTGATACAGCAGCCAAGGGAGTGCTTGTGCCACCAATCTCCCAACCCCAGGCAGTGTAGTTCGTAGCTCCAGGAGAAACTCCTTTCTTCCACTTGATGAGAAGAGAGGGAACAGTAAAGAGGACTTTGTCTTGCAACTTGGATACCAGCTCGGACACAGTAGGATAGAGCACGGGGCAATGTCATGAGGTGCCTATTCTAGGCCCTAGCTCCCGGACATTTTCAGACACAGCCTGGGCCACAAAGGAACCCGCTGCCTTGAAGGGAAGGACCCAGTCCTGGCAGGATTCATCACCTGCTGACTTAAGGCCCTGGGTGAGACTCTGAGATGTGACGTGACCTAGCACAGTCACTGCTGTGGTAGCTATGAAGAGAGGCCCCTTATGCTTGAGAAAAGCAGAGGGAAGAATAAAGAGGACTTTGTTTGCACCAAGGTACCAGCTTGGGCACAGTGGCGTAGAACACCAAGCAAGCGCTTAGGGTCCTCAATTCCAGACGTTGGCTCTTTGACAGCATCTGTGGACCTACCCTGGGCCAGAGGGGAGCCCACTGCCCTAAGGGTGAGTCCCAGGCATGGCAACATTCACCATAAGCTGACTGAAGAGCCCTTGGGCGTTAAGTGAACATCAGTTATAGGCTGGCAGTACCCACTGTGGGCCTGTAGTGGTGGTAGACATGGAGAGAGACTCCTCTGCCTGGGGACAGGGGAGGGAAGAGTTGGAATGACTTTGTCTTGTGACTTGGATGCCAGCCCAGCTGCAGCAGAACAGAGCACCAGGTAGATTCCTAAGGTTTCTGACTCCAGGCCTTGGCTCACAGATAGTATCTCTGGACCCACCAAGGAGAACTTGCCACCTTTGAGGGAAGGACACAAGCCTGGCTGGCTTCACCATCTGCTGATTTTAAAGCCCTAGGTCCTTAAGCAAACATAGGCGATAACCAGGTAGTAGTTGCAGCAGGCCTTGGGCAACACCCAGTGCTGTGCTGGCTTTAGGTCTGACCCAGTGCAGTCTCAATGGTGGTGGCCACAGGGATGTTTGTGTCACCCCCTCCTCCAGCTCTAGGCAGCTCAGCAGAGAGAGAGAGACTCCATTTGTCTGGGAGAAAGTAAGGGAAGAGAACAAGAGTCTTTGCCTGGTAATCCAGAGAATTCTTCTAGATTTTATCTAAGATCAGCCAAGGGGAGCACAGTGTCAGTTGGCTTGGGGTACCCCCTAATGCAGATACAGCTGCAGTGACCAAAAACTTAGATCACAATACCTAAGTCCCTTCAAACACTTGGAAAGCCTGCCCAAGAAGGATGGGTACAGATAAGCCCAGATTGTGAAGACTACAATCAATATCTAACTCTTCAATGCCCAGACACTTGCTGACATCCACAAGCATAAAGACCAGCCAGGATCATGTTACCTCACCAAATGGACTAAATACGGCACCAGGGGCCAGTCCTGGAGAGACAGAGATATGTGACCTTTCAGACAGAGAATTCAAAATAGTTGTGTTGTGGAAACTCAAAATTCAAGAGAACACAGAAGGAATTCAGAATCCTATCAGATATATTTAATGAAGAGATTGCAATAATTACAAAGAAGCAGAAATTCTGGAGTTGAAAAATGCAATTGTCATACTGAAGAATGCTTCAAAATTTTATATGGTTTG
The DNA here is from genome assembly GCF_002776525.5 of Piliocolobus tephrosceles. Taxonomy (NCBI): domain Eukaryota; kingdom Metazoa; phylum Chordata; class Mammalia; order Primates; family Cercopithecidae; genus Piliocolobus; species Piliocolobus tephrosceles. The sequence goes on along the minus strand of NC_045436.1, from coordinate 30,945,679 downwards.
GGAGCCTTCAGAAGTACCCAAAGACCCAAGGGAAAATTGTCCCTTTTTATGCTTAGATTTGATAAAGAGTGGGTAGCCAGGTAGAATTGTGATTGGACAAAGAGAGGTTGATCTTACAGTCACAGACCAAAGGGGAAAACCCACCTAGCAAGGGCCCATCCAGATTCTTCTTGATCTCTCTGTGTGGCGTTTCTTCCTGTCAGGTATAGGACTGGACCCCTTCTGGAATTAAGGGTCTTACAATCTACTTTCAGATAAAGTAGGTATAAGAATTTCTTTATAGCCAGCTCTTACACAGAAAGGCAGGGGAATGTTAGAGTAATATTTCTAGGTTTCATGGCTGGCTTTGGGGGAAAGGGGATCTAGTTTCTATGACTTGCCTTAATGCAGAGAGGAATTTTAAGTTTCTGTGATTTGCCTTGCAGGGAGGTGCGGGAACAGGAGAAAGAAGGGCAGGAGAAGGTCTGAGACAGACTTGACTTCTGAGGCCTTCCAGTGTCCTTTGGTCCAAAGTGCTCAGGATGCCAGGGCACCATATTTTGGGGTACCATTTTCTAAGCCCTAATACTGTGACAGGAGAAAAGTATTTATCCAACAAGTACCCCCATCAACCTTGTCTTCTGCCTGCCAGAAGTTGATTTGCAGCATAAGGCAAGGAGAGAGGCAGGACCCTGGAGATGTGGGAGGGGGCTTCTGGATTCTGTAGGGGACTTTGGGAACTAGGGGGCAGGACAGAAATGTTTATTTGGGATGTTTTATTAAGTAATTTTGTGTGACACCAAGGAAAAGCTCTCTTCTAACTCCCTTCAAAATTCTCAGTAAAATTACCTGTTCAGTGATACTTGAAATGTGGATTTGGTTTTGGGGATTTAAGTCTAGTCTCAAGATGGCAACCAGGTCAGCTTACTGGGGCCAGCCACGTGTAACAGTTTGGTTTAAAAAAAAAAAAAAAAAAAAAAAAAAGCCATACGTTCAGGAAGTATTTGCTAATTGCCTACTGTGGTCAAGGCACTGTTATGGGTACAATGGATGTAAAGATGATTAAGACCTACCAAACAAATTTTCTGTGAATATCAGCTAGATAAAAGGAAAAGCATCTCATAGACCTCTGCTTTGGAAAGAAACTTGAGTCATCATGTTCGTTGATACTATTATAGACTTGTCCACCACTTACCCCAGTTGCCTAGCACACCTGGCATTTCTTATTAGTTGATAGCAAAGTAACTCCTGTAGTATATAAGAGCTCAGGTCGGGGAGTATATAGTATATAAGAGTATATAGTATATGAGAGTCAGGTTATTGACGTTTGCCCACAAAAGTATAAATAAAAATGTAATTGTTCATGTGGAGACACTGCTTTATCAAGTCATATTCATGAGCATAGTATACTGTGTTTACCAAAATCAGTTTCCTTTACCCTGTGATTTGTTTCAGAAAATGTTGCCTGGCCATCTGTAGCACCCTGTTTTATTTTCCACTGGACTGAGTGACATTTCAATGTCTAATTCCTTAGCCCTAGGGAAGTAAAAGCAGAACAAGTCTGTTTTCTTCCATTCTTTTAAATCAGTAGATGTTCATCAAGCAGCTTCACTTGAAAGAAACCCTTTGCCTACCTGAGAAGGACTAGTCCCTCCTCCCTGCTGGTTAGAAAAGTCTGGGCTGGCACTGTCAGCTCATGCTTCCTGAGACGCAGGTGTAGGCATCTAATACGTGGCAGGAGGAAGCAGAGAAAGGCTCAGAAGCAAATAAGTAATTCAAGCAGAGAGCATATTGGAGAGTAGAGGTTTCTTTTTCACAGACAACAGAGTAGCAGTGGGGGCTGGAGGGAAGGAGACTAAGTATTGTATATATGGAGATGAAGGTTGGAAGACATGATACTAGGTGGGGAAAAAACTTATTTGCCTACATTTTACCTCAAAGTCTAGAGTGAAGAAGTACTCAGGAAGAAATGTGTGTAAAGCAAGCATTGTGTATGGCATTAGATACCAGGTGGCAATATAGTTATGTTGTGTGGACCATTTTAGTAGAAATCTGCAATCTACACTCTGAGTAATGATTATTTTGCGTTTGTAATATGGGCCTGCTAATTTATGTACTTGCTACATCTGTGACACTCTTATTTCCTTTAATTTGTTTTCCTTTTTAAAGGATGTTTTCTTTGCTATTCAGAAATCTTAGCAAGAGAGAAATTATAGTCTCCCCCTGCTGGATATGACTGGTAGAACCTGAAATTTTAGATTACTTGGCATAGATATTTTTTTCCAATTTTTGGATTGTATTAAAATACACATAACATAAAATTTACCATCTCAACCATTTTGTTAGGTTGGTGCAAAGGTAATTGCAGGTGTTGTCATTTTTTAATGGCAAAGTATACAGCTTAGTGATATTAAATACATAATAAATGTAGAGTTAAATGATATTAAATACATTCATAATGTTGTGCATTATGTAGCTACATAAGAACTAATTGATCTCAACTTTTAAATTCTAAATTCTTCCTACAGCCTCACTAAGCAGTCTTTTGATCACACCTTTCCCATCTCCAAGTTCCTCTACATCTTCTTCCAGCAGTTACCAGCGTCGCTGGCTTCGAAGTCAGACAACAAGTTTGGAAAATGGCATCATTCCAAGGAGGTGAGTTGCAAGTTTCCTCTTGCTGAGAAAAGGACTAGTGTAGGCAGCTTGATGAAACTGGCAGGGCAACTGTTCGTGCCTATTGTCAGTGGAAAAAGAACCAGAACTTTTTTATTAGCTTCAGCTCAGCCTGAACATTTACAAATTGGAATTTCTAAAGGAAAGAATAAATAAAAGCTGAAATTTTAAAATCTCCTCCTTTGGAAGACACTGGGAAGTATCTGAGTAGTTGTATCATGTTGAGCTAGATTGAGTGTTCTTTTAAAATGGTGCACTCTATCTTTAAAGTGGGTCCCTTCCAGATGTAGCTTATAAAAGTAATGAAGGGTGGATCAATCTCTTCCTTGGCTACAGTGATACCAGTTTTGTATTCAAAAATATATGAAGTCAAGGGTTTGTGATACGTAAATTCTTAAACTAAACAGATATGAACATGATTTAAATAGAGATGGCATCTAGGTATTTTCTGTCTTCATTTCAGTTGGTTTTCGGATCTAAAGGTTAGTTGTGTGCAAAATATACATTTGATGTTACATTCATAGCTTCCAACTTGTTCTTCCTACAATAAAAATACTTGAAGGGGAATTTTTATGTGTACCTATAAAAATTCACATGTCAATTAACTGATTTAGTAAATTGACTGGTACTCACCATATATAGGGATCTGTGAAGGTATAAGATAGTTTAGCATGTGCCTGTACTTGCATAGTTTACGAGATGGTACACACATAAATCATGGTATAAAGATGTTACATGGTAAATATCATAGGGAGACATAAAGTGCTGTGAGACTCAGGATGGAGAAAGTACAGTGATGGTCATGGGGGGAATTAGGGAGCCCTTCCTGGAAGAGATGGCACTGAAGGGATGAATTGAGAAACTGAGGGGTCAGGGTGTGTGAGTAGCACACATCAGGTTGCTTGCCTCACTTCTGTTCCTTTCACAATCCTAGGGAGCTAGCTGGAAAGAAAAAGTTATACCTTCGCCACCCATCAAGAAGCTACTTTTTGGTTGGTGGACTTTGAATGAAATGATTAAAAGCTTGAAATTCTGTGTGAACACAAGTCCTAGCTCTGTCATTCAGTAGATGTATGATAGAATAAGTTAACCTGGATTCTGAGTGTTGCATCATCATCTGCAATATAATAATACTAGCACAGCTTCAGATTGTGGCTGGGAGGGTTAAATGAGATAAAGCAAGTCCAGTGTTTAGCCAAGACATAGGATATGGGCAATAAAATATGGCCAGTGTGATTTATTTACTATTATTATTGCTATCATTGTCATTACCATTACTGCAACTATCAGGAGATGGCACCGCCACCATCCTCACTGTCATTATGACAGCTTCTGTGATTGGAAGAGATGGGTCTTGGAAACCATCCTCTTTCAGCATCTCTTTTCTGAAAATGTTTTTTTATCCTTTCAGGCTTAAATCCAAAGTTGAAATGATGTTTCTCAACTCCTTCGAAATTCTTCAAAACTAATTTGAATTGAGATCTGGCATTGGGAACTAGTGAATCTCTAGTGAACTCTTACACCTAAAATAAGTATCTTACATTCGGAAAGGTTGTGAATACAGTCAAGGCTGCCTACCTAATTTATGGGACCAGTGCAAAATAAAAATGTGGTGCCTCTTACTCAAAAAACAAGAAAAGTGTTATTAAAGGGACTAAAAAGGAAAAAAGTTTGTCTTTAAGAATACTTTATGTGATATCTGGTGTTGTAAGCCTTTTCTGCAAATACATTTGTTTGGTCATCAAAATTTATAGTTTTAGCAACTTGGCTTTCAATGGATATAATTGAAAGTGATAGTCACTCCTGGCAAATGCAAGGTGGCAAATAATTTTTGATAATTTTTTACTTGGAGAAGGATCTTTCTGCTGATGCAGTGTTACATAGCTTTATGGACTATGACAACATTTGGATAAATTTTTGATAAACTTTCAAGATGTAAATTTTAGTACATCTGCATCAGATGATTCTTGTTAAACAGTTTTTTAAAAGATTTAATTCTTCACACAAATCCATTTTGAGTAAGTCTGAATTTAATTTTAGATGTAAATTTATACAAGCTTATTTTAATATTTCTTCTGACATTTCCTGTAACTTGTGGAGATCTTACAAGAAACTAAAAATGTTCTCATGAGTTATATATAATTCAAAATGCCTGTTTATACATTCTATCACTGTGTCCTCAATTACGAGGAAAAATTAATTTTAAAAAAGCCTTCCTCTTTAATAATTTGTTCATCTGAAGCTTCATATGAAAACAGTGTGGTTTTTTCCAGCATAACAATCTTTACATTCAATTTCTATTTCTATGCCTATGAATATTTACTTTGCAGTGTTGCAGCAGTTTTCAAAAACAGAGACTAAACGCTTTGCAGAATTGTAATAACTCCCTGATATTCTTTATTGCAATGTCCCCATGTAGGCTTTTACTTTGTGATAATTTACTCTCCTGGGGCTCAGGTCAGAGAGTTAAATATCTGTGCAGACTCTATAGGGACAGGCTACGGTGACTGATGGGCAAGCTGGCCTTCCACCCTGGTTCCTGGAGCTACCAGAGTCCCACCTCTCTCCGCTCCCCTATCTCCCACAACCGTGGCCTCTGCAGCTTCTGCTGTCACCGTAGTCACAGCCGTCAGTGTGGGTCCAAGACCCGGCCGTGCCACTTAGAGTCTTGTAACACCATGGCCTGCCCCAGGCTTATGGGTATGTGCCCAACTGCCAGGCCAGTTGCTCGGTGTCTGGGCTGCAAGCCCTGGGTTCTGAGTTCATCCATGCCCTCCCCATCATAAGGGTCATGGCTGACACTCCTATAACAAATACAGGTTAACGAGAGAAACATAACAATTTTATTCAGTCAGAGTTTCACATGACATGGAGCCTTCAGACGTGATGATTGAGGGACCCAAGGAGAACTGTATGTTTATGCTCAAGTTCAACAAAGAATGAACTGCCATGTAGAAATGTGATTGGACAGAGGAATATGATCTACTGGTAATAGACTTAAGCAGGAAAACCCAGAGGGGCCTGTCTTGTCGGAATTCTTTTTGACCTCTCTGTATAGCATTCCTTCCTCCCAGGTAGAGGGTAAGACCCCTCTGGAATGGAATGGTCTTATCTATTTTCAGACACGGTAGGTCAGAGAAATTATTTGTGACCAGAACTTACAAAGGTGGGAGGAAGTTAGAATAGTGTTTCTATAATAAATTTTACAGTTGGCTTTGGGGAAAAAAGAGGCTCATGTTTTTTTATTTACCTTGGGGAACAGGAATCTTAGTTTCTGTGCCTTTGGGGAGAAAGAGTAGTAGGAAAAGGAAGGGCAGGATAAGGTCAGAAAAGCAAGGTCTTGCTTCTGAGCCGCTGTCCTTCAGTTCAAAGTACTCAGCATACCAAAGTGTCATACTTTGGGGTATCCTTTTCTGAGCTTCATTGTCTCATTAGACTTCATCCCAACACGTGCTTCATTGTCCTATTAGACTTCACTTACAGCACAAAAGTTCAAAGATAAAATTATTTAAAATTCAAGATGGTGATCACAGAACATTAAATGAAGCCTGGGGCTCTTGTGAAAGGGGGACCCTGTGTGTGCCGGGTCCTATGCCCATGCAGCAAGCCCTTAGCAGAGTACTGCTGAACACTGAGAACGTGAGTGCAGAGTGCAGCAGACATTTTGAATTGGTCACTGTGCCTGTGAAGATCCTTTTTTTTTTTTTTTTTTTTGAAATGGAGTCTCGCTCTGTCGCCAGGCTGGAGTGCAATGGCACGATCTCGGCTCACTGCAACCTCTTTCTCCCGGGTTCAAGCGATTCCCCTGCCTCAGCCTCCTGAGTAGCTGGGATTACAGGCGTGTGCCACCACGCCCAGCTAATTTTTGTATTTTTAGTAGAGATGGGGTTTCACCATGTTGGCCAGGATGGTCTCAATCTCTTGACCTCGTGATCCTCCCACCTCGGCCTCCCAAAGTGCTGGGATTACAGGCCTGAGCCACCGCGTCCAGACTAAGATCGCTTCATTTAAAGGATGTTGTAGTTGATCTCTCCCTTTTGGCAGGTATGTGGTTGTGAAAATTCATTTTTTATGCTAGAGACAGGAGAACAGTGGGTACTAAACGTTTTGATTGCTTCTGGCTTTGACAGAAAATTCCTAATAGTTAAAAATGTCCTTCCTAAGAGAGTTAAAGGTAGCAGGGATGATATTCACAGTTTCTGGTTTTTGTTAGAATCGGGCAACACTATATTCTATAAAATAGAATGAATGTTTTCAATATTCACAATTCTTAACAGTTGGTTCCACACTGACCTCAGGGCTCCCTGCTGTGCCAAGTGGTAGGCTTTGATTACTGAATGGGGAATAGGGCTTGGGCATTTAACAGCTAACCTCAGGGATTCCATCACTTGCCGAGCCAATTGAAACCCTAAAGAGCAAGGTATAATGTCCCAGGAAGCCTTTGATTTGAATTGTTAAATTGGACTAACCTTATAAAGTTGCTGATGGGGTGTTCTTTGACCTACAAAACATTAATTTCATATAATCCAATGTAATACATCGATTCAGTATAAGTTCAAAACTGACATAAGTAACAATTAGACTAAGGAGTCCTGATATCAATGATAGATTGTTGAGATGTACTTAAATAGCTATTTTTGCTTTAATTATTTATGATCTTGAAGTACTTACAATGTACATAAATGCTTATTCATAAGTGTTAACAAAATTCTATTTGATTTCTTTGTTAGGAAAAAAATTGTGTGTAGCTGCAGCCTTTCCTTGACTCTCAGGGCTGTCAGCTTATCAGACTGCTTCCAGTTCCTTCCCTCAGTGCTCTGCATGGCATGATGCATTGGCTAGCATGAGCGGCAGCAGACAGATTAGGCATGGGGTCAGAATCCCTGGTCATTGCCAGTATCCAAGTAATGAGCCTAGACTAGAAGATAGAAATCCTGGGTTCTAACTCCAGCATTGTTACTGAGAACCTTTCTGTTCCCGAGGAAGGTTGAAGCAGCACTCTGCCTCAGTTTCCACATTTGCAGTACAGCCTGTGTACCTTCTCTGGTGACATGGAGATAAAGGTATGATGAAGTACTGGGGCACACATTTAAATTTTTGAAAACATTCTTAAACATCCTTTTATTATAGAATACTTCTTAAATTATAAGTAAGATAGTACATGACCTGATTTATTCCACGTTGCATGGTTGATCCAAGACTACAGAATGAGGCCAGGCACGGTGGGTCACACCTGTTATCCCAGCACTTTGGGAGGCCGAGGCAGGCGGATCATGAGGTCAGGAGATCGAGACCATCCTGGCTGACATAGTGAAACCCTGTCTCTACTAAAAATACAAAAAATTAGCCAGGCGTCGTGGAGGGTGCCTGTAGTCCCAGCTACTCGGGAGGCTGAGGCAGGAGAATGGCGTGAACCCGGGAGGCGGGAGAATGGCGTGAACCTGGGAGGCGGAGCTGGCAGTGAGCGGAGATCGCGCCATTGCACTCCAGCCTGGGCAACAAAGCAAGACTCCGTCTCAAAAAAAAAAAAAAAAAAAAAAACTACAGAATGAAACTCAGTTGATTTAAAATTCAGTGGAGGGATATAGTGAAGCAAGTAAGTTCTCCACTGTTACAGCTATGGAAGTTTTTCAGAAATTCAGCAGGTGGCACTCTCTCCTACGTTAAAACTGATGAGAGCGTTGGCTATTGTTTATAGGGTGGAGATGATGATGATGAGAAACTGTATTGGGTTCAGTGTTTATTACAGTTTGATTATTAAAGCTGGCCTAAAGACGAGTGGACTGATATGGCCATTTTACTTTTGAAAAAGAAGGGAAATGTAAGATGACAGACAAAGAGGAAAGGATTGCAAGCAAGCCTTATTGTAATATAAACTCAGAAGAATTTCCTATACAGAACAGAAATCAACTACTATAGTGCAAGAAAACAAGGCTTTAGTACCAGTACCTTGGTAAAGAAGAGAGAACATTGTATGAAATTGTGTGAAGTTCTAAGGAAACCTCAAGAATTTTCTCTGATGATTAGAATCTAGGGATTTCCTGGAGAAAGCAATTGACGATTTTTTGTAATGTATAGCATTTATAAGAGCACTATGTGCCATTAGTGACACTTCTGGAGTGAAAACCTTTGACTGATTTACCAACCGTAACTACATCTCCAGGATCTTGCTTGAAGTTAAGGGAAACAGTAACATATAACAAGGTTAGAATAAGATGTCTATCTCCTTTCCTTTAAAAATAAAATAGCCAGATGCAGTGGCTCACAGCTGTAATCCCAGCACTTTGGGACAGTGAGGTGGAAGGATCACTTAAGCCCAGGAGTTCAAGACCAGCTTGGGCAACATAGGGAGACTCCATCTTTACCAAAAAAAAAAAAAAGAAAATGTACCTGGCACGGTGGCGTGTGCCTATGGTTGTAGTCCCAGCTACTTGGGAGGCTGGTGGGAGGATCGTTTGAGCCTGGGTAATTGAGGCTGCAGTGAGCCATGATCACACCACTACACCCCAGCGTGGGTGACAGAGTGAGACCCTGTCCCCCCAAAATTAATTAATAGCTTTCCTGACCATAACACTTTTAGCCTATGTATGTTTAATAATAAAATCTGGATTTATTTGAAATCACACAAGCATTAAAGACTATGAGTAGAGCCCTAAGTAAATAAGTTGAAGACCAGAGGCAGAAGGCTAATTCTCATATTCTGCCCAGCATGAGTAATTGTTATGTTGTAATTTATAGTCAAGAAAATGGAGGAAGCAGTACCTTTCCATATTTGGCAAAGATATGAGACTAAATGATGGAGTTAGTGAGAAAGAGAAAACGTATTGCCCGTGTAGGGCTCTCATTTGCAATGTTAGGTCCTTTGTGTTGGTGTTTTTGTAGGAAAAAAATATTTTATTTGTATGCTTGCTGTTAATAGCTATTTGGTAGCTACACTGGCTTTCCACAGTAGTTAAGTAAGAGACATGGTTAGGCCGTTTTTGTGAGGCTTACCCTGTAAGACTAAATATGTATTTAGAAGTTTTGGGCTTCATGGCCGTCATCACAGAAGCCGAGTCTCTCAAAAGAATCATAGGTTTTTTGAAAATTTTGCTGTAGCAGAAGAGAGGTAAGTGTTTCTGCTTGAAGGATTTTCAGAGAGCTTAATCACATGGCTTAATCTGAGCATTTAGAAGAGTTACTTGATCTAGTAGTTTTAATAGCCCTGGGAAAGTAATCCTGGAAGTACCAGTACATGTTCAAATGTGATACTCTTGTTCAACAGAATACCATGTAGGATCATTCCTCTTTTGACATCTTATCTATTGGTATCTGTCAGCCAAAATAAAGGGACTGTGTTTTGGGTAAACAGATATTTCATATTCCTTCTTAAATATCATCAGTTTGACATAAAATGATCCAAAGGAAAAGGACTAGAGTAACAACAGGAAATTTAAATTACTTGTAGCTTTTGTTTGAGTTTCTTTCCATATTAGGATAATACTGGGTGGCAAGCAAGCTGACGTTCTCATCTGCATGCCAGAGAATTATAGAAGAGAATGAACTAAAGGCGGATATACTCTTAGTTACGACTGAATGTTCTGGGTGTCATCCCCAGTCATTACAGTTGACCATCAGTGTGACTCATTGATGCGTGGCAACTTTTCAAACTTATATTTCCCTCCAGGTCAACTGATGAGACATTCAGCTTGGCTGAAGAAACCTGTAGTTCTAATCCATCTATGGTTAGGAGGAAGAAAATTGCCATAAGCATCATCTTTTCCCTATGTGAGAAAGAAGAAGCACAAAGGAATTTCCAGGACTTCTTCTTTTCTCATTTTCCCCTGTTTGAATCTCACATGAACAGGCTGAAGAGTGCAATTGAAAAGGTAATAAGGATGTAATCCAAAGTCAAATAGAGAAGTGATTGTGGGGCTTTGAAAATGGCAGAATTTCTTTCTTTATGTATCAGATGTCTTTCCTAAGGAAGTTAAATCACCCGTAGCAGTGATAAATTCTTAGACATGTTGATGTTAGTTACCAGATACTGGGTTGCCTTAGGGAAAGAAATTACTGCTTTTTCATGACTGAAGGCATTATTACCTTGAGTGTTGTTAATTGATTACATATTTTTTATTAATAAAGCCCAGTAGATAAGTTATAAAATTTCTTCTCAGTAATTTGGCTTGCTTTCTCTTCAATAAAGGCTATGATCTCCTGTAGGAAAATAGCAGAATCAAGTCTCCGAGTCCAGTTTTATGTCAGCCGTTTGATGGAAGCTCTGGGAGAATTCAGGTAAAGTAGCAAAGTTTGGCAAATCCAGAAGGAGATATTTATGAGCAGCCATGGATAAAGAGAAACTGTAACTTGGAAGAATTGGGGGCCTGGCAGTTATTCCTTACTTTTGTGGTTCCGCTCTTCAAGATGGAAACAGAACAAATGAAGCAAAAACTTTAAATAATTTACCAATGAGTAATCCTCACTACTGCTCGATTGACAGTCCCTGATAGGATTGTTTTTATCAGGATGAATGGGGAAAACTAATGTTCAGGTATCTCTCACCAGTCTATTCATTATCTTATGTCAGCCTCACAAAAGCCCTAAGCACTACTAACCCCGTTTTACAGATGTGGAAACTTGAGTTCACGGATGCTTATTCAAAGTACAGATGGAGAGGTTATGCATGTTGGGGAGACATACATTCCAGTTTGCCAGGACAGTCCTAGTTTATACCCAGTGTCCTATGGAAACTGGTATCTAGAGTCCTCGCTCCTAGTATCTGTGTGGAAAGGGAGTCCTTGCTCCTTGTATCTGCGTGGAAAGGTAAATTGCACTGGGTAGCAGGTGGGATCCTCTCTCGTCATGCTGAGTTGGGATTGTTGCACCATTTAGAGCCACTTTCTTGATGGGGAATGGAATCCCACTCCAAAGCAGTCACGAGCTAATGAGTCAAACTGTTACTCCATAGCTGAAGGATAAAAAAGATTTATAATCCTTTGAATGTTAGAACACTTTTATGATGCTTAACGTATATGTTGATGAACTCTATAATGCTACCTGGGGCAAAATCACAAGCCTATTTTAACTCTGGGTTATGTGTTAAAGTACTCAAGTAACATGTTACTCATTATCTGGTGATCGCTAAGACTTAAGTCATATATTTGAGAATGACACAAAGTTGTGCTCTTTGATGGCAATCTGATGATTAATATACCTTCCATAATTTTTTGGGAAAGCACTAGAGATTTGCCTGTTGCTCTGCTGTGGTCAGACTGGACACTGGCTTGTGCTTGAGAATCTGGGTACTACTTTTTTTTCTTCTTCTTCTTCTATTTTTTTAGACTAAGTCTCGCTCTGTCACCAGGCTGGAGTGCAGTGGTGCAATCTCGGCTCGCTGCAACCTTCACCTCCTGGGTTCAAGCGATTTTCCTGCCTCAGCCTCCTGAGTAGCTGGGTTTACAGGTGCCTGCCACCACACCCAGCTAATTTTTGTATTTTTAGTAGAGATGGGGTTTCACCATGTTGGCCAGAATGTCCGCCATCTCTTGACCTTGTAATCCACCACCTCGGCGCTCCAAAGTGCTGGGATTACAGGCAGGAGCCACCACGCCCAGCCGAGAATCTGGGTCCTACTTTAATGAAGTGTCCATTTTTCAAAGGTCAAGAAGCTGAAAGCGAGGCTTTCTAGTTCTGTACTTTCAGTTTCTATAGAGTCTCTGTAGTAGCAACCCAACTTAGCCGTTGTCCCACGGAAGCAGCCAAAGACAATAAATAAGTAAATGAACGAGTATGGCTGGGACCCAGTAAAACTTTTTATTTACAAAGAAAGGTGGCAGTCAGATTTGGCCTGTGGGCCACAGTGTGCCAACCCCTGTTATGTGTGGAGCTTGAATCTTTTAAGGACTACATAGATTCACGTTTTCTCCTCCTTTATTCTTTTACACCAAGGTTATCCAAAATAGTATTTCTGACACTTTTGTGTTTCCCTCTCTTTCTGTTCTATAGAGGAACTATCTGGAATTTATATTCTGTTCCAAGGATAGCTGAACCTGTATGGCTTACCATGATGTCTGGCACTTTGGAAAAAAACCAGCTCTGCCAGCGCTTTCTCAAGGAGTTTACACTTCTGATAGAACAGATCAATAAAAACCAGTAAGCTTCAACTCTCTGGAGACTTGTATGCAAATCCCATAACCAATGTATGTACTGCATAGGACGTGCCTCTTTTCTGTATTGACTAAGTTGGTTGTATCTTTTTCCATTTCTCCAAGGTTTTTTGCTGCCTTACTGACTGCAGTGTTAACCTACCACCTGGCCTGGGTCCCAACTGTCATGCCTGTGGATCACCCTCCCATTAAAGCCTTCTCAGAGAAACGTACCTCCCAGTCAGTGAACATGCTGGCCAAAACACATCCATATAATCCTCTCTGGGCACAGCTGGGTTAGTACCTAATTTGACTATTCAGAGAATATATAGGATGGAATAGGAAAAGAAAAGCTAGAATTTGTAGTTTATACTGGCTCTCTCACCCAATAATTCATAGGTTGTCATTGGGCAGATGAGGAATAGCAAGTTGGTCCCTGGATGCTAATTGTAAGGCCACCACCTTCCTCTCCTTACCCCAAGTGGCAGCTTTGTGCTATACTCTTAAAGCAGTGTAAGCCAACTGTGTTCTCCCATTCCACAGCGGCTGTTCACCCTCGAGCAGGATTTCTTAACCTCAGCACTATTGACCAGATAATTCTTTGTTGGTTGAGTTGTGGGGTGTAGGAAGAGCTGTTTTATGCATTAACAGATGTTGAGTGGCATCCTTGGCCTCCATTTACTAGATGCCAGTAGAACTGCCCCTCCCACCTCCCACCTCCCACCTCCCACCCAAAGTTGTAACAGTCAAAAATATCCACAGAAAAGCACCTCATCCTGGAAAGCAGCATGTTATAATAACAATAATGAAAGCTGACACTATGAGCCAAGCACTGTTTTTACACATACTCATTAGATTCTCATCCCTACACTTACTACTCTCAGCCTCATTTTGTAACAGTACAGATGTTGTCTTGTCCTTGTGCTCTTGGTCGTGAGATGTATAAGCGAATATAAGCCCCCTCATGGTTAGGGGTAAAAGGCATGTTCTAAATCAATTAAAGAATTTATGGATATTTAAATGGACTTAAGGGAGGGGGCATATGGAGAGAGGCTAGTTAACAAATACAAAATTACAGCTGGATAGGAGGAATAAGTTCTAGTGTTCTTTAGCACTGGATTAGGATAGTTAATAGCTTATTTTCAGAGAAAGCTAGAAGAAAGGTTTCAAATGTTCCCAACACAAAGAAATGATAAAAGTTTGGGGTGATGGATATGCTAATTGCCCTGATTTGATCATTACTCAGAACATGCCCAACTCATTCTTGGTCATACAGGAAGTTTTTCCTGGGGAAGATAGAACATGGTTGTTTTTATTATAGAACAATCATAGTCTTGAAAGAAACGTAGGCTCATTAAATGGAGAAGGAAAGGGGGCTGGATATTAAGGAAACATTGTATTCCATGCAGCTGGGTCACCCATTTTAAAACAATGCTAATTAAATAGTGTGCATTTAGTTAAATAAATGTACTCATAATTAGGTGTGCTTCTCATCTGAAACATCACTGAGAGCCATTAATTCCCTATGTTCGGCATAACAAGGAAGAGTCTTTTCCTGTAGGTTCTCAATCCTCATCTTTCAGAGGAGATCATGTATTGCTGAAAGTCTTCAGTCCTCCCTTCCCCTAGACAATCCATCAGGGGTCTGGCTATTGACAGGAGGAGTGTGAGGAGGGGACAAGGCCCTGGTCATCGTAGGCCTGTGATAGCTTCTGGTCAGCGAAGGCCTGTGATAGCTTTGTAAAGCCAAGTGTAAGTGATGGCCGAGTTTCCATTATTACAGTGAAGTCGGGGGGCCTTCAATAATTTGACAGGTAGAAGCACTTGCTTCACATTTCGTTGTTTTCATTCAGTATTGAGCAAGTCACAGTAAACAAGAAAATAGAAACTGCTGGGAATACACAGTGATGCAGATATAATTTCAATCCAGGTTCCTAAGTATAGAGAAGACTATCTGGAATCATTCCAAAGACTCCTCTGAGAGCTTTCCAGGACAGGTGCCACTGTGTGTTCCCCCTCCATGGCTGCTCAGCACTACCAGGGAAGAGGGAGGGAAGCTGGATGCCACTTCCACAGGTTTGCGGCTCAGGAGCTCGGTGATCCTTGCTTCTGCCCAGCCACTTCCCTGTGTACAATGTGATCGCCACCCATTAGTGGGCTGTGGAAACAATTTAGTGGGTTTAATTAAAAAGCATTTAATTGGTGTAATACAATAGAAAATATCAGTGACTTACATGTATACTTTGTAAAATGTCTGTTTCAAAAGGTGCATTGAGGTTGCAGTATAAAATGTATTTCTTTCTTGGAATAGGTATACAAAGTTTGAATGCCGCTGTCTACACCACTGACTGAAGTAGTTCCATATAGGTCTCTTTTTGACCTAATGATGTTAAGGGTTTGTGGAAATGAAAAGGAGCTTTTCTACCCAAAAGAGATTTGGACCACTGATTTAATATAAGTTAAAATGTGTGAAATTTTTTTCTCAGAAGTTTCCATTGTATTTTTCAAAATGCAGTGGAATTAGACTACAAATCAATTTCTTTTTTAAATTCTCACTTTCTCAGAAATCAAACCATGTATTTTTGTTGTTGTTGTTGTTGTTGAGACAGAGTTTCACTCTGTCACCCAGGCTGGAGTGCAGTGGTATAATGAAGGCTCACCACAGCCCCAACCATGGGCTCAAGTGATCTTCCCACCTCAGCCTCCCTGGTGGCTGGGACTACAGATGTGCATCAACATGCCCAGCTAATTTTTGCATTTTTTGTAAAGGCAGAGTTTCACCATGTTTTGCAGGCTGGTCTCGAACTGGGCTCAAACGATCTACCTGCCTCTGCCTCCCAAAATGCTGGGATTACAGGTGTCAGCCACCGTACCCAGCTGAAAACCACATTTAAATAACCCACAAGCCAAACAAATTGCACAAAAGAAATTAGAAAACATTTGAAATAATGATAATAAAGATGCGATAAGTTAAACTGTGTAGGGTATAAGGAAACACTGTTGAAAGGGGAATTCTACAACAGAGACATTATTAGAATGTGATCAGGAATAAGTGTGCCTTTAAGATCCTTAACTCTCTTCTCATCTCCTTTTTTTGTTCTCTCTCAGCTTCTCCTTGTTTATTTTTGTTTCTGTCTGTATGGTCCCCTACCTCTCTAACCCCCTTTCTTTCACCATGCTTTCTTTACAGAGCTTCTAACTTCTCTCAGCTTCTCCACTTCATTCTTTTCTCTCTTTCTAGTTTCCAACTTTTCACTATCGTTCCCCTCAACAGTTCTTTCGTTTCTTCTCCCTCTTCTTTCCTCTTTGTTTTCTTTTTCTCTACTTGTTTTACCCTCCTGGCTGTTATCTCCTCTCCTTCTCCATCCTCTTTTGGCTTCACCCCAGTTCTCTATCATTTTGCACCTCTCTAACATCCCATCTTTTTTCTTTCTGCTTTCCCTTCTCTCTATTCTTCCCTCTTTCTTCCTAGTTTCCTCTGTCTGTTTCTCTACTCCCTCTGTCTCTCCCTCCCTGAGTCTCAACTCTGTGTCCCTGTTTGCCACCGTTGCTTTCTGTGTCCTCCTCTTCTGTGACCTCTCCTCCTACTTCGTCCAGCACCTTTCCTGCTTCCGTGCACTCTGTCTTTGGCCTGTTTCACTTGTAAGCCCTCTTGACTCCTTCACTTTTTCTTCTGCTTTTTCCCCATTTGCCTCTCTTTTAAATTTTTATTTTTAATTGAGGTAAAAAGCATATAACAATGTTTATTATCTTAACCATTTCGAAGTGTACACAGTTCAGTCATGTTAAGTACATTCACATTGTTGTACAATTTCTTCATTTTAAAAAATTATACTCATGAAAACAAATCTACTCTAAAAATTAGCTTCAGTTATCCAGGACTCAAAAAAAATTGCCTTCAACTTCCAGTAGATATTTAATATTGTGGGTCTATTGTTTTAAAAAATGCTTTATTTTATGAAGTTTAGCTATAATGTAATAGCACTGGTTCCAGTCACATTGCACTCATTATTTTATATCGTTTAAGTGATTATAAATTATATTTTTAATAACCTTCCTTGTTTTACCATTTCCATTTATTCCTTAGTTATTAAAATGTGCAATAATCAAATGCATTGCTAAAAAATAATATTCTAAGTGTTCTTTCCCCTGTAGTTTGTTATGCCGGATTTTGGATAAGTAATGCTGCTTCTTTATTAATATTGAAACTGATTTAACAAAAAATAGTTCATGAATTGCTGAAATAACTGTTGATATCCTGCAGCAGTAGGCAGATGTAATCAAAGTAACAGTAATGAGCTCTTAGGAAGGTTTTCTCAAACAGAAATCCTAGCTTCAGCCTACAATTCTGAGTTACTCTCTTGAATTCTAGGCTGATTTCTCAGTCACTTGCAAAGTCCTCTCAATTAAAACTCTATCAGCCTGTAATCTAGTCATTTTATAGAGAGGATTGTTTATTATTATTTCTGTCCTGCCCTTTGAATGTTCTTAGGAACCGTACTTGAGGGACTACTCGCAGAAGGAGGTATTTCCTAATGGGTCCCGGGGGAGGTACTTTCTGATGGTTCTCATCACTTTTTTTCCATACTCATCTGTTTTAATTAGTTTTATCCAGTATATGCCCTTATAACTGCTTTCCCTCCTCTCTAGATGCATTCCTCAGAGGGGTTCTAACTTCCTAAATTCTGATTTATACCAATTACCATGTATCACTTCTCCTCCTTTATTTAGTATCTTTTCAGCTTTTGATTTGTTCCAACATTCTGGTTGTTCTTTTTTTTTTTTTGTGAGACAGTCTTGCTCTGTCGCCCAGGCTGGAGTGCGGTGGCGTAATCTCGGCTCACTGCAACCTCTGCCTCCCGGGCTCAAGCGATTCTCGTGCTTCAGCCTCCCGAGTAGCTAGGTTACAGGTGTCTGCCACCACACCTGGCTAATTTTTGTATTTTGGGTAGAGACAGGGTTTCACCCTGTTGGCCAGGCTGGTCTCGAACTCCTGACCTCAAGTGATCCGCCACCTTGGCCTCCCAAAGTGCTGGGATTACAGGTGTGAGCCACCATGCCCAGCCCTCTGGTTATTCTTCAGTGGATTTCTAATTCCAGTTTGGTTATACAAAGATATAATGAGATACCTCTTTTTTTTTTTTTGAGACAGAGTTTTGCTCTTGTAGCCCAGGCTGGAGTGCAGTGATGTCACCTGGGCTCACTGCAACGTCTGCCTCTGGGTTCAAGTCAGTCTCCTGCCTCAGCCTCCCAAGTAGCTGGGATTACAGGTGCCTGTCATCATGCCTGGCTAATTTTTTGTATTTTTGGCAGAGATGGGGTTTCACCATGTTGGCCAGGCTGGTCTCAAACTCCTGACCTCAGGTGATCCACCCACCTCAGCCTCCCAAAGTGCTGGGATTACAGGCATGAGCCACCACACCCAGCTGAGATACATCTTTAGGATCTTAATACAGTGCCTGTCCAGTTAGTAAACGTGGGTGCTTTATTATAATTTTCCATCACATCATATCATATGTGTAACTTATTATAAAGTGTAATAATCAAATTATCAAATGCCGTAGTTTTAATAGTTAGCACTTAAGTACTTTTGATGAAAAGCTTATTGCTGGGTGGTTGGATGACACATTTACCCTTATTCTCTCCTCCTTAAGCTGACTGTAGAGCTCACGGTACATTAGTCAGTTTTTAATCAACTTGTCAGGATATAGTTAATGGGACATATTTTTTTTCCAGTTGAATTTTCTTTTCTTTTTTTTCTGAGACAGAGTCTCACTGTGTCACCCAGGCTGGAGTGCAGTGGTCCCATCTTGGCTCACTGCAACCTCTGGCTTCCAGGTTCAAGCAGTTCTCCTGCCTCAACCTCTCGAGTAGCTGGGACTGCAGGTGCACACCACCACGCTCACCTAATTTTTGTATTTTGGGTAGAGACGCGATTTTGCCATGTTGGCCAGGCTGCTCTTGAACTCTTGACCTCAGGTGATTGCCTTCCTCAGCCTCCCAAAGTGCTGATATTATAGGCATAAACCACTGCACCTGGCCCAGTTGAATTTTCAAGAGAAATA
This sequence comes from Piliocolobus tephrosceles, assembly GCF_002776525.5. Taxonomy (NCBI): domain Eukaryota; kingdom Metazoa; phylum Chordata; class Mammalia; order Primates; family Cercopithecidae; genus Piliocolobus; species Piliocolobus tephrosceles. Next base: position 30,926,835 of record NC_045436.1, on the reverse strand, counting down.
AAACCTTCAGACTCATTCATGACTAAGTGATTTTCTTCTTGTTAGTCAAACTGATTCTACTTGGCGTGTGTATGTGTATTAAGAGAAATCTATGTAGACCACCTCATTAAGTATTTTGAATTAATTCACTGCACTTCTGTTGAGAAACTCCTGAATTTGGATTTTATCCCAAGGCCCAATGTCCTGGGATTCTTCCAACAAATTCTTATTATTTCTAGTTTCCAAGATATAGTATTAGATCTGGTCACATATTCAGAACTCTGGGTTTAACCTTCTTTGGGCCATCTCATTGGCTGACCCACTGAGCTGCAGGGAAGACCCAGCAGGCACTGGTAGGGGCTGTGTGCGCAGCAGCACGACTCCCACACACCAGGGGTGGTGGGCTGCAGCCTGTGTCCGGGCTGACTCTCTTACAGGGGCAAAACTAAAACATGGTCATTACTAGAAAGTAGAAATCAGGAGTCTGAAGCAGGGATTCCAGATTGGGAATATAAGTCATCTATTTTGCTCTTGTAAAGGCTGAGATATCTGTGACATGCTAACCCCAGAGACCACTGCCTTTGTGTCCACCTTTGCTCTCTAGGCGATCTTTATGGAGCCATAGGCTCTCCAGTGAGACTGACTCGCACTGTAGTGGTAGGGAAGCAGAAGGACTTGGTCCAGCGAATACTTTATGTCCTGACCTACTTTCTCCGTTGCTCTGAGCTACAAGAGAACCAGCTGACCTGGAGTGGCAATCACAGTGAAGGTGACCAAGTTTTAAATGGGAGCAAGATCATAACAGCCTTGGAGAAAGGAGAGGTGGAGGAGTCTGAGTATGTGGTCGTTACGGTGAGGAACGAGCCCGCTCTTGTGCCCCCCATCCTACCACCAACAGCAGCTGAGAGACAGAACCCGTGGCCGGCAGGGTTTCCTGAGAGCCCAGAGGGCACTGACAGCAGAGACCTGGTTCTTAAACCTGACAAAGAAGCTAACAGGAGGCCAGAGCAGGGTTTTGAGGCTTGCAGCACAGGATGCCAGGGGCCAGCATCAGGTGCTTCCTGGAAACCTCAGAATGCATTTTGTGGGGAAGAAAAAAATAAAGAGGTACCACAAGATGGCTCTTCAAGACTTTCCAGCTGTGAAGTTTTGGGGGCAGGAATGAAGATGGACCAGCAAGCTATCTGTGAGCCGTTGAAAGTGGAGATGTCTACGAGACTGCCAGACCGGTCAGTGGCCTGGCCTTGCCCTGACAGACATCTTTGGGAGAAACCTCCCACAGAAAAGGTCACTTTCCAGATAGGAAGCTCCACATCTCCAGAGTCTGACTTTGAAAGCCGCATGAAAAAAATGGAGGAACGGATGAAGGCGTGTGGCCCCTCCTCAGAGGCCAGGGAGGCCGCTGACACAATTCAGGACCCGCAGATTTCTAGGAGCCCTTTCAAACCTGGCTTTCAGGAGAATGTCTGCTGTCCTCAGAATCGGCCTTCAGAGGGGGATGAAGGCGAGTCTGACAAGGGTTTTGCAGAGGACAGAGGCAGCAGAAACGACACAGCAGCAGATGCTGCCGGGCAGCTCAGCCACGCTGCCGACTTCGGCGCAGCCTCCCACCGCGCAGCAGGAACTACCCGGGGGAGGCTGGAGGCGGCTACAGGTTTGTATGTGAAGGCTGAGGAAGGACCTGTGCTGGAGCCTGTTGCCGCCAGCTGTGTCCAGCGGGGCCCTGGCCTCGTGGCTGCTGCAAATATCCCCTGTGGGGATGACAACAAGAAGGCCAACTTCAGGACTGAAGGAGACATTCCCCGAAATGAAAGCTCGGATAGTGCCCTGGGAGACAGTGACGATGAAGCCTGCACTTCAGCAATGCTAGATCTGGGTCACGGTGGTGACAGGACTGGAGGGTCCTTGGAAGTGGAGCTGCCTCTGCCAAGGTAACTCCGGCAGGCTGGGAAGTAGAGGGAACTGGGTTCAAATTCCACTTTCCTGGCCTGACGCCTGTGATCGTGTTAGCTTCTATTTATTGTCTGCTTTACACACAGTATCTTTTTTTCCACAAAGTACTAGAAGTATTATTAATTTAATACAAATGGTTTCCCACCTGTCCTTCTTCCAAGGATGGTCACTGGCTTAGTACCACTGAGCTCACTGGGGCAGGTGGCCAGTGGTTGTCTTTGCAGCTATCATGACCCTCTGGGGAAGCTAAGGGATGTGGTGGAGATGGGGGAGGGAACAGGGAATTTTAGTTTCTGTCAACTGCAGAGAAGGTCCGTGGCTGGCAGCAGATGCCTTGCTTCGGAGGTGGTGGATTACGCTAGCCGTGTGGCCTCTCTCCTGCCGATCAGAGCAGCGTGAGGTGGTTGGGAAACAACACCTCTTCCTTAACACTCCATCAGGTTGATTATTTGGTCTGTGATGACTGAAAGCAGTAATTAGAGATTTCTTCTGTTCTTCCGCACTGTCGTGGGCACCACTCTGTGCAGATATGTCAGATTCCTAAAGCCAGCCTTTTGGCAAGAGCCCTTCCTGAGATATTTTCTTTTGTCAGTATTTTGACAGACTGCCTGGTGGAAGTCCAATATGAGGTACAAAAACAAACTCATGACCAGCTATGGATATAGTTTTTTCCCCCCCCGCTAGCCTTCCACTTTAAAAAAAACTCCCTTTTCTCCCACCCGTGATCCACTTACTGGAGAGTTGGTGACATGGGCCACCCTGAATCTATTTTATTTACCTGTATCATTGGAGTGCTTGTACCAATTATAATGAAAGAAGAAAGTACATTTTCAGCTGTGCATTTTAATGGGCCACATGTTGTTTTAGGTCTCAGAGCATCAGCACCCAGAATGTAAGGAACTTCGGCCGCTCACTTCTGGCGGGCTACTGCCCCACATACATGCCTGATCTTGTGCTTCATGGGACCGGCAGTGATGAGAAGCTGAAGCAGTGCCTGGTGGCCGACCTCGTCCACACGGTCCATGTAAGTGATCCCAGCGTGGAGCCTCTGGCTGCTGACAGTGTGTCAGTCAAGGTCTTGGCCGACAACAGGTGTTTAGACTGAAGAGAGACTAGTTAAGGGATTGTTTATGGAGATGTGGGCAGGGTTATGGGAACCAGCTAGGGCTAGTGAGGCACCTGGGGCCTAGCAGCAGCTGGAAGCGAGAAGCACACCTGGGCCTGACAGAGTAAGGGGAGGGAGCGTGACATCAGAGCCCTGGAGAGCCTGAGCCACGACGAGGAGTGGCCTGGCTGCAGGAGCAATGATGGTGGGGGGGAGGTGACTTCCTGCCATCCCTCCTCCCATTCTCTGATCTCTTTCTGGTGCCTCTCATTGGCTGAGGCCAGCTGAAAGCCAGAGAGCAGGGGCACAGCTGATGCAGACACAGCCTTGTGATGCATAGAGGTCAGCCTCCTGGGGCCCAGAACAGGACAGAGAAGGGTAAAGAGCTGCTCTGGAAGTGGTGGGTTAGCAGATAGGCCAGGCAAATGGAATAAACAGCACAGATGATGACAATTATGTGCTGTCACGGTGAGGACCAAAGAGATGTCACATATGGTTTATTTTTTATCCGATGCTTAAGCAAGTTCCTAAAAGTAATTTATTTTAACTGATTTGTCATTAAGTTCACTTTGATGGCTGCATAAGGATGACTGTATAAAGATTAACAAGTCTTACTGGAAAATTGCCTCGTGGCTGCCATTAAGTGCTTTTCTGCTATCTGCAGTGCTACAGGAACTAAGCAGTTAAGGAAACTGTCAATCTGATGGGCCTGTTTTTAATTGAGCTGTTACTGGGCAGATGTGCAAAAATAGGCATTTTGTATTAGAAACATTTCGTATCTTGTGCAATAGGGAAAGTCCTCATTGCATTAAGAAAATCAGAATTTGGCCTATTACCTACCTCCTCGGCCAACAAGTATTTTTTTTTGAGGTGGAACAAAAGGCATTGCATGTTATCTTTGGCCTTGAGCATCTCCTCTGTGAAGACAAAACATCAGACACAGGCTAAACAGGCTAAGTATATTTATGTGAAGTGGGAAACTCAGTAGTGAAGCAGATGTCCTCATAACCTCCCTCAATGAGGAGGGCGAAGAGATGAGGCTAGGGCCGTCCGAAGCTGGGGAAAGCCAGCCCAGTGTACATGTGTGCGGCCAAATGTTCCTAACCCCACCCCTGCTTTGTGGTCACATACCACCCTTCACCAGGATACTCCTGGAATGAAGCTATGAAGTGCTTTTGTCTCTATAATATCATAATTATTTAATATCATAATTTCTCTTTATAGTTATGAACACCATATAGTCATCATTTTACGAGTCCATGCATCAATGACCCCTGTAAGAAAAATGCCCTCATTGTATAATGCTATCTAAGTTGTCCAAAATGATGTCTGATGCCTTGGCAATTCCACAGGCTGTATTTATGTGTGTTTGGTAACTGCCTGTAACATTAAGGCACCTTTTCTATCTGCATCTAATATTTATATTCATACATGCCAAACTGTGAGGTTTTTTTTTTTTTTCCTGCTCTGCTATCATTTTGATTTCTAAGAACCTTGGTGTTGCTTATTGGACCTTCCTTCCATGAAGCCCAGTGAGCTGCTTCTGACAGAGGTATCAAGAGACTACGGGGGAACTAATGGGATTGTCCTCAGTGACATCAGTTTTACCAGCTGGGGACTTTGAATGCCCTGGATTTACTCACTGACCACTCTGGAAATGCAATCTGTTGACTTATAACCCTTCTTGAACTTATCTGTAAAACCATTCATGAAATATTTTATATTTCCATAGGCTGGCAAGTTCTAATTTTTGTGTATTAGATTTTCATGGTGACCATCTGGCTCTATAATTCTTATATTTGGAAAAACACAACCATGTTTATTCTGTCAGTACTCTTCAAGCTTTTTCATATTTCATTTTCCCTTCCTTTTGGACGGAGTGTTTTCACACTGTAGCTTTTCTCATTTCTTTAAGCTATGCAATCACCCTGAGAGATAGAAAGTTATTAAGCATAATAACCTATATTGTGTCAAATTGTGGGTACATCCAAAGTGCAGCCACGCGTGGGTGTTAATAGGAAATTCCAAAGGGTTCATAAAAATATCTTCAGAAGTTTAATATATTCAGAATACATCCAATTAGCTTTAGTGGATTTCTAATTTCACTTGACACATTCATCATAATGAGTTTTGCTTTTGAAGTTGTGTTCTGTTTAAACTGCCTCTCAGACTGACGCTCTGGTCTATGGCAGTGCTTTTTTAAAAAAAAAAATAATAACAAAAAAACAGACTTACTTTCAACATCCATTTACAAACATTTGTTGAAAAATATTTTAGAAGTATTTGTTTAAACATTATACTGAATTTACTGCTCCATAAAGCCCAGTGAATATTTAAATTCTTGAGTATGTTGCCAGAGAAAGAAGCAGAGATCCAAAAACAAGTATATGACCAGAGTTAGAGCTGAATAATAGCTCAGCTCTTATTCAATATAGCTTGTTGAATAAGAGAAAATTGTAATAAATTGTTTTATCATAACTTGCTTTTTTGAGTTGGGCACAGTGGCTCACGCCTGTAATCCCAGCACTTTGAGAGGCCAAGGTGGGTAGATCACTTGCGCTCAGGAGTTCAAGATCAGCTTGGGCAACATAGCAAGACTTCATCTCAAAAATGAAATAGCATTTTAAAAAATAGGAAAAAAACCTATTTTTTGATCATTAATTTCAGTGTTCATGCTAGATTTCAGGAGGCTTTGGTACTCCTAATTCTTTTTAGAGAAGGATTTTTAACTGTTTAAAAGCGATTGATTCCGGTTCTTGACCTCTTCTAGACCTGTGCACAATTTGGATTTTATAATCTGTCTTACATAAATTAAATGTGTGTGTTTGTTTGTTTTAGAGATGGGGTCTTCCTGTATTGCCCAGGCTGGACTCGAACTGGGCTCATGTGATCCTGCCTCATTCTCCCAAGTAGCCAGGATTATAGGCACAGGCCACTGTACCTGGCTCTAAATGTACACTTTTGTAACTACTAGTTTGGAGTTTTTCTCTCATTGAGAGATTGCTTTGTAAAGTTTCCAATATTAGGAATTTTTGTGTACTTTTCTTATCCTAGTCCCTTATGAAAGAAAGATATAGTAACTTTATTTCATTGATTTTCATTTTTATTGCTGACTTTCACATATCAAGATTCAGAAGTTCTTTAAATATTTAAACACGTATTCTTGTTTAGTCCATATACTACCTCTTTTCTGTCATTTGAACTCTCTGCCTCCTAACATATAGGTTGTACAGCTGCCTTAAATTAGTGTAAAGTAATACGGTTTCAGTTTTTCTCTTGCCACATCTTGTGCATTCTTTCCTGTTTTCTTTTTGGCTTTAAATGGAAAGAGAGCGGGCATACGTGCCAGCAGCATTCTATGCCTGTGACTCCTGGGTAGCCTTTTCCCTCGCCTTTTTCCTTCTGTGTCTGTCCTGTGAATACTGCTGACGGGGGTACTGTTGGGGTTATTTTGGGGCAGTGTAAGGTGATGGAAGATCACTGACTTAGTGTCGATGGCTTGGGTTTGAGTCCTGGTGTTACCACTCCTTTGTTGATAATCTTAGGTAAATAAACTGGCATTGCTAAGCCCCAGAAAAATGTATTTAGTGGAACAGAAGAAATATGATTCAGTGGTTAGGAAGTTAACTTCTGAAGCCAGACAAACCTAAGTTTGAATCATGGTTCACCCCTTAGTGGCTTTGTGGCCTTGGGCAAGTTTCTTTAATTTTCCTATCTATACTGTGAACAGTACTTATGTCATAGGTTTGGTTTGAAGATTCTGTGAGATAATGCATATCAAGTGCTTAGCGCATTGCCTGGCACATTGCTAAGTGCTCAATAAATGTGGGCCAGATGTGATAGCTCACCCCTGTAAAGCCAGAGCTTTGGGAGGCCAAGGTGGGAGGATCCTTTGAGATCAGTCTGGGCAATATAGCAAAATCCCATCTCTTGCAAAAAAAAAAAAAAAAAAAAAATAGGCATGGTGGCACATGCCTATAGTCCCAGCTACGCAGGAGACTGAGGCAGAAGGCTTGCTTAAGCCAGATGTTCAATGCTGCAGTGAGCTATGATCATTGCCATTGCACTCCATCCTGGGCAACAGAATGAGACCTCATCTCAGTAAATAATAATAATAATATATGTGAAAGTGCTTTGTAAATTATACAGCAATATATCATGTTTTCGATATGGGAGAGCAGAATAACAACCATTATTTTGGTAAAAATGAAAATTACTGTCAGAGTTAAGAAAGCAATATATGGGCTGAGCACGGTGGCTCATGCCTGTAATCCTAGCACTTGAAGGCTGAGGCGGGCTGATTGCCTGAGCTCAGGAATTCCTGACCAGCCTGGGCAACATGGTGAAACCCCATCTGTACTAAAATACGGAAAAAAAAGTAGCTGGGCGTGGCAGTATGCACCTGTAGTCCCAGCTACTGGAGAGACTGAGCAGGAGAATTACTTGAACCCAGGAGGCAGAGGTTGCAGTGAGCTGAGATCACACCACTGCACTCCAGCCTGAGCAACAGAGCGAGACTCTATCTCAAAAAAAAAAGAGAGAGAGAGAAAAGAAAGCTGTATGTGTATGTACTTAAAGTTCTCCTAACTAGTCAGTGGCCTTGTCAATCCCAGGGGACTACTGTTAGGAATGACTGAAAGGAACCTGTACACACATTCATTGAGTGCTGAAAACATTCACTTTTGCTTTGCCCAGGAGCAGAATGGACAGCTCTAACTCTGCAGGGCAGGGTCATCAAGACCAAAATTAACACTACATTTTGATGTTTTTTAAAAAAACAACTATGCTCCAGGGCTTCAAGCATTTTACAGAATAATTTATAAGATGAAGTAACCATTGGATACATCAGCCTCTTCCATTTAATTTTAAGCATAGCAACAGATTGACTCCAGAAATATCATGCAGGAATCAGTAGCACAGATAAAGAGCTTTGCTAAAAGCCTGGCTGTGATATATATATGCTCATGAATACCTAATTAGTCCATGCAGTGCAATCAACCTGTAGGACTATAAAAGAACAGCAAGTCCCTTCAAATGGTAAATCATTACTTAAGTAACACAGATAACATTAAATACCTCAGGTCAGCAACAACCTCAAAATCAATAAGATACAAAGAAAACATCTCTGTAGGACAGATCCACTATTTTGGAACATCTCTCCTTGTTTTCTTTTCCCCGTGTTTGGATAATAAACATGGCAGTATCTCTGGCCTCTAGCACTGTCTTCAATAGCCACAGCCCTCACTGCAATACTACCTATGTCCATTGGCCTATGGAGCACTTTTACAACTATATATTTTGACCCATAAATGGGTTTTGATTACCAGTTTTTTTAATGATATAGAACTAAGATCATCACACATTAGGCTTATTGATTAATGAAACCTTTGTATTTTGTGTGTGCGTATTTATACACACATGCGCACGTCACACTTGTATGCATATGGCTTGTCATGCCAGGTTATGTCATACAAGCATGCATGCCAGGTCATGATGTTAAAATGTATTTCTTATCATGGATTGTGGTTAAACAAAAAAATACTGATCTCTGGGTATCTGAAATCATTGTGATTCTCTCCCCTTCTCAATGTGACTAGTCTTTTTAAAGTTCCTTTTGATCTTGCCAAATGGCGTCCCTGTGTCCACTTTACCCTCTTCCATCACCTTGTGCAGTGCTGCAAGAGGACTTTCTAAAGCATGAGACAATCATTTACTCTTTTGCTTGAATAGCTTCCTATTTTCTAAGAGACTAAACTATAAACTCCTTAGCTGGAATTGTCCCTTTTATGCCCTTCAGGTACACACACATACCCCTGTATCTCCTCTTATGCCCAGTCACACTGTTTGCCATTCTTTAAATAGTCCACCTTTCCTCACACCCCTCTGCCTATCAGATTATGCTTTCTTTGCCTAGGACACTATTGAACAAACTTTTTTACATTTTTGAAGACCCATTTCATACGTTGCCTCTTCTTCGAAATCATTCCAGGCCCCATATCCCTGTTCTGTTCCAGATGTCTTCCTCTCACTGGGGCTGAAGGTGCCTTGAAGCAAAAAGCAGGGACTTAATTTTCCTTATATCCCCAGCACCTTGCCTGGTGCCTGGCACATAGAAAGTGCTCACTAACGTTAGTTGACTGTTCCCCATAAAACTGGAGTTAGAGCCATGTGTGTCTATTACTATAGTGTGGCCCTTTCTTCTGAAGTACAGAGAAATGGGAGATGGCCTTTCTTTAAAGAAACTTAAAGGGGAAGAGTAAGATGTTTAGACATGCCTGCGGCTCTATGTGTTCACTGTCGTTACCTACAGGAGAATAAAAGCTTATTATAGGTCTCTCGGGCTTCATGTCTCTTGCATCGTGTCAGAGTTAGACACATGTCTAATTTTGATGTTTTTCCCCCAATTTTTTTACTACCTACAAGATATTTGAACATTTGTGCCATTCTCTGCAAAAAAGCTACCAACCCCCTCTCATTTTATTTTGGAGTTGCACATCTCATCACACAACTGGATTCTGATACCCTTTCTGACCTTGAGCACCTCTTCTCAACTTCCGACTGAATTTTACTCGGCAAGTGGCCAGCCTGACAGTCAGCCGTTCCAGAGGTTATGTACGGTGTCTTCAAGGCCACGGGCTGAATTTGGGCTTGAGTCTGGTGAGCCCAGACACAGATACAAAGAAGATAAGGCGTTTTCCCGGCAACCCTCCAGACCATCTTGCCACACTTTGGACCCTTTGTTCTTTCCCTCTACCCCTAAGTCTTCATACTGTCTTCATGTATACCTACCAGGATCCCTCAGCAACGTCCCATGGTCCAAAATGATGATTTTCCTCTTCCTCTTGTTTACCTTATTATAACTCTTAAGCCTTTAGTGACTGACATTAAACCTGCTTCCAAGAGAAAAATTTCTGATAAGCAAATGCTTATAGAGTTATGATAAGGTCATATATGACTGTTACCCCTTCTGGTATTTTCATGTGTTAAAAATATGTTTGATGCACTAGAAATCTCCAGTGGTGGCATTTCAGGTGGTCAAGATAACTCATGTCACTTGATGGGGCAGAGAAGCTGGAGATGCTTTTGGGTTAGAGTGGGGAGAATCACCCCTTAGAGATTTATCTGTTGAAAAATACTTATCAGGTACGTTTTATGTGCTTGGCACTGCGTTTATAGCAGTAGTCAAAATCTGAGGTAGAATTAGCCGGGGTGTGGTGGCTGTGTGCCCATGGTCCCAGCTACTCAGGAGGCTGAGGTGGAAGAATGGTTTGAGTTCTGGAGGTCGAGGCTGCAGTAAGCTGTGATGGAGCCACTGCATTCCAGCCTGGGTGAAAGAGTGAGACCCTGTCTCCTCTCTCCCCGCACATCGTCCCCCCCAGCCAAAAAAAACGCCAAAAAAAAAAAAAAAAAAAAAAATCTGAGGTGGGAGGATTCTAGCAACATGTACTAAGCTGGTGTGGATGGCATGCCTCCCCTCTAAAACTATATAGTGATGGATAAAATATCACTATTCTCTTTGCTGCCTCATTGTTATAATTCCTGTACATGAAAAAAAAAAATGGAAATCCTTTTGTGCCAGAGATAAATGGAAATCTAAACCAAAGCAGTAAGCATGAGCTGGTCCTCCAGGATTTCAGTCTTGATACAGGTCCTAGGAATTGAGTGCTGAGGTTCTCAGATTCACCCGAGGATGAGAGATTATGGTCTCGCATGCACATAAGGCTTGAGACCTGGAATCAAGCCCCTTACCTAAAGCCTGGAGCTTCAAAGAACTATTCTTCCATGAAAAGGAGACTAGAAATCACCAGACATAAGCAGTGAAGCAGCAAAGAAACAGGCTGGAACAGGTTGGGGAAAATAAAGTCACCCATGAGAAATCAAAACCCCTGGTCTGTGCTATTTGTGGGTTTCAGGTCCAGATTTATTCTACCCGAGTGATTTGCGAATCCCTACCCAAGAAATAAACATAAAACCAGGAGCATAGAAACCTTTAGGACTCTGGCAGAAGGAAGCACACTACTTTAGACACTTTCACAACCACAAGCTCATGAGACGCATATAGGAAAATGAAACATAGCTCCAGTAAGATAGGCCCACATTCAGAAATTACAAACACATGTGGGAAACCAGGAAATCATCATGAGCAGAGAGCAAGCGCATACAAGCAGGAGAATCAGCACTCCTCCAGTCGGCAATAACTATTAAAGTAGCCATGTTTAAAATGTTTGCGGTGATAAAAAGAAGGAATTGGAACCTTAAAGAGAGGATAATGTGATAAATGATCATTTAGATTCGTGTAAGAACTAAAAACAACTTCTAAAATTGAAAAATAGTCCCTGAAATTAAAACTCCAAGAATAGGTTAAAGAACAGAGCAGATTAAATACAGCTAAAGATCATTAGAATTTGAAATGGAGGCTACTTAAGAAATTATCTTTTTGAGCTCTGAAACAAACATGAAAAATATCAGAGAACAAGTAAAAGACGTGGTGGCCAGAATGAAGAGACTTTATAGCATTTGCCAGAAAGAAAATAGAGAAAATGAGGGAAGGTAATATTCAGAGAAAGAATGGCTGGCATTTTTCAGGTTAAATAAGCACACTGACTCCCAAGTAGGGAGAATGTTAACAAATTCACACTTAACAACTGGACATCAAAGATAAAGAAAACTCTTAGAAGTAGCCAGAGAGAAGAAGACATGGCATCTGTCCTCAGGGAGTTTGCAATTTAACAGGAAATAGAAATAAATCAGCAGTGAAAATAGCATGGACAAGTGTGTGGCAGCAGGAGGCCAGGGTGCTGAGGACGTGCGCACAGGGCGGCTGTGGTGAGGACTCAGCTGGGGTCCGTAGCAGAGTGAGGATGAGAAGCAGGGAAGGTTGCAGGGGATAGTGTGGCTTTTTCAGGGAACTGAAGCCCCTTTCGCTGATGACCCCTTCAGCATATCTCAGAGCTGGCTTTGCCACCAACAGGAGGTCTGTCTGTCTGTCCCCTCTCTCAGTAACACTGCTGTCAGGAATGTCTACTCAACATGAGTTTAAAAAAAAAAAAAAAGGTCGAACTGACTTTATATATTGGAGAAGATGGTTTAAGAAGAATGAATGATAACCAGGTTTCTTTTCTCTGGATGGATTTGAGACTGAAGGGGGTTTTTGGTTTGTTTTTATTTTCTAAAAAACTGGCCTACAATTCAGACACCTCTGCAGCCATCCAAGTACAGTTTAATAAATGTATAAAACTTACCAAAATTATATAAAATGATTAACAAACGGGAATTCGAATAAACCCAAAGAATCATGTGTTTTATTATCCAGAAAATCTCAGAGAAAAACAGAGGGAAGTGCTTCCAGTTACCTGAATCATAAGTTGCCTCTTCCCTTTGTGTGTGAGGCTTTGCAGTGGCTTTATCCCTGATAGTTAAACCCGCACTGTTATAACTATTGTGCAGATTTTAGAGCTGGGTATGAATACAGAAGTCTCCACACTCCTGCTGTCTGTGATACATGAGGGCTGAGACATCTTTGAAGATTGATACAGGGTCAGTGTCAAGCAGCATAAAGATGTGGAACTTTTGTAGCAAAGTGTCTGATAGAAGTAGCTGTGTTTTCTTCTAATGACAATAAATTCAGACCATCATTGACACTTCTTGCACTCTTGTCTTCTAAGGGATTTCTACCCTGATGTGGTCCTTGGATTTTATAGTAGGGGGCTTAGGAGACTCATTGGACTAAAAATTGGAAACACTTGTGAGTTCCTAGACTTTATTTCTTACATGCCAAGATACTTAATAAGCTCTTATTATTATTATTATTGTTATTATTTTGTCCTGAGTGTTCCTATCTGTAGAGCAGTACTGTATTCCTGGCCCCCTCCAGGAGAAATGGCATGATGAATTAATAAGTAGTTGTGGGAAGCATATATGCAAGAACGGCATTTCCTCACTCTTCATTGGGTTAAAAATAGATAATCACATGAAACACTACTCATTTAAATGTGGTACATAGAAAAGAAATATATTAATGATTGTGCATTGGAGGTATAATATGCCAGAAAAAAAAGAAATGTGCAGATGACTTAATAGAAACTGGATTCCATCCAAAAATAAACTGTTCACCACAGCTAGAATGTATTCGATATTTTGCACATGCCCAGCACTGTGTTATGTTCCTTTCAAAGGCTACGGAAGAGAAAGAAATGTGATTTATCTTGAGTTGCTTATAAAATCACTGAGTAGACAAACATGTGAAATCAGGAACAAGTTAAGACAGTGTGTGATGAAGTGCCAAAATGAATGGTGTGGACAGCAAGTGTTCTCAGAGGTCAAAGGAAGAGCAGTGCAGTGCGTGTGGGAAGGTTTCCAGGGCAAGGGATGGACCCACTCCAGGTCCTTGAAGGATTGTAGACTTGAGACGGGGTGGCAGGGAAGGCATTCTGGGCACAACCTGAGGTAAGAGCAGGAATCTTTTTGGCCTAGAGAGGGAGGCTGTATTAGTCCCATTTTCACACAACTATAAAGTACTGCCCAAGACTGGGTAATTTATAAAGGAAAGAGGTTTAATTGACTCACAGTTCTGCAGGGCTGGGGAGGCCTCAGGAAACTTACAATCATGGTGGAAAGTGAAGGAAAAGCAAGTACCTTCTTCACAAGGCGACAGGAGAGAGCGCGAGCATATGTGAGGAAGTACCACACTTTAAAACCATCAGCTCTCGGCCAGCTGCAGAGGCTCATACCTGTAATCCCAGCCCTTTGGGAGGCCAAGGCAGGCGGATCACTTGAGGCCAGGAGTTTGCAACCAGCCTGGCCAACATGGCGAAACCCCACCTCTACTGAAAAAAATGATGATACAAAAATTAGCTGGGCGTGGTAGTGGGCACCTGTAGTCCCAGCTACTCGGGAGGCTGAGGCACGAGAATCACTTGAGCCTGGTAAGCAGAGGTTGCAGTGAGCCGAGATTGTGCCACTGCACTCCAGCCTGGGCAACAGAGTGAGACTCTGTCTCAAAAAAAAAAAAAAAAAAATCAGCTCTCGTGAGAACTCACTATCACGAGAACAGCATGGGGGAAATCGCCCCCGTGATCCAATCTCCTCCCACCTGTCCCCTTCTTTGACATGTGGGGATTATAATTTGAGATGGGATTTGGGTGGAGACATAGAGCCAAACCGTATCAGGGGTCTTATTGGGAACTGAGTATGTACAGGTTGGGTGGGCCCAGGCTGTGAAGAGCTGTAAGGGTGAAGAAGAACAGTTTTAACTTAACGGTTTGGGTTATGTGTGCTAGCATAGATTTTAGAGTTGATGAGGGAGATGATAATGTGGTATTTGAAGAAGTTTGAGGTTTTAGGTAAAGTACATAAACTAGGGCAGTGTTGTCCACAGCTGCACTATTTGTGAGCTCTTGAGTCTGAGGTTTCAGGGTACATGGTCAATACAGAGAGAGGGTGGTTCAGAAGAGCAGGACAGACATTTGAGCACCTAATGTGTTAGGTTCTATGCTACATGTTTCAACACATTTTTCTCACAGAAAACTTGTGCTTTAAATGACATTTTAGCCTCACAGAAGCTCTGAACTAAGTACTGTCCCATTTTACAGACATAGCAACTGAGGCCCAGATTGAGTTACTGAGGTTCCACAGCTGGTAAGTGACGGTGGTTGTATTCAAGCCCAATCTGACTTCAGAGCCCTTGCTGTCATCTTATCATTGCCCTTTGTTGAATTATCAGAAGCACAGCTCTTGGAATTCTCTAAACGTTGTAGACATTTCTTGTTCATGGAAGTTTAAGTTAAGCAGAAGTCATGTGTATATGAATCAAGGCAGCATATTTTGTGTGTGCAGCAATCTGACCCAAAACCTTGAAATTGGAATGTCCTAGGCATTTAACACTCCCAGGAAACGGACCCATCCTTAGAGGCTGCAGTTTAACCAGGCTTACCCTGTTGATTCAACAAGCTGTAAGAGCAAAGAAAACTCAATAATCTTCTAAAGATCTATAAAACAAGGCATTTCAGGCCGGGCGCGGTGGCTCAACCTGTAATCCCAGCACTTTGGGAGGCCGAGACGGGCGGATCACGAGGTCAGGAGATCGAGACCATCCTGGCTAACACGGTGAAACCGCGTCTCTACTGAAAATCCAAAAAAAAAAAAAAACTAGCCGGGCGAGGTGGCGGCACCTGTAGTCCCAGCTACTCGGGAGGCTGAGGCAGGAGAATGGCGTGAACCCGGGAGGCGGAGCTTGCAGTGAGCTGAGATCCGGCCACTGCACTCTAGCTCGGACGACAGAGCAAGACTCCGTCTCAAAAAAAAAAAAAAAAAAAAAAAAAACGCATTTCATTTGTTAGTCTATCTTGAGAAATCTTCACAGGAAAGTAGTTTGGGTAAATGAGATATTGACAAGGTAGAAAGAATAAATGATTGTTTCTAACTTCTCATATGAATGCAGCAAGGGGAAAATGATAGTGGCATATGGGCTCTACCTCCTTTCTCTCTGGAGACTGGCCATCCACCCTAACAGTCATCTCAGCTCCTTACTCGTCTCCAGTGTTCTTCTATCCGCAAGTTCCTGTCAGAAGTTTCTGTGGGAGGCATGTAACCTGCTGGCAGTGGTCTGGCAAGGGTGGCAGGAAGGTGTTGGGCTGGCAGCTCTGCATGGATACCCTGGCTGCCGTTGGACACTCAGTGTGGTGTGGGCACTCAGGAGGGTTGCGATAGGGCAGTGCTTTTCTCAGATGATGGAGGAAGTACAAACATATCACAGATCCATTCTGATAGGAGAATTTGACTAATTCTTCGGACAGGAAACTTGTTTTGAAATTGATTCTCTTTAGCTTGAGAGAGAAGAGGGTAATTGATGTATGTCAGCATCCATAAGGTTTGTAAAGTTTCTCAAACAGGCGTTTTAAGTAGAATGACTATTTAATATTAGTATTTCTCTCAGATTTTCATTTGGAACTCTGAAATGAGGACCTGATTAATCTGAGACTACAATGGTTTGCAGGAGAACTTTTTAAAAAGGTAACTATACAATGTAGGCTTTTTGGTTTGTTTTTCTAGAGAAGTTTAGTCAAGGTAACACAACCCTTTGGGGAAAAAGATTTTAGCATTAAGAAGAGAAATTTTGCCAAATAATCTTACTAAACCGACAGGTATCCATATCGTATCTCCCTTTTCCTTAAGGTGTATGGGAGGCCACAGTGAGGCTCACCATGGTTCAGTTGTCAGCGTTGGGGTACAGGCACGCCCTACCTTCCTATTCGTTTTCTTTAGTTCCCATGCCCAAGCTCCAGGTCCTAACAAGAGCAGATAGTGGATTAGGCTTTTCATAGGTGTTTAAAGCAGCCAATCTTAGGTTTGCATTTTTTAGAGTACTTAATTTCTTAAAAGTACTGCTACATGTTTGTTACTGCAAATATGTGTATGTATGAAACCTGCGGTGCACGTGAACTTGATAAAATTGTGAACTTAAAAAACTTACTTGACAGATTTCACTATTTACTAACTTCTACTATTAACGTATGGATAGTATTATGGCCAGATGCGGCGGCTCACGCCTGTCATCCCAGCACTTTGGGAGGCCGAGGCGGGCAGATCACGAGATCAGGAGATCGAGACCATCCTGGCTTACATGGTGAAACCCCGTCTCTACTAAAAATACAAAAAATTAACCAGTTGTGGTGGCAGGCACCTGTAGTCCCAGCTACTCGAGAGGCTGAGGCAGGAGAATGGCGTGTACCTGGGAGGCGGAGCTTGCAGTGAGCCAAGATCGCGCTACTGCACTCCAGCCTAGGCGACAGAGCGAGACTCCATCTAAAAAAAAAAGAAGCATACATATAATTCAGTGTTTCTTTATTGTGGTTCTATAGATGCCTAAAAAATAGTCTTCCCAGCTGGGCGCAGTGGCTCACGTCTGTAATCCCAGCACTTTGGGAGGCTGAGGTGGGTGGATCACTTGAGGTCAGTAGTTCAAGACCAGCCTGGCCAACATGGTAAAACCCCGTCTCTACTAAAAATACAAAAAATTAGCTGGGTGTGGTGGTGGGCACCTGTAATCCCAACTACCTGGGAGGCTGAGGTAGGAGAATTGCTTGAGCCCGGGAGGCAGAGGTTGTAGTGAGCCGAGAATGCGCTACTCTACTCCAGCCTGGGTGACAAGGCGAGACTCTGTCTCAAAAAAAAAAAAAAAGTCTACCCCAAGAGGAGTGTTAAATTGAATTCCAGAGCATAAGGTCTGTGCAGGTATGTATTTCTGTGACAAATCCAAACATAGTTTTCTTGATCTTAGAGTTCTTTAAATTCTGAAAACTTAGAGATTGACTGATAAGCCTGATCATAATATGTTTACACTGCCCACTCTCTAATAGGGTTGAGTTTCCTTTGGAAAGATTATTAGAAATCTCAAGTCACCAGAACTTCAGCTTCAACTCTCTGACCCTATGCAAGTTCAGGTGTGATCAGGAATGGCCAGCAGTGGCCCCGATACCCCTTGAGTTGTAACTAAAAGTAGTTGATATTTTTGTCTCTTTCCAGCATTCATTTCTTTTTCTTGAATTTTTAGACTTCCCTCTAGTTTGTTCTTCCATTAAAAGGTGTTTATTCTTTAGTAAATAAGTAAGTAGCTACTAAGTGATATAGTTAGATGCAGGCAATTGGATTGATTCAGGGGATTGTGTGTTATGTATTTGGTAGCCTGAGAATATGTAATTCCTGGGGTATTTTTTTAAGATACTCTTTTGAAAAGGTTCCACTGGTTCTTTTCTGTTCCTGGGGCCTGCATGCATAAAAGTCAGCCATCCGTGCTGTAAAGAACACGAGATGCTCATCGCCTCTTGTCATTTGCTTGTGCTTAATCTGTTTCATTTTCATTCAGCAAGTAACATTTTTCAAATGCCAGCTCCTGTGCTAGAGGCTAAGGATGCAGAGAGAAGATTCAGCCCCATCCTCAAGGAATGGACTCTCGCAAATTCCTGTCAGTTTGTCTCAATCTTTGGATTCATTGTTCTTTAGTCTTTACTCGGGTCTCTACCTCAGATTCTGCCTCTTTGCTCCAGTGATTTAAAAATGACTTGTGAGCCTATAATCCCAGCATTTTCAGAGGTTGAGGCAGGCAGATCACTTGAGGCCAGGAATTAGAGACCAGCCTGGCCAACACAGCAAAACCCTGTCTCTACTAAATATACAAAGATTAACTGGGTGTGGTGGTGCACACCTGTATTCCAGCTACCCAGGAGCCAGGTGTTGCAGTAAGCCGAGATTGCACCACTTCACTCTAGCCTGGGCGACAGAACAAGACTATCTCAAAAAAAAAAAGAAGAAGAAACTTTAGAGGCCAAATGTAGTGGCTCATACCTATAATCCCAGTTCTTTGGGAGGCACAGGTGGGAGGAGCACTTGAGGCCAGGAGTTTGAGACCAGCCTGGGCAACATAGCAAGACCCCAGCACTAAGAAAAAAAATGTTTTTAATTAGCCAGGTGTGGTGGCACACATCTGTAGTCCAACTACTTGGCATGCTGAGGCAGGAGGATCACTTGAGCTCGGGTGCTTGAGGCTACTATGAACTGTGATCGGAGTTTTGCACTCCAGTCTGGGCAAAAGCATGACCCTGTCTCTAAAAAGTAAATCAGTAAAAAGATTTGTACTCATTTTTCATGTTAGTATTTTTAGTTTTACATTTCTCTTGCATGCTTGCTTTTAAAATAATTGAGCCAACCTCTCTGTCCTTTTTTGTTACAGCATGTAAATCTACAGCCTTCTGATATAACCTAGGCTTGCAGAATCTTCCATCCATCACCTTCCTAGTACGCCTCTTGGCCCTTATTCCAGCAATTAGTTGCTTAAAACAAAGCCCTTTGTGTTGGTAGTGGTACTATATAACTTAGTCTGTGCACTGTTGGACAAGGGGATTGACATACTCTTCCCTTCCCTACCACTGCAGTGGGAAGATCATTTAGAAGACTAAGCTCGATTTGAACCTAGGGCCCAAATTACCTACTGCAAATCAATCCTCCTCCTCCCCCTGCCCCTCGCAAAAGCTAGAATTTACTGTGAAAGGTGACAGGCATATGTTCAATTCATTGTCTCTATGTTGACACATGGTCAGTATGAGGAAAAGGTCCCTAATATAGATCTGTCCCGTGGCATGACCAGCATGTTGTGGATTTCTGACAAATGCAAAGCAGCGAAGGAGCTTGAGTTCAAAATACAAATATTTTAAGTGTTCAAATTTCCTTTTTTTTTTTTTTCCCCATAAGGACCAGACTCATTGATGGCAAGTCGTCATCATCTTGCTGTAAATTTATAACACACTGATGAACAAGACCTTGGAGGAACTTGTAAAAGGAAGTCACGAGGCCTTGTATCTTTAGGTGTCTGTTTTGGAGAGTGTATATATGCATGTGTAAGAAGCATAGGGGTGAAAGGGTCATGAAAACCTTTGGTTGAAAAAGGTGATGGGGTCGTTATGTGTGTAAGAAAATCTTTGTACTTTTCAGTTAACAATTCTACAAAATGAGAGCTGTCTTGGGAAACTGGGCTTTATGAATTCAAAAGTATATCAAATTCTTTATCTCTCATGTTTAAAATTGTTTGAACAGACACTTAAATAAATGTTGAACATCGGACTTTGCCTGGTTGCTGTTCCTTTCTATGGGAAAAATATAAACCCTGATAGTAGGGTTTATATCTTTTTAAACCCTTATATTTTTATAAACCCTGATAATAGGGAAAAAGATAAACCCTATTACTAGGGTTTTTCCTACTATTTTTCCTACTATTCCTCTTGGATAATAGTAGAAAAAAATGTTGGTCCCCACAAAGTTTTCATTCATCTCACCTCTCTGTTCCCCATTTGTGAGAAGGAATACGAAGCTGCACAGGCTCCCCTTTTAGTAACAGAGTCCAAGACTAGGGAGTCAGATCACGTGTTAAAATTACAGTATTGCACCATGCATCTTTGATTTGTATTTGCAGCCTTCCCACTACTTGGATTAAGTCGTAAAAATCACAGGTAACCATCGTCCAGTGGCAAAGTTGTGTATCTCTTTGTGTCCTTTGTTGCAATTAGCAACTCTTGTTAACTTAACCAGGAGGGACCTTAGTGGAAGAATATTAGGGATATAGAATTGATGAGAAGACAAAAGAATTAGGGTTGAAATAAGCAACAAGGCAATTCTGGAGTTCCAGGAACCGTGGACTACTTGAAGGTGTTTGTACTAAGTCCCACCAGGCCTTGTACTAATTGCTGTCTGGGCAGGAATATGGTAGTTAGCCAACCTTTTTTGGTCTTCTGTGCCAGTACTTACAAGGAATTCCCAGGGAAGGAGCATCCAGCTGGCATAGCTTGGGCCATACTAACACACCTTAATAGAGGAAGGGTGAACCCAATTGCAATCTCACCAGGCCTTGTATATAGAAAGACCATTCTTCAGAGGCAAATTCAGACGGATTTACTGGAGGAAGTTATTTAAGCAGCGAAAAGAATCAAGCAGTCACCCCAGGATAGTAGAAGGGATTGAGGACGGAAGCAGCCAGTACTCATTTTCCTTGGTAAATGAGGGTTAGAAAAATGTGCATATGTGCACTGGCTTTGAGGCAGGTCTGTTTCTGGCTCTCTCTATCCTCCCCCTCCCCCACCCATCCCTCCCAAGTAGTTACACTTTGATTTGTTTTGAGAAATTAGGTTTTTGAAAAAGTCCTTGTGACTGCTTCAATGTTTACCCTATTTACCCTATGGCACAATTTACCAGTTGTTAAATCTGCTCTATCCATAACTGCCCAGCTGTCAAGAATTTTACATTTAAATGTATTTATCAGTATTGAAACTTTGACCTTTTGGACTCACCTGGATAAATTAATTCATCCCTTTGTCTGATTTTAGTTGGTTGTTGGAGATAATTTGTGTATATAGCATACACAGTTACCCAACTTTGCTTCATGATTAAAGCTGTAACTTGAAGGAAATAGTTATCCTGCCTAACTTTGTTATTAGAGAAATGATGATGGAATATCCTACATCTTATGTACACTTTCCCTATTTTCAAAGGAGAGTGCAGCCTTTCAAAAAGAAATGAATTTTAATATCCTGGACTGTAGTGAGGGTACATATCTTTTTGCTTTCTATGAATGTTTAACAAGCTACAGCAAACCTCCTAGGTGTAAGGAAAAAAATGATTAAATGCAGTTTTATCGAATTAATTTAAAATAATGATTTAGTGACACTCCTATTTGAGTCCCTGTAAAGCTCTAAATTTCTGTAGCTCCTACCTTCAACTTCTAAACCATTAGTGTAATGCTAAACAAAACCACTGCGGACATTCTGAGCGTTACTTGGAGGTCTGGTGGGAAGTTGACCTACTGTGTTTCTCTTTCAGCATCCAGTCCTGGATGAGCCAATAGCTGAAGCTGTCTGTATTATCGCAGACACGGATAAATGGAGTGTGCAGGTAGCTACAAGTCAGAGGAAAGTGACGGACAACATGAAACTAGGCCAGGATGTCCTAGTCTCTAGTCAGGTGTCCAGTTTGCTTCAGTCCATTTTACAGCTCTACAAGCTTCACCTCCCTGCTGATTTTGTAAGTACTGGTTCTTATATCACCAAAGAAACCTAGTTTTAAAATACTTTTAATGACATTTTGATTATAAAATCACAAATTCAAAAGTAGTTTTAATATAATTGGAGGTTAACTAAAACCAGAACATGCAACATAAAACCAGCAACAGGATATATTGTCAGTAACAACAGCTCTTCTGTGAAACAAATAACGAGGAGCAACACTGGAATTTTTTGGAACAAGGTATATGGTGCAGTAAATAAGGAATGGGTGGAGAGATCAAGCATAAAAGGAAACTGTAAATCATCCACCGGAGAACTCATGAGTTCTCCTTTTATTAGACTGATATTATAATAAGTAGGCCAGTTTCTGAAGGGACTATAGTTCCTTTTGTTAAGCAAACATTTTCACAGAGGTTTTAAGGATAAAATAGAATATCGTTTGTGTAAACATTTCCAACTTTGAAGTACTAAAACACATGTAAGATTATATCAATTGTTGCTTTTTTTTTTTTTTTTTTTTAAGACAAGGTCTCACTCTATTATCCAGGCTTGAGTAGTGCAGTGGTGTGATCTCTGCTCACTGCAACCTCCACCTCCCGTGCTCAAGTGATCCTCCCACCTCAGCCTCCTGAGTAGTTGGGACTAGAGGCATGTGCCACCACGCTAGCTAATTTTTGTATTTTTTGTAGAGATGGGTTTCGCCATGTTGCTCAGGTTGGTCTCGAATTCCTGGGCCCAAGCAATCCACCCGCCTCTGCCTTCCAAAGTGCTGGGATTATAGGTGCGAGCCACCTTGCCCGGCCTAATTGTTTCTTTCCAAATAGGATTTTAAAATCACTTTTGTAACAATACTTTAAACACAAACAACAAACAGAGCCTATACACTCTTAGAAAAGTATCAGTAGCTCCCCCCTAGCCACTGGAATTAACATACACAACAAAATCTTCTCAGTATCTGCCTGTGTGCAGAGAAATTGAAAGAAAATACATTTAGAGAGGGAGGGGGAAAGGTTTCAGAAGAACAAAAGCGTTTCCAGTGATGATGAACACTTGAAAAGAGAGAGAGAAGCTTAAGGGCATATGCCGTATAGCTGGGTAGAGCCTGGATGGGCTGACCTCAGAGACAGGTGTGTGAGGAAAGAGTCTGCTTTCTCTGCTGTTCCCTACTGTCTGCACAGCGCTGTACTCTGCAGCACAGCCACTAAACCAAAGCATCTGTAATCTGCCTCCTGGCCTCCAAAACTGATGCAAACCTCTTTACCCAACAAAGCAGGAAGTTTTTAAATATTAATTACCTACACTAATTGCTAATGCAATGGTCATTGCCCTGGGTTTTTATGACCAAATCTATACTTGTACCCATTCCTCAAAAAGAGTCAAGACTTTTGTGGCTTTGAAGAAGGTGCTCTGAAATACCATCCAGTTGTTATCAAAGTCGTGACAGTGTGCAAAGCAGGAAGACCACTGAGCGTAGCTGGGTTATGGTCTAGGCTTTGCAGTTGGTTAGTTGCGTAACAATGGACAATTCTGAGTCTCTCCGAACGTCATCTTTCTTATTCGTAAAAGGAAGGTAGTACCTGTTCAACAAGGGTGCTGTGAGAATCTTCTGAAAATTAGGGTTGTAACTGCTTTTTATTGCCAAAGCACCATGCCAATATTATAAGATACTTTAAAAGCCATATATGTTAGCTTTAGAGTCCAATAGCCTGGGGTCAAATCCAAGTTCTGCTACTTCCTAACCATGTAACCTTTCAAAGCCTTAATTTCCTTATCTGCAAAGCTGGGGAAATAATAGAAGCTATCTCATATGGTTATGAAATTATATTAGAGAATGAATGTAAAGCACTTGGAATAGTGTTAGATGTTGTAAGCACTCAGTAAACAGTTACTATTAGTTTGATAGTCAATAACAATTAGTTTCATGAAACAATGGTTGCAAAGACTGACAACAACTTTTTTCCAAACTCTTTATTTGGGCTTTAAGCTGAAGCGTACTCTTGCAAGACATCTGTCCCGGGGCAAAATGAGAAGCACTTACGGATTATTATGATCTTATTTTTTGTTCTACAGTAGTAGGCAGTTTCTCCTTCTAAAAGCAGGTTGAATTATGCTGATTTAGAGGCTAATGCTTCCTTTTCTGTAAGAGAAGGAATGTGTATTAGACTTCATAGTTTACTTCATAAGTATTTGCCAAACTTTTATATTTCATTCTATAATACATAGGTCTTGTCATAGTTGATATCTTGGTTATCAAAGCAATAAATTGTTATAGTTAATTCTTTTTACTTCATTTGGACAGAAGTATGTTCAAGCACTTACTAGTATAAATGACTTATTTAACCTGACAAAACCAAGATCAAAGAAAATTTTATCTGCAGTTTAAAATTCTCCTTTAAAAATCACTTGAATGAAACCTGTGATGAAATGGCTTTTAGAACCTTCAATACAAAAAGAGAAAGTAGCTATTTGAAATTTCAGAAGGTAAAAATTGGAGAAATCCATGTCAGGAATAAAATCCCAGAAAGAGGAGTTAAAAAAAAAAAAGCCCCCAGCATGGTTCAATTGAATAATCAAGTCTTTTAACAAATGGTTTTAGTTTTTTTGGGGTTTTTTTGTTTTTTTTGTTTTTGAGACAGAATCTCATTTTGTTACCTGGGTTATAATGCAGTAGTATGATCTTGGCTCACTGCAGCCTTGATCTCCTGGGCTTAAGCAATCCTCCCACCTCAGCCTCCCGGGTAACTAGAACTACAGGTGCATGCCACTATGCCCGGGTAATTTTTTAATTTTTGTAGAGACAGGGGCTCCATATGTTGCCTAGGCTGATCTTGAACTCCTGGGCTCAAGTGATCCTCCTTCCTCAGCCTCCCAAAGTGCTGGGATTACATGCGTGAGCCACTGCGCCTGGCTAAAAGTTGTCTAAATGCTTTGATTTCACATCTAGTATATATTTCATATAGACCACAGTTTTTATTTCCACATTGCATCATACAGTTTTCATATAGACTGTGAACACTGTAATTACTTTTTCCAAACAGAAGGGATTCAATGTAATATGAATACTGTTTTTAATATTTTGTGACTAATTAAAAATTTTCTGTTTCACTCCATAAGGAACTTAAAGCTAATAAGAGATCCTTTTGCCACTTTACTTGGAGGATCATTTCCATGAGAATTGGTGAAATCCTCCTTGCTTTATTACTCTTAGTCACTTAGCAGTTGTGTTTCATCCACCTGACACAATGCATTTAAGATTTTAAACCAACGAAAAACTGAAAAGATTGCATCTCTGATAGATATTTTTTCCATGTCACTGATCAGCCCAGATGGTCAAGATCAACATTTTCAAATGCATCTGTTAATCTTTTTACCTTGAAAATAACAGGCCTAATGGTCTAGAAGAAAATTATGTATGATGGAATTACCCTTGCCAAAGCCATCAGGTGTCTTACTGAAGATGCTCGGGTAGCTCTGCCTGCCAAATGCAAAAGCATTTGCCTCTGGTGAAAGACACAGATGGTTGCTGTTCTCTAAAAAATGAAGCTGAACACAATTCCAAGGGTAAAGATGTTCTGAAAATAATTGCCTTTTCTTTATTGTTATTAAAGACCTAGTTAAAATATTCTTGAAAGCAAAAGAAAAACAAAAAGTTGTGGGGGAGGTTCAGAATGACCTCTTCCAGTCAGTCTCCTCTGGAAATGTTCTGGGCCAAAGTAATCTGAGATATTGGGGGAAAAAAACAACAAAAACCATACTGTTTACTAAATTATTCACAACAAAAATGCAAATTGCTATGTGGTTACATGTAAATTCACATTCTCAAGATTGTTTAGCTATAAAAATTATATCAAGGAGTTCTTAATGTGGAAAAGGATTATTATAAAGTTTTTTAAAGGCAAGAAACATACTTTTGGAATGATTTCAACTGTGAAAAAATACTTGTTTAGAAAGACTAGAATAATACATATGTAAATCTTAATAGTTAGCAAAAGTAAACTTTGTTTTACAAGAACCTATTCTTATACCTGGTAGTGGTAGGGTTTGAGATGGCTTGTGATTTTTTAACTGTGTTTGAAACAGATGAGATTAAAGCTGTATAGTTAGAAATGAATTAAGAAATTTCTGACTTTTAAAATATTGGCAGAGATTTGACTTCTAGCCCTCATTGTGAATGTTCTTGGCTTTGCAGTGCATCATGCATCTTGAAGATAGACTACAGGAGATGTACCTTAAAAGCAAAATGCTGTCTGAATATCTCCGGGGACACACACGAGTCCATGTGAAAGAATTAGGTGTGGTACTGGGGTGAGTTCTGGGAAGTGCCGCTACTTCTCCCTTTAATGGGTATCCCTAGCATTGTACCCACGGACATGTTTAGCCTGTGCCACCCTAAACCTGAGGCCCTGGTAACCCATCAAAGTATGTGGAGTCCATCAGATACGTGCCTCTGCAGCTCCCCAGTGAGCAGCATGTGCCTTTATCTGATACTGGGTTTCACACCCACAGAGAATCACAGGACTTCAGGCTGGTCATGCTTTGTTACGCCTCCGTTAATCCTACACTGCCCGTTTCTAGTAACTGAGTAAGATGCTGAAGTCACAAGCTGTGGGACATGCCGCAGCAGCTTGTGTTTACATTTCACTTCCTGGAGGAGGAGTAGGTGGGCACATTCCACCTAGTGGCAGGAAAGGCCCTTCTAGGCTGGAGGAGCCTGCCTGCGTGTCTGTGGGGGGACAGTGCTTTCGTTCTCTTATTATAAGCCCACCAAAGAGGAGACTTGTATGTTACTAAAAATGCCTGTCATCCTCCAGAGGGTATTTGGCGTAACTTCTGTAGGGGAAGTAATTCTGACTTTTGTTTTACTCTCTGCTTGATATTTCAAAAGAGAACAGAAAGACATTGTACATTTGGGGAATTGCCCCGCTTATCCATGATGCTGATTCCCCTCACTTGGGAGAAGAAAATATTGTTTATAATGTTGACGTTTAAATTCTCAAAGCCTCCTAAGAGACTGGGGCTTTCATATTTTCTTTAGATTTCTCATCTTTCACACCCAGAATGTGACGCCTGTGTTGTTTGGCTCTTGGCATTTCCTGTCATAGATTATTCTTACATACTATATTTACAGAGTATTTCCCCCTTATGAGGTGTTTGCTTTTGCAGTTAACTTGCAACATGTCCCTTTGTCATTTATTTTTTTGCATTTGTTTATATCTCTCTACCAGCCTCATACTTCAATCCTGCCTTAATAGATTTTTTTTTTTAAATGTACTTTTAAGTTCTGGGAAACATGTGCAGAATGTGCAGGTTTGTTACGTAGATATACACATGCCATGCACGTTTACTGCACCCATCAACCCGTCATCCACATTAGGTACTTCTCCTAATGCTATCCCACCCCCAGCCCCCAACCCCCTAGTAGGCCCTAGTGTGTGATATTCCCCTCCCTGTGTCCATGTGTTCTCATTGTTCAACTCCCACTTATGAGGGAGGACATGCGGTGTTTGGTTTTCTGTTCTTGTGTTAATTTGCTGAGAATGATGGTTTCCAGCCTCATCCATGTCCCTGCCAAGGACACGAACTCATCCTTTTTATGGTTGCATAGTATTCCATGGTGTGTATGTGCCACTTTTGCTTTATCCAGTCTATCATTGATAGGCATTTGGGTTGGTTCCAAGTCTTTGCTGTTGTGAATACTGCCACAATAAATATACGTGTGCATGTGTCCTTATAGTAGAATGATTTATAATCCTTTGGGTATATACCCAGTAATGGGATCGCTGGGTCAAATGGTATTTCTAGTTCTAGATCCTTGAGGAATCGCCACACTGTTTTCCACAGTGATTGAACTAATTTACATTCCCATCAACAGTGTAAAAGTGTTCCTGTTTCTCCACATCCTCTCCAGCATCTGTTGTTTCCTGACTTTTTAATGATTGCCATTCTAACTGGCCTGAGATAATATCTCATTGTGGTTTTGATTTGCATTTCTCTGATGATCAGTGATAAGCTTTTTTTCATGTGTTTGTTGGCCACATAAATGTCTTCTTTTGAGAAGTGTCTGTTCATATCCTTCGCCCACTTTTTGATGGGGTTGTTTTTTTCTTGTAAATTTAATTTCCTTGTAGCATCTTGATATTAGCCCTTTGTCAGATAGATGGATTGCAAAAATGTTCTCCCATTCTGTAGGTTGCCTGTTCACTCTGATGATAGTTTCTTTTGCTGTGCAGAAACTCTTTAGTTTAATTAGATCCCATTTGTCAATTTTGGCTTTTGTTGCCATTGCTTTTGGTGTTTTAGTCATGAAGTCTTTGCCCATGCCTATGTCCTGAATGGTATCGCTGAAGTTTTCTTCTAGGGTTTTTATGGTTTTAGGTTTTATGTTTACGTCTTTAATCCATCTTGAGTTAATTTTTGTATAAGGTGTAAGGAAGGGGTCCAGTTTCAGTTTTCTGCATATGGCTAGCCAGTTTTCCCAACACCGTGTATTAAATAGGGAATCCTTTCCCCATTTCCTGTTTTTGTCAGGTTTGTCAAAGATCAGATGGTTGTAGATGTGTGGTGTTATATCTGAGGCCTCTGTACTGTTCCATTGGTCTATATATCTGTTTTGGTACCAGTACCATGCTGTTTTGGTTACCATAGCCTTGTTGTGTAGTTTGAAGGCAGGTAGCATGATGCTTCCAGCTTTGTTCTTTTTGCTTAGGATTGTCTTGGCTATGCGGGCTCTTTTTTGGTTCCATATGAAATTTAAAGTAGTTTTTTCCAATTCTATGAAGAATGTCCATGGGAGCTTGATGGGGATAGCATTGCATCTATAAATTACTTTGGGCAGTATGGCTGTTTTCACAATATTGATTCTTCCTATCCATGAGCATGGAATGTTTGTTTATTTGTGTCCTCTCTTATTTCCTTGAGCAGTGGTTTGCGGTTCTCCTTGAAGGGGTCCTTCACATCTCTTGTAAGTTATATTACTAGGTATTTTATTCTCTTTGTAGCAATTGTGAATGGGAGTTCACTCATGATTTGGCTGTTTGTCTGTTATTGGTGTATAGGAATGCTTGTGATTTTTGCACATTGAGTTTGTATCCTGAGACTTTGCTGAAGTTCTTATCAGCTTAAGGAGATTTTGGGCTGAGATGATGGGGTTTTCCAAATATACAATCATGTCATCTGCAAACAGACAATTTGACTTCCTCTCTTCCTGTTTGAATACTCTTTGTTTCTTTCTCTTGCCTGATTCTCCTGTCCTGGCCAGAACTGCCAATACTGTGTTGAATAGTTGAATAGGAGTGGTGAGAGAGGGCATCCTTGTCTTGTGCTGGTTTTCAAAGGGAATTCTTCCAGTTTTTGCCCATTCAGTATGATATTGGCTGTGGGTTTGTCATAAATAGCTCTTATTATTTTGGTATACGTTCCATCAATACCTAGTTTATTGAGAGTTTATAGCATGAAGGGGTGTTGAATTTTGTCAAAGGCTTTTTCTGCATCTATTGAGATAATCATCTGGTTTTTGTCATTGGTTCTGTTTATGTGATGGATTACATTTATTGATTTGTGTATACTGAACCAGCCTTGCATCCCAGGGATGAAGCCAACTGGATCATGGTGGATAAGCTTTTTGATGTGCTGCTGGATTCGGTTTGCCAGTACTTTATTGAGGATTTTTGCATCGATGTTCATCAGGGATATTGGCCTGAAATTTTCTTTTTTTGTTGTGTCTCTGCCAGGTTTTGGTATCAGGATAATGCTGGCCTCATAAAATGAGTTAGGCAGGAGTCCCTCTTTTTGTATTGTTTGGAATAGTTTCAGAAGGAATGGTACCAGCTCCTCTTTGTACCTCTGGTAGAATTTGGCTGTGAATCCATCTGGTCCTGGACATTTTTTGGTTGGTAGGCTATTAATTACTGCCTCAATTTCAGAACGTTTTATTGGTCTATTCAGGGATTTGACTCCTTCATAGTTTAGACTTGGGAGAGTGTATGTGCCCAGGAATTTATCCATTTCTTCTAGATTTTCTAGTTTATTTGCATAGAGGTATTTACAGTATTCTCTGATGGTAGTTTGTACTTCTGTGGGATCAGTGGTGATCTCTTCTTTATCACTTTTTGTTGCATCTATTTGAATATTCTCTCCTTTCTTCTTTGTTAGTCTGGTTAGCGGTCTACTTTGTTGATCTTTTCAAAAAACCAGCTCCTGGATTCATTGATTTTTTTGAAGGGTTTTTTTTGTGTCTCCTTCAGTTCTGCTCTTCGTTATTTCTTGTCTTCTGCTAGCTTTTTAATTTGTTTGCTCTTGCTTCTGTAGTTCTTTTAAATGTGATGTTAGGGTGTCGATTTTAGATCTTTCCTGCTTTCTCTTGTGAGCATTTAGTGCTATAAATTTCCCTCTAAACACTGCTTTAAATGTGTCCCAGAGATTCTGGTACGCTGTGTCATTGTTCTCATTGGATTCAAAGAACTTACTTATTTCTGCCTTCATTTCTTTATTTACCCAGTAGTTATTCAGGAGAATGTTGTTCAGTTTCCATGTAGTTGTGTGGTTTTGGGAGAGTTTCTTAATCCCGAGTTCTAATTTGATTGCACTGTGGTCTGAGACTGTTATTATTTCCTTTCTTTTACATTTGCTGAGGAGTGCTTTACTTCCAGTTATGTGGCCAGTTTTAGAATAAGTGTGATGAGGTGCTGAGAAGAATGTATATTCTGTTGATTTGGGGTGGAGAGTTCTGTAGATGTCTGTTACATCCACTTGGTCCAGAACTGAGTTCAAGTCCTGAATATCCCTGTTAATTTTCTGTCTTGTTGATCTAATATTGACAATGGGGTATTAAAGTCTACCACTATTACTGTGTGGGAGCGTAAGTCTCTTTGTAGCTCTCTAAGAACTTGCTTTATGAATCTGGGTGCTCCTGTATTGGGTGCATGTATATTTAGGATAGTTAGCTCTTCTTGTTACATTAATCCCTTTACCATTATGTAATGCCCTTGTCTCTTTGATCTCTGTTGGTTTAAAATCTGTTTTATCAGGACTAGGATTACAACCTCTGCTTTTTTTTGCTTTCCATTTGTTTGGTAGATATTCCTCTATCCCTTTATTTTAAGCCTATGTGTGTCTTTGCACGTGAGATGGGTCTCCTGAATACAGCACAATGATGGGTCTTGACTCTTTATCCAATTTGCCAGTCTGTGTCTTTTATTTGGGGCATTTAGCCCATATTACATTTAAGGTTAATATTGTTATATGTGAATGTAATCCTGTCATTGTGATGCTAGCTGGGTTTTTTTGCCCATTAATTGACGCAGTTTCTTCATAGTGTTGATGGTCTTTACAATTTGGTATGTTTTTGCAGTGGCTGGTACCAATTTTTCCTGTTTAGTGCTTCCTTCAGGAGCTCTTGTACAGCAGGCCTGGGGGTGTCAAAAGCCCTCAGCATTTGCTTATCTGTAAAGGATTTTATTTCTCCCTTTGCTTATGAAGCTTAGTTTGGCTGGATATGAAATTCTGGGTTGAAAATTCTTTTTTTTTTTTTTTTTGGAGATGGAGTCTCGCTCTGTCGCCCAGGCTCTGCGCCCAGTGGCGCAATCTCAGCTCACTGCAACCTCTGCCCCTCCTGGTTTAAGCAGTTCTCTGCCTCAGCCTCCAGAGTAGCTGGGATTACAGGCACATGCCATGAGTATTATTTTAAGAACGTTGAATATTGGCCCCCAGTCTCTTCTGGCTTTTGTAGGGTTTCTGCAGAGAGATATGCTGTTAGTCTGATGGGCTTCCCTTTGTGGGTAACCTGACCTTTCTCTCTGGCTGCCCTTAACATTTGTTCCTTCATTTCAACCTTGGTGAATCTGACCATTATGTGTCTTGGGGTGCTCTTCTCGAGGAGTATCTTTGTAGTGTTCTCTGTATTTCCTGCATTTGATTGTTGGCCTGCCTTGCTAGGTTGGGGACGTTCTCCTGGATAATAACCTGAAGTATGTTTTCCAACTTGTTTCTGTTCTTCCTGTCACTTTCAGGTACACCAATCAAACGTAGATTTGGTCTTTTCACATAGTCTCATATTTCTTGGAGGCTTTGTTCATTCCCTTTCATTTTTCTTATAATCTTGTCTTCACACTTTGTTTCATTAAGTTGATCTTCAATCTCTGATATCCTTTCTTCCACTTGATCGATCCAGCTATTGATACTTGTGTATGCTTTATGAAGTTCTCGTGCTGTGTTTTTCAGCTCCATCAGGTCATTTATGTTCTTCTCTAAACCGGTTATTCTAGTTAGCAATTCATCTAACCTTTTTTCAAGGTTCTTAGCTTCCTTGCGTTGGGTTAGAACATGTTCCTTTAGCTCAGAGGAGTTTGTTATTACCCACCTTCTGAAGCCTACTTCTGTCAATTCGTCAAACTCAGTTCTCCATCCAGTTTTGTTCCCGTGCTGACAAGGAGTTGTGATCCTTTGGAGAAGAGAGGCATTCTGGGTTTTGGAATTTTCAGCCTTTTTGCACTGGTTTCTCCCCATCTTTATCTACCTTTGGTCTTTAATGTTGGTGACCTTCGGATGGGGTCTCTGAGTGAAATGTCCTTTTTGTTGATGTTGCTGCTTTCTGTTAGTTTTCCTTCTAACAGGCCTCTCTGCTGCAGGTCTGCTGTGGTTTGTTGGAGGTCCACTCCAAACCCTGTTTGCCTGGGTATCACCAGCAGAGGCTGCAGAACAGCAAAGATTGCTGCCTGTTCCTTCCTCTGGAAGCTTCGTCCCAGAGGTGCACCCACCAGATTCCAGCCAGAGCTCTCCTGTATGAGGTTCTGTCGGCCCCTACTGGGAGGTGTCTCCCAGTCAGGATACACAGGGGTCAGGGACCCACTTGAGGAGGCAGTCTGACCCTTAGCAGAGCTCAAACGCTATGTGGGGGATCCACTGCTGTCTTCAGAGCCATCAGGCAGGGACGTTTAAGTCTGCTGAAGCTGTGCCCACAGCCGCCCCTTCCCCCAGGTGCTCTGTCCCAGGGAGATGGGGGTTTTATCTATAAACCCTTAACTGGGGCTGCTGCCTTTTTTTCAAAGATGCCCTGCCCAGAGAGGAGGTATACTAGAGAGACAGTCTGGCCCCAGTGGCCTTGCTGAGCTGCTGTGGGCTCCGCCCAGTTCAAACTTCCAAGTGGCTTTGTTCACACTGTGAGGGTAAAACCGCTTACTCAAGCCTCAGCAATGGCGGACGCCCCTCCCCCCTCCAACCTCAAACATCCCAGGTCAACCTCAGACTGCGGTGCTGGCAGTGAGAATTTCAA
The DNA here is from genome assembly GCF_002776525.5 of Piliocolobus tephrosceles. Lineage (NCBI taxonomy): Eukaryota > Metazoa > Chordata > Mammalia > Primates > Cercopithecidae > Piliocolobus > Piliocolobus tephrosceles. The sequence continues at coordinate 30,893,984 of NC_045436.1, read as the reverse complement.
GCCAGTGGACTTTAGCTTGCTGGGCCCTGTGGGGGTGGGGACCAGCTGAGCCAGACCACTTGGCTCCCCGGCTTCAGCCCCCTTTCCAGGGGAGTGAACAGTTCTGTCTCGCTGGTGTTCCAGGTGCCATTGGGGTATGGAAAAAAAAAAAAACTCTTGCAGCTAGCTCGGTGTCTGCCCAAATAGCTGCCCAGTTTTGTGCTTGAAACCCAGGGCCCTGGTGGTGTACACACCCGAGGGATTCTCCTGGTCTGTGGGTTGCGAAGGCCATCGGAAAAGTGCAGTATCTGGGCCGGAGTGCAGATACTGAGTTCCTCACAGCCTCCCTTGGGTAGGGGAGACAATTCCCCGACCCCTTGCACTTCCCGGGTGAAGCAACACCCCACCCTGCTTCTGCTTGCCCTCCGTGGGCTGCACCCACTGTCCCACCAGTCCCAATGAGATGAACCGGGTACCTCGGTTGGAAATGCAAAAATCACCTGCCTTCTGTGTCGATCTCACTGGGAGCTGCAGACCGGAGCTGTTCCTATTTGGCCATCTTGCCTTACTAGAAATTTTCCATTGCCAGATGTGTACCTTACATTTCAAGGTCTTTACCTCGTCCTTGAACCTTACAGGTGTGCATCAACACCTGTAATCGTAAGCTTTTATTCCCCGGTGCACTCATCTCCAGGTCTTCTTCGTGAATTATTAGTGGACCCATGTTCATCCTTCCTTTATCCCCTTCCTCCTATAGTCAGGGCCAGCAGCACTAAAAGTACTACAGAACTGTGCACTCTGAAATCAGATCTGTACGTAGCATTACTGGAGAAGGACTAGAAAATTCCATGAGGTAATGCCAGATAGTGTTTTATTTTTATTTTGAGGAATTCAAGGGTAAGAATTAGGACATACTCCACAGACTGAAACAGTTCAATTTTTTTTCGTGACATCTGGCATCATTTTTAGCCAGTGCCCATACTGTATCCACCTCTGCTGTTAGAGAGGCAGCCAAAGCTGTGTCCATTTGAAACCATGATGTCTCTTAACCCAGTATCTTTTAGTGTCACTTTGCTCTCAGAATCTTGTGGCTTAAATGCTCAGTGAGGATCCCAGTTGTATAACCTTTGTACAAATTCCCAACGTTTTGTAAGAAATTGCTACCATCACCATTTTTCTAAGACCAGTTTGAACTTAGGTGAAAAATCAGTATGCATTTAGGAGTGTTGACTGGAAGAATGAGTTTATGAGGAGAAAACCTTAAAGTATGATACAATGAAGTTATATAGGGAATACAGGAAAGTTAGAAAGTCTGGTGACCCCTGCCAAGGGAGAAAGAGCTTTATGTCCACACACAGGCACAACACACTTCCTGTATTTCTCTCCCTTTGCCTCCCTGGTCAGTGTCCACTGGAATATTTTATAAAAAGAGTAAGTTTATTATCCTTCCATCTGTTTTGCTTTTTCATTAGTTTTAAATGATAAACTTAGTACCTAGAAATAATACTTTCTCATAAAACCATGCTCTTTTAAAGTAATATTCTTTTCTTTTCTCTGAATCTATTCAGGATTGAATCCAACGACCTGCCTCTGTTGACTGCTATTGCCAGTACTCATTCTCCTTATGTGGCTCAAATACTCTTATAAGCTAAAGCTCAGGACAGTTCTTCCTTGGAAGAAAAAAATCAAATTCTCAACTGAAGGAGAAAGGAATAAGCTCTCTGTGATGTCGAAAGCATGAGCAGAGCAAACAGAAACAAAGTCATTCCACCTTTTTGTTTTGTGTTTTTGCTGTCAAGCTGATGCTTCATTGAAGACTTAGGTTTACTTGACATAATGGCATTTGTGATTGTCGTGAACACTTCAGGCCATTTGTTACCCATGAATCAACAAAGAGACTGACCTTTTTGGTGGGAAGAAACATAAGCACTACACTCAACATTAAGCTGTTGCAACAGATCGCCTTGTGCTGTTTAGGCAGAATAAAGGCAAGCGACTTGAGCGGGGTGGTCAGCAGTGTACATAACATTCCAGTAGGAAACTGCTTCTGAGTTTAAGCATGAGCTCCCCAAACTGGGGAACACATATTTTGCTATTCTGAGACAACAGTCAGAACACGGACTTTGGATTCCAGGTCACAGTTTGCTTTTTACACAAGGTAAAGCAAAGAGAGCCACATCGTGCCATCTTCAGCTCCAGTGGCTGTAGCAGTGACTGTTTGACACAAAACTTGTAAGAGAATTGCTTGTTGGGAAGAGTGCTTTAGGGACCCACCGTTTTCATTTCTTCTTGGAGTTTACCTTGTTTCAGATGCAGCCACAGGTAGGTCAGAGATGGATTGTTGGTGCAATAAACCCAAGAATCAATGTAGCCTCTTAATCCCATCAAGATGTAGTTTGTAACAGCAAAGTGTACAGTCTGAAACTATTATGTTTTATCCTTATATTTTAGAGCTTTCAGCAGCCTTTTTAAGAGAGGCCATTTACCAAAGTTACTTCTATAAGCTCAAGAGTGTTTCTGTTGGTAAGTTCTTCCAACTGAAGCCACTTTTTTCTTATAGTTAATACAAATGACTATTTTTACTTTAAAAGGCACAGCTATCCTGGTGGGAGATGAACCTGCAGCAGTTCAGGATGACTCATGAACATTCAGGATGATTGCTTGAACATTTAGAAAAAATCCATACATGATCTAAATTTTTATATTATCATTGCTGTGCCTTCTAATTCCTGCATCCTTTTCAAAACATCTTTCCAGAAATTAACTTACCCATTGTATAAAACCAACCAAAATGATTTCCCAAAGTTCAGGCAAAACAAAACAAAACAAAAAAAACTTAATTTTCTGTTAATATGAAAGAAACTCTAGCTTACTGACCATGAAACAGACTATGTACTGACATCCAGGGTAAAGTAAAAGACTTCTAAATATTGGTCATTAAAAGACAGGAGCTAAAGCTAGCAAAGCAAAACATCTTTAGCACTTTGCAGATCTTAAGCAGTTAACCAGGTTCTGATTCCCTTCCACTGTTTTATGAATTAATTCCAGTTCTTTTCACGTATCTTTGAACCTAAGAATATGAAGTAATTTCCCTATTAGGGACTAGAATGACTTCAATTTTTTTATTTGATAAAAATCAGAACTACTACCTTTTCTTCTTTTTTTTAATGATGCAAAATGTAGACGAGTGCATTAAGGTTTGTAAGATCTTTATCATTTTATATCATTCATTGAAAATGGAAATGTTCATTCCTTTTAATGTTTTCCTGTTTCCTTTTGCCTAGCATTTGACTTTGGTGTTTTAAGTTCTGTAGTTTCATGACATCATTGTTTGCTGTTGTGTTACACAGAGAGAAAGAACCTCACCTGTGGCTCAGCTCATCCCACATCCGTTTCTCATTATGTGTAAATAAACTGTCAGAGCTGATGTTACAGCTTTTACAGTTTAAAGCATTCCCCTCCTCTCTAGTTCCTTTTTTCTTGTTTACATGTTTTGGGCACTTTCCCTCATTCACCACCTTCCAGGGTTTCATAGAAAATAACTTGTTACAAAATCAGTTTAATTCTAATGTGGACATAGTGGCATGTGGATCATTAGACCCATCTAGGGGACACTGAGCTTTAAATCGTTGATTCTAAACTCTATACATTGAAAAAATTCAGCCCAGGCCCCTCAAAGCCTGAGAAAATTTCATTTGCTCTTAATCTAATGTTCCAGAACTCACTCTTGCAAAAATGCCTGTTGGAAAACTACAGGTGGGTCACGTGTAGGGGCTGTCTCCGCGACACTCAGGATTCCAGTCAGAACCTAATCCTCGTATCTATTGCCTACAAAAATAGACCAAGAATGTTGCTGCTATTTTATAATCTTTAAATATTTAACATTCAAGTTTTCTTTGTCTTAAATTCAACCTCTTCCTAAAAGCGAAAAAGAAAAAAAAAAAAAAAAAAAACCACAGAATTGTGTTGCGATCCGCCGCTCACACATCGTGCACCACCCAGTGGCTTCATTCTGGCTTAGCCGCAGAGGCAAGAAAGGGACCCCACCCGCTGCCACGCCCACCTCAAGAAAAAAACATCAAACAATTTTTTTAAAAAAAGAAAAGAAATCTACCTCAGTTGACAGGATTCCACCTTTAGGGTTTCTTCAACTTTTAAGTCTTACCTGTTGAGTGTAACTTTTGTAGCATCTTGCTTTTCTAAGCAAGCTAGTGAGGCATGACAGAGCAGAAGTCTGTAAATGTCCCTGTGATGGACCTCTTTCTAGCATGTTGCAGTTTTATTTTTAATAAATTGATAAGTGAAATGAATGTAAAGGTAATTGTGTACGTTTTAGACATGACAATGAAAATTTAAAATGTAGCTTCCATACTTGTGCATAATTCCAAAGTATTTTATTTTTTATCAGTGTTAAATAGCTTTTTGTACAGGCTTCAATCCATTTTTCTGAAGTGTGCTGTTTTTTAATGAAAGTAACTATAATCTTTTCACATCCCATGGAACTGCCGTTTACACATTGCAACTTTTTAAACTTAACCATATTTTTCAAAATTAACGTTTTTGGAGGGAGAAAAATCCCCGCTTGCTAAATGATACTAAACCATTGTTTGGGCTCTTATAATTAGGTCCTGAGATTTTATAAAAATTTAGTCTGTAGCTTTTTAGGTTCTTCACTAGAGATGGTTGTACATAAAAATAAAGAATATAAAGGACCCCAAAATTCTTTTAAATGTCTGGATTTTTCCACTAATATGTACTTTAGAGAATATTTTGTTCATGCATACTTTCACATTAAATTGAAAATGTCTTCAGCTTCTCTTGGTAAATGTGAACCATTTGTTTTTTATTGTGCTTCGGGGAGAGGGTATTTTAATATAATTTTTGCCTAAATCAAGCAGTCCCCTCTGAATGAATGTTAATTTTTAAATGTCAAAATATGATGAACCATATATCTTGAAAGTGAGATTGCAATATGCTTAAACTTAAGTGGTATTTCAAAAACGAGAAAATTCTGGAATTTGTTATTTGAAGCTCCATAAGAGAAATTGATAGGACTTCGCTTTTGATCACTTTGAACAGATACCAATGTCATTGTGTGGGAATTTTTTTAACTTGTTTATGTATTATTTTGATCCATTTTTCTGTGGCATTTGGTGCAATAAAACTTTTGAATTTATCTTGAACATTTTCCTGGTGCTGCATGCTATTTGTTTGTTACATTTAATAAAATGTAGAGGTCTCATGTCTAATAATTCATGCTGAAAACAAGCTGATTATATATCTCAGTGGTTTTTAACCGGGGTGTTTTGGAACTGCGGGGACATTTTTGGTTAGCATAATGACAGGTTAGGGTTACTGGCACAGACAGGGTGGGGGCTCCGATGATAGGCGAGAGGTCCTGCACCACGAGAGACAGCCCTACAGGATGAGCACTTGTCCCACCTACCTCCTGTGTAACCCTTAAATGTCCTGCTGGTCATTTATATAGCTAAAAAAGCCTGTTTATAATTAAGCAGATAATTCTGCTATATAAAAACACAGTATCTTTTTACATGATTTTAGTATATAATGCATTCTCCAGGAATGCAGTTGTATAAATTGAGGGAAGAGTTTTACTTTGTAAGATTTAGAATTTTAGCGAGAAGCGGTCACTTGGTCTTTACCAAGAATTGATATACTTTTGGAAATTTATGTTTCCAATGGTAACATAGTTTGGTAGCCATGCTAGCTATGGAATTTGAGTCACCAATACAGCACATTTCTGTCAGTCTTCATTTGTAGCCCCTGCGTCCATGAAGACTCTCTATATAGATGCCTACTTTTTTTTTTTTTTTTTTTTTTGAGATGGGGTTTCGCTCTTATTGCCCAAGCTGGAATGCAATGGTGTAATCTCGGCTCACTGCAATCTCCGCCTCCCGGGTTCAAGTGATTCTGCTACCTCAGCCTCCCAGGTAGCTGGGATCACAGGCATGCGCCAACACACCTGGCCAATTTTTTGTATTTTTAGTAGAAACAAGGTTTCACCATGTTAGCCAGGCTGGTCTCGAACTCCTGACCTCAGGAGATCCGCCCACCTCGGCCTCCCAAAGTGCTGGGATTACAGGCATGAGCCACCGCACCTGGCCAACCTAATTATGTTTTCTAATCTGCTGCCCCAATATTTATGTATTAAAGTAGTATAAATTACTGTTAAATTTCTTTTAAATTATGGTATAATAGGACATTATATTGGTTTGATATAAATTAAGTATATTTGTAAATTTTATTTTAGGTTAATAAAGGGGCATTACAAAATATTTGCTCTGAAAAGGAATGATGTCCACTAATATATTTGTTCTCAGGAAAAAAATATGTCATTGAGTGCAACTGTTGGTACCAACATAATGCCATACTGAGTTATGTATCTTAAAGACTGGGGGGGGGAAATTACAGTAGATATTTCAAAATCCTTTCTGATAAATGAAAATTTCAAGTGTTTTTCCCTGAAGCCTTTTTTTTCCTTTTCCTGCATGCTCAGCTCTCCAAGGATGGCTTCTCTGCTGTTCACTCAAGTGAAACAGCTTTAAAATCATGCCATCGATAAAAGGATTTAAACGCACGTGCACACCACAGTGCTTTTTGGTTCCCTAGCGCCTGGACCGTTCTGTCAGATGCTTTCTGTATGTTACCTCAGTTAATCCTCACAATGGATGAGAGGGGTACTGTGATGCTGTGATGGTTATTATTATTATTTTTTTAAGAGACAGGGTCTCACTTTGTCACCCAGGCTGGAGTACAGTGGCATGATCATAGCTCACAGTAACCTCAAACTTCTGGCCTCAAGTAATCCTCCTGTCTCAGCCTCTCGAGTACCTGGGACTACAAGCATGCACGAACATACCCAGCTAATTTAAAAAAAAAAAAAAATGGGGGCTGGGCGCAATGGCTCATGCCTGTAATCCCAGCACTTTGGGAGGCCAAGGCGGGCAGATCACGAGGTCAGGAGATCGAGATCACCCTGGCTAACATGGTGAAACCTTGCCTCTACTAAAAATACAAAAAATTAGCCAGCCATGGTGGTGGGTGCCTGTAGTCCCAGCTACTCGGGAGGCTGAAGCAGGAGAATCGTTTGAATCTGGGAGGCGGAGGTTGCGGTGAGCTGAGATCGCGCCACTGCACTCCAGCCTGAGCAACAGTGAGACTTCGTCTCAAAAAAAAAAAAAAAAAAAAAAAAAAAATTCTGTAGAGACAGGGTCTCACTCTGTTGCCCAGGCTGGTCTTGAATTCTGGACCTTACATGATCCTCCTGCCTCAGCTTCCCAAACCATTGGGATTACAGGCATGAGCCACCAGGTGTGGCCTGTGATGGTTAATTTTATGTGTCATCTTGGCTAGGCGATAGTAATCAGATATTTAGTCAAACACCAATCTGGATGATGCTGTGCAGGTATTTCTTTTCTTTTCTTTCTTTCTTTTTTTTTTTTTTTTTTTTTAGATGGAGTTTCGCTCTTGTTGCCCAGGCTGGAGTGCAATGGCATGATCTCGGCTCACTGCAACCTCTGCCTCCTGGGTTCGGGCGATTCTCCTGCCTCAGCCTTCTTGAGTAGCTGGGATTGCAGGCATGTACCACCACACCCAGCTAATTTTGTATTTTTAGTAGAGACGGGGTTTCCCCACGTTGGTCAGGCTGGTCTTAAACTCCCGACTGCAGATGATCTGCCCAACTCGGCCTCCCAAAGTGCTAGGATTCCAGGCATGAGCCACTGCACCCGGCCCAATGCTGTGCAGATATTTCTTAGGTGAGATTAATATTTAAGTCAGTAGACCTTGAATAAAGCTGTTTATCCTCCAAAATGTGGGTGGGCCTCATTCAACCTATTGAAGGTCTCAAGAGAAAGACTGAAGATCCCTCAGGAAGAGAATTCTGCCTGCAAACTGCCTTCAGGCTGAAGCTGCAACATCAGTTCCTCCCAGGGTCTCCATCCTGTTGGCCCACCCTGCTGCGTTTGGATTTGCCAACTTCCCAAATCACAGGAGCCAACTCCTAAAAATAAACACCCCTCCCTGGCTGTTCCTCTCCTACACGCACAACACATCATTGGTTCTGTCTCTCTGGAGGACCCTGACTGATACAGAGACTTAGGAGATCAGTCCAGTGATACGGTATGATAACCCAAAATGGAGTTGAGTAGGATCAGAAAATCATCATTCCAAGTTACAGGAAGTAGACTTTCAAGCAAATATCTTTAACATAATATAAAAGTACCAACTTGAGAGTTATCCCATAAAGGTTGACATAGATGTCACATAGTCTCTGAATATGTGTTGCAAAGAATTGGAAAACAACCCTCTGAGGAAGAAGGAGGTAACATTTCATTAAAAGTGGTAGAAAGACCCGGCGTAGTGCCTCATGCCAGTGCCTGTAATCCCAGCCACTCGGGAGGCTGAGGCAGGAGAATCACTTGAACCCAGGAGGCGGAGGCTGCAGTGAGCCGAGATTGTGCCACTACAACCTGGGCAATAGAGTGAGACTCTGTCTCAAAAAACTAAATAAAAGCCCAGCCCTGTGCACTCCAGCGACCCAGCTGATTGATCTTCTCTAGCCTCATCACCAGGTAGTTCTGTGCTCTATATTCCAGCCACATTGAACCACATACACTTCCCCAAAGGGGCTGGGTTATCATTGTCTTTGCTCCGTCTGTTCTTCCTAGAATAGACTTCCCTTTGCCTCATCAAATCCCCCAATTCCCTCTTCCCTTTACCTCATCAAGTGCCCCCTATTCCTAGCACAAAATCCAGTTCATTGTCAAATCCTCCAGCACCTTGCTACTCAAGGTCCTCAGACCAGCAACAACTAACTGGATATCCTGGGAGCTTGACAGAAATGCAAAATCTCAAACCCCATTTCAGACCTACTGAATCATAATCTGCATCTTAACATGATCCCCAAGCGATTTGTATGACCTTTAAAATTTGAGAATACTGCTCTCAAACTCAAGTGGATGAGGAAAAGAATGTGTCAGTCACTGAGACTGAAGTCCGTGGATTGGAAATGAAGGGGGACAATGAGAATATTTGCCAGCAAAGAAATGAAATCGAAATGAATTACATTAAAAATGTCTATCATATGCACGTAAATTGGACAATGCTTAGGTAGCTATTATAGGAAGGAAGGAAAATTACCAGAAATCCAGAAGGGGAAAATAATGAATGGAATAGAAGACAGAACTTAAAAGACATTTTGTGATTTAAAAAGAGAGATTAGGGCATTATAGAAGAAGCGGTTTAGAGATTTGCTCAATGGATTTCCAAAAGTGTTTTTAAGAGCATTTTTGGGTAAATGTATACAAGAATGATACATACTGTTAAAACTCATAAATTGTACTTTTTAGAAACATTGTAATTAAGCTCTCTAAACTTAAGTTTATACATGGAAAACCAACTCAAACTATGGATATAAAATATTCCCATTTTCAACCATCTATTTTGATGGGAAAGCTTGTGATACTGTCTATAGGTTTAAGCTTTTAAAATTTCCCCCAAGTCGCCCAGTAACACAGACAAATTTCTACTTAAGAGGCGTTCAGTGCATGGTTCTGATTCTTGTCGCCTAAGAATGGAAAATGTGTTGGCATCTCAAGTAAGAACAGGAATGATAGCCACTCATTGGCGGCTATGTGTGAGGCACTGCGTTGGAAGCTTTTCACATGTGGTATTCATTATTTGCTTTCGAATATATGAGAACACTTGTTCCAATTTATTTTCCCTAAAGAGGGTTCATGTAAAAGAGGGGGGTTGAGTATTTATTGAAGCATCCACACAAATTCTGCAGGACAGTCCAAAAAATGGACCTATGGGACAAGTATCTAAAGTATCTCTGGAAAATTAGAAGAAAGCCTCATTGATAAAAAGATAAATTATTTTGAATGATTCAGTATTTTAATTCTGGAATGAAAGGGGTATGAACAAGTACTCAACTACTCTCATGAATAACGGGTTAAACCGACCTCAGGTGCCTCTTGATGTGATGCACTGAGCATGACGCGACGTCACTTATCTGGGATTCCTGACAAAAACACGTAACCTGAACCCACTCGTGAGGAAACATCAGACAAGCCCACACTGAAAGCTACAGAACTGGCCTGGATTCCTCAAAAATGTCTGTGTTATAAAAAACTAGAGTGAGGAACTCCTCCAAATTGAAGGGGACTAAAGAGACGTGATAACTCAATATAATACATGGTCCTAGACTGAATCCTGGATCAGAATATAACAAAGGTCATCAGTTAATACTTTTTGTTGTTTTTTTAGACTCTCTGTCACGCAAGCTGGAGTGCAGTGATGCAATCATAGCTCACTGCAGACTTGCAGGCCTGTGCTCAAGCAAACCTCCCACCTCAGCCTCCTGATTAGCTGGGATTACAGGCATGCACCACCACCTCTGCCTAATTTTGTATATTTTTTGTAGAGACAGGGTCTCATTATGTTGGCCAGGCTGCTCTCAAACTGCTGGACTCAAGTGATTCTTCCACCTCAGCCTCCCAAAGCGCTGGGATTATAGGTGTGAACCACCACCATCTGCTATTTAATAAAATTTGACTATGAACTTCAGATAATAATACTGTATCAATGTTAAATTTCCTGAATCTTATAAATTGTACTGTGGTTATGTGAGAGAGAATCCTTGTTCTTAGGAAATACACCCTGAAATATTTAGGAATAAAGGGTCTAGCCTGTAGACCATTTATTCCACAGGATCTGTGCCTGTAGTCCTAGCTACTCAGGAGGCTGAGGTGGGAGGACTGTTTGAACCCACGAGTTCAAGGCTGCGGTGCACTATGGTTGTGCCCATGAAATGCCACTGCACTCCAGCCTGGGCAACATAGTGAGACCCCCATATCTTAAAAAAAAAAGATAAATGAAGCTGGGGGACATCATGTCTGCAACTTGCCCTCAAATGGTGTGAGAGAGAGAGGAAGAAAGAGAACATTAAAGCAAATAAAATTAACAACAGATGGGGCTGGGGAAAGAGTATATCAAGAATTCTTTGTGCTGTTGTTACAACTTGCTCTACAAATTTGAAATCAAAATAAGAAGTCTTTTAACAGATGTTTTAATGCAAAAAATATTTCAACTGGATTTGGTGAATGAAAGAGGCGTTTGGGATAATTTAGTCTGTAATAGCTCTAATCTGACACGAAATTAGTTCAGTGACAGAAAGTAACTAATCCAAGCCCTCCTCCACACACACTGCAATAAATCATTTCACTTGGACCCATCTCAAAATTCAGACTACGTTGAAATGTGAGATGTCAAACTGTTCCCTTTTTCAATACGAAGTATGCCTAAGGTCAGGATCCACTGAGAAGGACAGCTAAGTCGCCCTCCATCACAGAATGTCTCAAATAGACATGATGGCTTGCTGATGAATCAGATCTCTGGCAACAGAGGGTGAGTAATATTCTAGTGAATTGGCAAGATTCTCCAAAAGAGCAAGAAGTCATTCTATGCGTAGGGAACAGGAGTCACCGAATGGGCCTGAGCTATTCTATTCCTTTTTCTATCATGGAAATCTGCTGTCAAACTCTATTGAAAACCCGGACGCCTGCAAAGTCCATTGTGCTGTGGGTTTAGACAGAAAGCTATTATTGGCGAATGGTTTGTACACAGACCTCAGGAAATAGTTGTTGAATATATACTTCCACATTCTTTAATTCTCCTCCTAACCCTATAAAATATTCAGAACAGCTACCAAAATCCCCATTTTACTTATAAAAACCCATACAGGGAAATTATGCAACTTACCCAAGATTCCATAAATAGTTTAGGGGAAAACCTAGAATTTGAACGGGTATAAGCTTACTCTGCTAACCAGTTTGTGAGGTTTTAAGGGGAGTTACAGATTTACCTCCATTTCACAAACAGTGCTTTCTCAGCTCTTGGAACTCACAGGGGTGGCCATTCTCTCGAGGTTAAACCTAGTGATAAATTCTGAGGACAAAACCTCTTGTTTTCTTTAACAGGGGAATAATGCCCACTCACCCACTGAATAAACATCACTGTGGCAATCCAGTATAAAGTACAAAATGCTTCGATAGGTTAAAAGAAGCTATAAAACTGATTATTAGTATTACTATGAGAAACCCCTCCCTAATTTATATGTTAAAGCAGCCTTACTTTTTCTATGATGATTTAGAAAAGCAAAAAATCATACCTTTTCCTTTTTTGGCAGCTTCGGCAGCTTAAATGGTTTGGAAGCTCTTGGCAATGATGACTTACTCTGCCTAACGAGAGTAGCCCATTTGGAATTTCTCCGATCAGTGTCCTCGAAATCACTCACATGCCAGGCAAAAGAAGCACGACTCTGTTTTCCTTGCATATCCAGGACATGAGGTTTTGGTTGCCTGGAATAGGAACAAATTGGTTCTCAAATGGAAAAGATCTAGAAACAAGGCCACCAGTTTTCAGATAGTTGAGATTTGTCTGTTTTTCTAGTAATTTAAGGTGATTCTAGCCATGTGGCTTAGGAAAGCTGAAGACCTGACCCATCCTGGGAAGTTTCTGGGCTGTCTCCACTCTACATCACTGGACTGCTAGAGATCCAAAAACCACCTCCAAGGTGGACACCTATCTAGGAAGCTTGTTGATGATTGCACTACTGTCCTTTCAAAGCCAAGCATGGAAGATGCTGTGAAGCTGAAGGTGATATGCTACGGCTGAGACTTCACGAGACCCATGTGATCTCCTGAAGGACACGGCCTGTTCATTTTGAGGTCTCATGGACATTCAGGAAAACACCAGCTTTTCTATTCCAAGCTCTGGCTTTGGACTGCATTTTAGAGGAAAGATCTAGGCTTCTTCCTCTTTCCCTGGTGAGATCCTTGGCTAAGTCCTGACAACCCTAAATTAGAACATTATCTCAGCCCTACCTTTCCATTATAAAAGGCTGACTCTGGGGAACAGACAGAAACGGGATTGTAAGGGTAGGGATTTGCCATCTCATTTGGAAAGCTGTTGTTGTTCAGGGAGCCTTTTGGGACTTCTTATTCACCATCCTTCGACCTGGGCTGCAAGAGCCCTTTAGGGACTGCAAAGTTCTCTTTCTAGAATCTGAGTCTGTGGGATCATGATTTCTGGGAGATTTGGATCACTCTTCACTCATTCAAGAATCTATAGACATTTTCTATATGGCTGGCACAGCACAAGGCACCATGAGGACCAGCAGTAATAAGACAAAGCCCTTGTTATTATAGAGTTTATATACCTGTAGGGGAGACAAAAAACAAACAGATAACTGAAATATTTGGGAAGTACTAGGAAGAAAAAGGCAGATGAGTAGAAAATCCTGGGCATGCTATTTTCATGAGGTTAGACAGGAGAGGACGAGGTAATGTTTGAGCAGAGATCTCAGTGAAGATCTCATGGCGAAACCCAGTCTCTACCAAAAATACAAGAGTGTGAGCAATTATCCCATCATACAGGGGTCAGGCAGTTCCTTCCCGGTCCTGAGAATCACAGAATCCATGTGGTGGGAGGGAAGTGACCATGGCTGTCTCCAGCAGACCCTCACCTGACATCCCATCGTTCTAGAATAAAGTCTGAGCTCCTCAGCATATCATGCGGGGGAGTTTGTTGTTGCTGTTTGGTTTCTGTCTACTTTTATTTTATGTATGTATGTAGAGACAGAGTCTCCCTCTGTCACCCAGGCTGGAGTGCAATGACGCGATCTTGGCTCACTGCAATCTTCACCTCCCAGATCCAAGCAATTCTCCTGCTTCAGCCTCCCAAGTGGCTGGGATTACAGGTGTGCGCCACCATGCCTGGCTAAGTTTTTGTATTTTCAGTAGAGACAGGGTTTTACCATGTCGGCCAGGCTGGTCTTGAACTCCTGACCTCCGGCCATCCTCCTGCCTCAGCCTCCCAAAGTGCTGGGATTACAGACATGAGTCACCACCTGGTCTGCTTTCTTTTTAAAAATGGTCCTATGGGCGTGGTGGCTCACGCCTGTAATCCCAGCACTTTGGGAGGTTGAGGCAGGCAGATCACAAGGTCAGGAGATCAAGACCATCCTGGCCAACATGGCAAAACCCAGTCTCTACTAAAAATACAAAAAATTAGCCGAGTGTAATGGCACATGCCTGTAATCCTAGCTACTCAGGAGGCCGAGGCAGGAGAATCACTTGAACCCAGGAGGCGAATGTTGCAGTGAGCCAAGATCGCACCACTGCACTCCAGTCTGGGTGACAAAGAAAGACTCTATCTCAAAAAAATAATAATAATAATACAAACAACTAGCTGGGCCTGGTGGTACACGCCTGTAATCCCCAGCAACTCGGGAGACCGAGGCAGGAGAATCGCTTGAACCTGGGAGGTGGTTGCAGTGAGCCGAGATCACGTCACTGCACTCCAGCCCGCGTGACAGAGCAGGGGGGAAAAGAAAAGGTCCAACCCCAGTGGATCCTTCTGACCCACTCTCCTCAGCCTGTCTCTACTTTCAGACACACACAATCCTTCTTTTTGCCTTTGCCTTCCCCTCGATGAGCTCCAAAGAAGCTGCACTCTGAGACTCACAGCCTTTTGCTTCAATTTCCTCTGCTTGTGATTCCCTCTCCTCCTTCTTTCCCGGAAAACTGCAATTAAGTTGGGGCTTTAAACATTACTTTTTCCATGAAGACTTTCTTAATTCCTGTCATGAAGCAATTTTTCTACTTTAATAGCACTATTTGACCTTTTTTGTTTTGTTTTGTTTTGTTTTTTGAGACAGATTCTCTGTCTCCCAGGCTCTGGAGTGCAATGGCACGATCTCAGCTCACTGCAACCTCTGCCTCCCAGGTCCAAGCAATTTACCTGCCTCAGCCTCCCAAGTCGCTGGGATTACAGGCGCCTGCCATGCCTGGCTAATTTTTGTAGTTTTAGTACAGACAAGGTTTCACCATGTTAGCCAGGCTGGTCTCAAACTCCTGACCTTAGGTGATCCACCCGCCTCAGCCTCCCGAAGTGCTGGGATTACAGACGCAAACCATCGTGCCTGGCCTGACTTCTTTTGTAGAAACTATTAGAATATTCTTGAATTCCTAGCTCAGCAGTCTCTCTTTCTACAAATTCAGTGCTCCTTAAAAGGCCCAGAGTGTATCTCATTCGTCATTGGCTCCCCAGTCCCATTACCCTGCCTGACACGTAACTGACACTCAACTAATCTTGGAGAATGGAGGAAGAGGGAAGGACAGGGAAGATCAGAACTGAGTGACGTGAAGGGCGCCTGCCTTCCCCCCGACTCCCTTCACTCCACCTGCTCTACAGCCTCTTTCCCCTCCCGCCAGGCAGCTATGTAGGACTGGATCCCTGTGGTCCACTTTGTCTGAGTTGTGTTATTTACAAGTACAGATTAATAGCTGGAAATAATTTCAAGAAAGCTTCAAAGGCAGAATAGCTGATGGTGAGAATGTGAGCAACAGATAGTGCTTGTAGTTTATATTAACTTGATTAATGATGCGTGTGAAAACTATTTCACACAAATGTCACCTTTTAACATGTTATACAAGTAACTATCGAGAAGAGTTTAGAAAAGACACATCCTTGTCCATCTTTAGTCTTCACTTAAGTGCTAAAATATTTTATTATCTTTTAATTTAAATTCAGTATCTCCTACGTCCCTGAAATTGGGATCAACAGAAGCAATAGAAAGTTAAAAATTAGATGTAGTTCAAATATATTAAAGGTTTTTACAAATATACTGGCCACATCAACTATGGGGATTTACCCACACTATATTGAACTGGGCCCCAGGTGGGCCCCAAAGTCTAAAGAGACAAACCAAGGAGCAGAAGGTCTGGCTCTAGATGGGCCATGAGTGCCAGGCCTGCATGATGGGTAGGTGTCAGGGGCACACACAAAATAGCAGCAAACACACACGTGCTCCACAGTGAACACCACCACCAGACATTTTTGTGCAACATTCTTACTATTTAAAAATTATTACACTAAATAGGCCTCTCAGGGTCAGATACTTTTCTTTTTGGTTGTTTTTTGAAACAACCTGAAGCTTATAGAAAAGTTGGAAGCACAGTACAAAATCTTCTTTTCCCGAACCAGTTAAAAGTACATTGTTGACAGGATACCTATCATCCCAAGTACATCTGTGTGTAATTCCCACAAACAAGGACACTCTACATAACCTTGACATAACTGTCAAAAGCAGAGAAAATGGTAAAATTAACATTTTTATATTACTACCATCGAATGCTCAGACACCATTCAAGTTTGGCCAGGCATCCCAATAACACCCATTTTGCAAAAGGATCCAGTTCAGAATCACGTGTTACATTTAGTTTTTATGTCTCCTTTAGTCTGGAACTGTTTCTCAGTCTTCCTGTGACATTCACATAGCCTTGATGCTTTTGAAGAATCCAGGCTGGTTATTTTGTAGATGTCCCTCAATTTGGGTTTCTTATGTTTCCTCTCGGTTAGATTCAGGTTATGCATCTTTGGACAGGAATAATACAGAATGACCATAATTTTGAGTTGTTCCATTACTGATGATGTTCACTTAGGTCACTTGCTTAAAATGCTACCTACCAGAATTCTCCCTTTTACCATCACATTTCTTGTTATTAGTACTTTTTGGAAAAATACTTTGAAATTATGTAAAACTTTCATCCCATATCAAGTGTTTTATTTGTTTAAATCTATTTATTTCAGTATGGGCTCACGGTTTCCTGCTTTATCCAATAAGTAATAATCCATCATTAATACTGTTCATTTATGATGCTCAAGTTATCCCAGATTTGGCTAGTAGAAGCCCCTTCAATCTGGCTTCTGTGTCCTTTTGACATGTCCCTGTCATTCTTCATACACTTCCTTATGTTTTGGCACAAAAGATGTTCCAGGGTCATCTTTTCCCACCCCAGCCCTGGAATAATCCATTTTGTGAAGGAACTTGTTGGATGTGGGGCCTGGTGGGAGGGGATTGGATTACAGGGGTGGTTTCTAATCATTTAGCACCATCCCCTGTTGCAGGAAGTCAGGGACCCCAAACAGAGGGACTGGCTGGAGCCATGTCAGAGGAACATGAATTGTGAAGATTTCATGGACATTTATCAGTTCCCAAATAGTACTTTTATAATTTCTTATGCCTGTCTTTAGTCTCTTAATCCTGTTATCTTCGTAAGCTGAGGATGTACATCACCTGAAGACCACTGTGATAATTTTGTTAGTTGTACAAATCGATTGTAAAATGTGTGTTTGAACAATATGCTATCAGTGCACCTTGAAAAAGAACAGAATAACAGTGATTTTTAGGGAACAAGGGAAGACAACCATAAGGTCTGACTGCCTGCGGGTCAGGCAAAAAGAGCCGTATTTTCCTTCTTACAGAGAGCCTATAAACGGATGTGCAAGTAGGAGAGATATTGCTACATTCTTTTCCTAGCAAAGAATATTAATACCCTGAGAAAGGAATGCATTCCTTGGGGGAGGTCTATAAACGGCTGCTCTGGGAGTGTCTGGCTGCTCTGGGAGTGTCTGTCTTATGTGGTTGAGATAAAGACTGAGATACGCCCTGGTCTCCTGCAGTACCCTCAGGCTTACTAGGGTGGGGAAAAAACTCCACCCTAGTAAATTTGTGGTCAGACCAGTTGTCTGCTCTCAAACCCTGTTTTCTGTTAAGATGTTTGTCAAGAGCCCTTATCAGTGGTTCTGCTTTTGCCCTTTGCCTTGTGATCTTTGTTGGACCCTTATCAGTAGTTCTGCTTTTTGCCCTTTGTCCTGTTCCCTCAGAAGCATGTGACTTTGTTCTGCTTTTTGCTCTTTGAAGTGTGTGATCTTTGTACCTAACTCTGTTATTATGACCACTCCCCTTTTGAAACCCTTAATAAAAAAACTTGCTGGTTTGAGGCTCAGGTGGGCATAATGGTCCTACCAATACGTGATGTCACCCCCGGTGACCCAGCTGTAAAATTCTTCTCTTTGTACTCTCTTTGTTTCTCAGCTGGCCGACACTTATGGAAAATAGAAATAACCTACATTGAAATACCAGGGGTGGTTTCCCCCAATAATCACCCTAGTGAGACATCATGACAGAGTTCTCACAAGATCTGGTTGTTTGAAAGCGTGTAGGCCAAGCACAGTGGCTCAAGCCTGTAATTCCAGCACTTTGGGAGGCCAAGACAGGCAGATCACCAGAGGTCAGGAGTTCAAGACCAGCCTGTCCAACATGGTGAAACCCCATCTCTACTAAAAATATAAAAATAATCAGCCAGGCATGGTGGCACACATTTGTAATTCCAGCCACTTGGGAGGCTGAGGCACAAGAATTGCCTGAACCCCGGAGGTGGAAGTTGCAGTGAGCTGAAATCACTCCACTGCACCCCAGCCTGGACAACAGAGTGAGATTCCATCTCAAAATTTAAAAGAAAAAAGAAAAAGAAAAAAAGTGTGTAGCACCTCCCACTTCGCTCTCACTCTCTCCTGTTTGCCATAGGAAGATGTGCCTGCTTCTGCTTTCCCTTCATCTTCTGCCATGATTGTAAGTTTTCTGAGCCCTCCCCAGAAGCAGAAGCCTGTACAGCCTGCGGAACTGTGAGTCAACTAAACCTCTTTTCTTTATAAATTACCCAGTCTCAGATATATCTTTATAGCAGTGTGAGAAAAGATTATATTTTAAAAACCAAGATCTCAGTGTTAAGCATTCTTATTGCCATAGGGGGTCACACTGTTCCTGAGCTATAGTTTTCTCCCTTGCCATATTTGTAAATTTCTTCTACTACAGTGATAAAACTGGCTCCCATTCCTTTTACATATTTACTTGTTTGATCTGCCTCCTTGTCTATAACCAATATCCCAATGCTACTGCCACCTCCTCTGCCTTTTTATGCCCTCCTCACAGCACTTGGAACCCAACATCCCAACCCAGGATGCTCTCCCCAGCAGACCCCTTCTCACTGTGCTCTGGACCATCACAGTCCCCCAACTCCCCATTCTGGGGGCAGACAATCCCTTTATCAGGCTGCACCTAGTGGCTCTAAGACTGTATTGTGGGGGAAGGGAAGAGGAACGTGGTCAGGTATCTCTGAGACATCCCCAAATGTCTGGAAGAAGATACTGTATATATCTGCTGATTAAATAAATTGATTTTATATCACAAGATCCATTGTTAGATATCATTCAATCATGTTTTAGGTAACTTTTAAATTGAAATATAATTCATATACTACTGAATCCACACACATTTAAGTGACCAATTCATAAGGGTTTTATTATATTCAAAAGATTATGCAATCACCACCACTTAATAATTTCAGACATTTTCACCAACCCCAAAAAGATACTTTATATTCATTAACAGTCCCCATTCTCCCCTTCCTCCAGCCCCTAGCAACAACTAATCTACTTTCTATCTCTATGCATTTGCCTACTGGGGACATTTTATATAAATGGAATCATACAAAATGTGGCCTTTTGATTGTCTTCTTTCAGTTAGAATAATGATTTCAAGAATTGTCCAGGTTGTGGAATGTACTTCATTCCTTTTTATGGCCAAATAATATTTCATGGTATGGATATATAATAGTTTGCTTATACCTTCATCACTTGATGGATATCCAGTCATCCCAGCACCATTGTCAAAAAGACTATGTTAACATATTGAATTGTCTCAGCATCCTTGTTAAAGTTAGTTGACCATAAATGTAAGGGTTTATTTCTGGACTCTAAGATTTATTCCTTTGATCTATATATCTATCTTTATGCCAGTACCATACTGTCTTGATTACTGTAGCTTTATAGTAAGTTTTGAAATAGAAAAGAGTGAGTTCTCTAACTTTGTTCTAAGATTGTTTTGGCTATTCTGGATCCCTTGTATTTCCGTTTGAATTTTAGGATACACTTGTTGATTTCTACAAAGAAGCCAGTTGACATTTTGATAGGGACTGCATTGAATGTGTAGATCTATTTAGGGAAGACTGTATTAAGTCTTCCAGTTAATTAATATGTATTTCTATTTATTTGGGTCTTCTTTACTTTCCTTCAATGATATTTTGTTTTCAGTGTGCACATCTTGTGCTTGTTAAATTTATTCCTAAATATCTTATTCTTTCGATGTTATTATAAATGAAATTGTTTTAATTTCATTTTAGACTATTCATTGCTAATATATAAAAATACAATTGATTTTTGTATCTTGATCTTATATCCTGTGACCTACTGAACTTATTAGTTCTGATAGATTTTATGTAGATTCCTTAGGATATTTTATATATAAGATCATGTTATCAGCAACTAGAGATAGTATTACTTCTTCTCCAATATGATGCCTTTTATTTTGTTTTCTGTCTAATTGCTCTGGCTAGAATACCTATCACAAGGTTGAATAGACAGTGTGAGAACTGATATCCTTCTCTTGTTTTTGATCAAAGAATAAACACATGCAGTTTTTTACCATTAAATATTATATTTTCTGTGGTTTTTTAATAGATGCACTTTATCAACGTTACAGGCTGGTTTTCTCCCCAAGTTTATATGTTGACGTTCTAACCCCCAAGGTGGTCCTATTTGCTGATAGGACCTCTAAGGAGATAATAAAGGTTAGGTGACATCATAAGGTGGGGCCTTTATCCAATAGGACCGGTGTCCTTATAAAAAGAGATAGAGACACCAGAGAGCTGTCTCTCTGCATATGCACATAGAAAAACCATGTAAGGACACAGAAAATAGCAATCTCCAAGCCAAGAAGAGTGGCCTTACCAGGAACCAACCCTAACAGTACCTTGATCTTGAATTTCTAGCTACAGAACTATGAGAAAATTAATCTCTGTTTTTGAGCCACCCAGTCTGTGGTATTTTGTTACAGCAGTGCAAGCAAACTAATACAATCAGATTGAGAACATCCCCCTCTATTCCTAGTTTGTTGAGTGTTTTCTCGTTATGAAAAAGGGTTAGAGTTTTTGTCAAATGCTTTTTCTGCATTTATTGAGATGATCATATGGATGGTTTTGTTTGTTTTTTTGACTTTTGAGATAAAGTTTTGCTCTTGTTGCACAGGCTGGAGTGCAATGGCGTAATCTCTGCATACTGCAACCTCTGCCTCCTGGGTTCAAGCGGTTCTCCTGCCTCAGCCTCCCAAATAGCTGGGATTACAGGTGCCCACTACCACGCCTGGCTAATTTTTTTGTATTTTCAGTAGAGATGTGGTTTCACCATATTGGTTAGACTGGTCTCAAACTCCTGACCTCAGGTGATCAAACTGCCTCAGCCTCCCAAAGCACTGGGATTACAGAAGTCAGCCACCACACCTGGCCTGTTTGTTTTTTCAAACAGGGTCTTACTACATTGCCCAGGTTATACTTGAACTTTTAGGCCCAAAGGATCCTCTCACCTCAGCCTCCCAAGTCACTGAGACTCCAGGCATGTACCACCATGCCTGGCTTGACCATGTGATTTTTATCCTTCATTCTGTTGACATGGTATATGACACTGATTGATTTCCATACATTAAATCAATCATGCATTCCTGGGATAGATTCCACTTGGTCATGAAGTATAATCCTTTTTATATTGCTAGATTTGGTTTACCAGTATTTTGTTGAACATATTTTATATCTATATTCATAGCAGGTATTAGTCTGTAGTTTTCTTGTTATATCTTTGTCTGCTTTGGTAACAGAGTAATAAGCGAATTGGAAGTGTTTCCTCCTCATTTTTCTGGAAACAGTTTGTGAAGAATTTGTTAATTATTCTATTTGCTAGAATTTACCAGTAAAGTTATTTAGGCTTCAGCTTTTCTTTGTGGGAAGTTTACTGATTAATGATTTACTTTTTTAACTTGTTATAGGTCTATTCATATTTTCTATTTCTTCTTGAATCAATTTTGGTAATTTGTATCTTTCTAGGAATTTATCAATTTTATTGATCTGATTTGTTGGCATATAATTGTTTGCAGTACTCCCTTATAATAATTCTTATTTCTGTAAGATCAGTAGTGATGTCCTTATTTTATTCCTGATTTTAGTAATTTAAATGTTTTCTCATATTTCTTAGTCGGTATCTTAGTTCAGCAGTCCCCAACCTTTTTGGCACCAGGGACCAGTTTCACGGAAGATAATTTTCCATGGATGAAGAGGGGGTTGAATGGGATGGTTTTAGGATGAAACTGTCACCTCAGATCCTCAGACATTACTTAGATTCATAAGGAGCACGCAACCTAGATCCCTCACATGTGCAGTTCACAATAGGGTTCATACTCTTGTGAGACTCTAATGCTGCCGCTGATCTGACATGAAGCAGAGCTCAGGCAGTAATGCTCTCTGACCTGCTGCTCATCTCTTCCTGTGTAGCCCAGTTCCTAACCGTGACAGGTCTGCAGCCCAGGGGATGGGGACACCTGTCTTAGTTCATCTGAACTGCAGTAACAAAATACCATACACTGAGTGGCTTATCAATAACAGAAATTTGGAAGATGAGAAGTCCAGGATCAAGCCCCCAGCAGATTTAGTGTCTAGTAAAGACTTGCTTCCACCTAGACAGCCATCTTCTTCCTGTGTCCTCACAGGGTGAAAGGGTCTCTCTCAAGCTTCTTTTATGAAGACACTAATGCCACCTTCATGATCTAGTCACCTTCCAAAGGCCCCACCTTCTAATGCCATCAGCTTGTGAAGACTTTAACATAAGAATATTAAGGGGACGTAAACATTCAGACCATAGCAGTCAGTCTCACTAATGTATTGTCAATTATATCATTCTTTTTAAGAACCAACTTTTTAAAAAAATGTTCCTGATTGCTTTTCTATTCTTTATCTATTTTTATTAGTTATTATTTCCTTACTTCCACTTGCTTGGAATTTAGTTTGTCCTTCATTTTCTAGTTTGTTTTTTTTTTTTTTTTTTAAGGTGTAAGGTTAGGTTCTTGGTTTTACATCCTCCCTTTTTATTGTAAGCATTGATAGTTATACATTTCTAAGCATTACCTTCACTGCATCCTTAAAGTTTTCATGTGTTATATATTTGTTTCATTTATCTCAAAGTATTTTCTAATTCCCTTGTGATTTCTTTTTTGACCTATTGGTTATATAAGTTTATTAATATTTACAAATTTTTAATTATTGATTTTAAATTTAATTTGTATTATGACTGAAGATTTCATCATAGTTCCATGATTTCATGCCTCTTAAATATACTGAGACTTATTTTATGGCCAGTATATGGTCTATCTTGGAGAGAGTTCCATGAGCACTTGAAAATAATGTATTTTCTGTTGTCATAAGGTAAAGTATCCTATAGATATCTGTTAGATCCAGTTGGTTTATTGTGTTGTTCAAGTCTTTTAATTTCTTGCTGATTTTCTGCCTAGTTGTTCTATCCGTTATTGAAAGTGGAGTACTTAAACACATATTCTCACTTATAAGTGGGAGTTAAACAATGAATACACATGGACATAAATATGAAAATAATAGACACTGGGGAATCCAAAAAAGGAAACAGAAGAGAGTGAGAGTTGAAAAATTACTCATTGGATACAACATTCACTATTTGGGTAACGAGTACACTAGAAGCCCAAACCCCACAATTACACAGTATACCTGTATAACAAACCTACACATGTACCCCTCAATCTAAAATAAAATCAAATTTACAAAAAATGTGAGTGGGGTTTTAATTGCCCAACTATTATTGTTGAATTGTCTATTTGCCCCTTTAGTTCTGTCAGTTTTTGCTTCATGTGTTTGGGGCTCTGTTGTAGGTACACATTTATTTATAATTGCTATGTCTTCCTGATAGACTGACCATTTTATCATTATACAATGCCCTCTTTTTTAAAAAATATATTTTCCAGTTGGATCTGGAAACTCTTAAATATGCTCTCCTTTATCTAACAGCTTTTGTCTTGAAGTCTAAATTGTCTGATATTAGAGTAACCATTCTAACTCTCTTTGATTACTACTGTCTATTTCTTACTTTCACTTTACGTGTCTTTGAATCTAGAGTATGTCTCTTATAGACAATGTATACTTGAGTTGTGTTTTCTTTTTTCTGGCCAATCTCTTACTTTTAAAAATTTTGTACTTATTTATTTTTAGAAACAGGGTCTCACTCTGTCACCCAGGCTGCAGTGCAGTAGTATGATCTTGGCTCACTGTAGCCTCAACTTCCTGGGCTCAAGTGATCCTCCCACCTCAACCTCCTGAGTAGCTAGGACTACAGGTGCAAGTCACTATGCCTGGTTATTTAAAAAAATTCTTTTTGCAGAGATGGGGCCTCGCTCTATTGCCCAGACTGGTCTCAAGCTCCTGGCCCCAAGCAGTCTTCCTACCTTGGCCTCCCAAAGTGATGAGATTACAGGCATAAGACACCACACCCAGCACAATCTCTGGCATTTGATTGGATTGTTCAGTCCATTTACATTTAATGTGGTCATAGTCATTTATTTGGTAGGATTTATGTCTGTTCTTTTGCTACTTGTTTTTCTAAAAGTCATAAATATTTTTTGTTTATTTCTTCATGCTTTCTTTGGTGGTAGATATTTTCTATCATTGTAGCCTTGCATTTCATTTAAATAGTACACTATTTTAATTCCCTTGTTGTATCTTTTAGTATGTGTTTTTTAGTTACTTTCTTAGTGACTGGTCTGGGGATTATCATTAATATCTTATTTCAAAATAATCTAGTTAGGGTTAATACCAACTTAATTTCCATCATATGAAAAACTTTGCTTCAGTGTAACTCCATTTCCTCCTTTGTGCTATTAGTTTTACACAAATTACATTTTTCTAAATTATAAGCCTATCAATATAATTTTATAATTATTGTTTTATGCAGTTATCTTTTAAATCACATAGGAGAAAAGAGAAGTTACAAATCAAAAATATATTAATACTGACTTTATAATATACCTATGTATAATATACTTATAATATACCTATGTATATAATATAGCTATGTAGTTACTAGTGCCCTTTACCAGGACTCTTTATTATTTCATGTGGATTTGAGTTCATTTGTGTGGTCCTTTCATTTCAGCCTGAAATATCCTCTTTAACATTTCTTGCAGGGCAGGTCTGCTAGTGAAAACGTTTCTCAATTTTTATATATCTGAAAATATCTTACTTTCTCTTTCATTTTTGAAGCATAAAAGCATAGTATTCCTGCATACTACAAATTTCTGCATACACAGAATTCTTGGCTGACAGTTTTTCTTTTAGCACTTTGAATATGTCATCCCTCCTGCCTTCTGGCTTCCAAGGTTTCTGCTGATAATTCATGTTAATCTTATTAAGGATCTCAATCTCTCTCTCTCTCACTCTGAGTTAAAAGAGTCTTGCTCTATCACCCAGGCTGGAGTGCAGTGGTACAATCACAGCTCAGTGAAGCCTCGACCTCCCAAGCACGAGCAATCCTCCCCACCACAGCCTCCCAAGTAGCTGGGACTACAGGTGCACACGACTTTGCCTGACTAGTTTTGTCTTTTTTATAGAGACAGGATTTTATCATGTTGCCAGGCTGATCTCAAACTCCTAGGTTCAAGTGATCTACCCATATCAGCCTCCCAAAGTGCTGCAATTACAGGCATGATGAGTTACCATGCCTGGCTTTTTTTTTTTTAGAGTTTTTTTTTTTTTTTTTTTTTTTTTTTGAGAGATTCCATCACCCAGGAGTGTAGTGGTGGGATCACAGCTCACTGCAGCTTTGAACTCAAGTGATCCTTCTACCTTAGCCTCCTACGTATTTAGGACTACAGGCATGCACTACCATGCCCAGCTAAATTTTTTATTTTTATTTGGATAGAGATGAGATCTGACTACATTGCCCAGGCTGTTCTCAAACTCCTGGCCAGGCCTGGCCTCAAGCAATTCTTCTGTTTTGGCCTCCCGAAACACTGGGATTAGAGTCATGAGTCACTGTGTCCAGCCTTTACTACGGATCTGTTGTATATGACAGTCGCTTTTCATTTTCTACTTTCCAGATTCTCTATCTTTACCTTTTAACAGTTTGACTATGATGAATCTTTGAGCTTATCTTACTCAAAGTTTGTTAAACCTCTTGAATATATAGATTACTGTTTTTTTATCAAATGTGGGAAGTTTTGGCTATTATTTCTTCATATATTCTTTCTTCCCCTTTCTCTCTCTCTTTTACTTCTGGGATTACCATTTTGCTATGTTAGCACACTTGATGGGGTCCCACAGTCTCAGAGGCTCTGTTCATTTTTCTTCAAGTTTTTTCTTTTCTGCCCCTCAGAGTGGATAATCTCAATTGACCTATATTCAAGTTCACTGATTACTTTTTGACAGCACAAATCTGCCCTTGACCTCCTCTAGTAAATTTAGTAAATTCTTTATTTTTTATTATACTCTTCAACTCCAGAATTTTATTTTTAGATGGGGTCTCATCCTGTCACCCAGGCTGGAATGCAGTGGCATGATCTCGGCTCACTGCAACCTCCGCCTCCCGGGTTCAAGCAATTCTTGTACCTCAGCCTCCCAAGCAGCTGGGACTAGAGGCACTGTCACTATGCCCGGCTAATTTTTGTAATTTTAGTAGAGATGGGGTTTCATGATGTTGGCTAGGCTGGTCTTGAACTCTTGACCTCAGGTGATCCACCTACCTCAGCCTCCCAAAGTGCTGGGATTACAGGCATGAGCCACCATGCCCAGCCCAGAAATTATTATCATTACTATTGAGACAAGGTCTGGCTCTTTTGCCCAGGCTGGAGAGTTGTGGCACAATCTCACTGTAACCTCCGCCTCCCAGACTCAGATGATTCTTGTGCCTCAGCCTCCTGAGTAGCTGGGACTACAGGTGCATGCCAGCACACCCAGCTAACATTTGTATGTTCAGTAGGGATGGGGTTTCACCATGTTGTCCAAGCTGGTCTCAAACTCTTGACCTCAAGTGATCTGCCCACCTTGGCCTCCCAAAGTGTTGGGATTACAAGTGTGAGCCACTGTGCCCAGCAACTCCAGAATTTTTAAAATAATTACTACCTTTTTATTGATATCCTCTGCTTGATAAAACATTATTCTCATACTTTCCTTTAATTCTTTAGATACAGCTTCCTTTACTGCTTTGAACATATTTATAATAGCTGATTTAAAGTCTTTGTCTGGGCCGGGCATGGTGGCTCATGCCTGTAATTCCAGCACTTTGGGAGGCTGAGGTGGGTGGATAGATTGAGGCCAGGAGTTCAAGACCAGCCTGGCTTCAGGTAGAAATACCAGGTACAATTTATTTTTCTTTCCGTAAATAAATAATACATCTGTTTATGCAGTGTTCTTTTAAAGAAGACAATTAAAATTATTATTATTATTATTTTTTTTTTTTTTTGAGACAGAGTCTCACTCTGTCGCCCAGGCTGGAGTGCAGTGGTACGATCTTGGCTCACTGTAAGCTCCGCCTCCCGGGTTCATGCCATTCTCCTGCCTCAGCCTCCCGAGTAGCTGGGCCTACAGGTGCCCACCACCACACCCGGCTAATTTAAAATTCTTAACACTAAAATTTCAAGAATTGTATGTCAGAGCCGGGCATGGTGGCTCACGCCTGTAATCCCAGCACTTTGGGAGGCCGAGGCGGGTGAATCACTTGAGGTCAGCCTGACCAACTTGGCAAAACCCCATCTCTATGAAAAATACAAAAGTTAGCCGGGCATAGAGGTGGGAACCTGTAATCCCAGCTACTCAGGAGGCTAAGGCAGGATAATTGCTTGAACCCAGGAGGCAGAGGTTGCAATGAGCCAAGATCGCACCACTGCTCTCCAGCCTGGGCAACAGAGCGAGACTCTGTCTCAAAAAAAACATGCATGCATATATATACATATACATATATACATACATAAAGAATAAATAAAGATAAAGTTTTTGTCTGGTAATTCTAATGTTTCAGTTTCCTTGGAGATAGTTTCTATCGACTGTTTTTTCACCCTGTGTATGGGCCATTCTTTCTCATTTCTTTGGGTGTGTTAATTTTTTGCTGTTGGCAAATGCCCGTGGGGTAGAGCACACAGAGAGTCAGGTCAAACAAAAGCAAGCCCTGAGAATGAAGCTTTTCAAGGGATTACAAGACAGGTCAAAAATGACATTTCTTTGGGTACAAGGCTTTTCAAAGAGCTTCAAATCTGTGTTCAACTTCCAGTGACTGCTAAGCTGCTGATGTTCACAGTTTCCATGGATGTGAAGCTGTGGGTTTTCAAGGCTGCCATGGAGCTAGAAAGAGAGGGATGGGAATAGTACAATTTCAAATGGCACAAAAATCACTGTTATTACCAAGATTCAGCCATATTTCTCTAATAAATACTCCAAGAATTGCTGCGAGCATTTGGTTCATTCCCAGTGGTTTCTTGTTTGTTCTTTCTTTCTTTCTTAATTATAACAGAGTCTTGCTCTGTCACCCAGGCTGGAGTGCAATGACATGATCTTGGCTCACCGCAACCTCCACCTCCTGGGTTCAAGCGATTCTCCTGCCTGCCTCAGCCTCCTGAGTAGCTGGGATTACAGGCACGACACTACCATGCCCTGCTGATTTTTGTATTTGTAGTAGAGACAGGGTTTCACCATGTTGATCTTAAACTCCTGACCTCAAGTGATCCGCCTGCCTCAGCCTCCCAAATTGCTGGGATTACAGGTGTGAAAACATGTCTCCAGTGTTTTCAAAAAGGTGATTTTGATGATTTTTGCCACTTTTCTTGTTTCTTTTTTAGAGGAGCATATTTTTGGAGGTCCTTAGTTCACCGTTCCTGAAGTGCTTTCCAAACTGTATCATTGTGAAATGAAATGGAGATTCACTATTTAAAGGAAAATTTGCCCATTCCTTTTCTTTCCACTTCTTCATTTGCTCCTCCTCCATATGCTGAAGTTGTGCCTTGGGTTGCCATTACTTCGTTGTAATGGTTCTTACCCCAACCAACAGCAAGCTCTTTTCTATCTGTCAAATAAAATCATCTCTTTTCAGACTTTCATATGTGGCTTCCCAGAAGCATCTGTGATTGCTGACATTGCCTTCTTAGAAACCCTTTCCTCTTGGGCTTGCAAAACTTTTCTATGTCTCTCCTCCTACCTCTAATATTATTTCATCTATATTTCTTTTGGAAGAACCTTTTATTCTTTCTATTCCTTTTCCATTGGTATTTTCTAGAATTCTACCCTCAACTATTTTCTCTTTGTACACTGCCACTCACCTCCAGGCCAGGGAATAGTATTTATATCCAAGGATCAAACCAACATCAACATATTGATGTTTAAATTTTTTACTTTCAGTTCTTACTATCTAGACAAAAATGCCTGACTTTTTACTGGACATCTCATAGCTGATAATAATAATACTTTCTAGTATGTATTGAGACATATGAGGTTACAGACACCATGTCAGTTGGTTTACATGTATTATCTCTAATCTTTCTAATAATTTCGTATAATAGGTATTATTACCCATTTTTTACATACTTAAGATCAGACTGTTAAAGAGCAGAAAAGCTGGGACTTGAACTCAGAGTTGTTGCCTTCCAAACCTATGCAATCATCTCACCTATAAAATAGGAACAAGTCGGGTGTGGTGGCTCACACCTGTAATCCCAGCACTTTGGGAGGCCTACGCAGAAGTTTGAGACCAGCCTGGCCAAACAGGTGAAACCCCATCTCTACTAAAAATACAAAAAATTAGCTGGGTGTGGTGGTTGGTGCCTATAACCCCAGCTATTCGGGAGGCTGAGGCATGAGAATTGCTTGAACCCAGGAGGTGGAGGTTGCAGTGAGCCAAGATCATGCCACTGTACTTCAGCCTGGGTGACAGAGCCAGACTCAGTCTCAAAAATAAAATAAAATAAAATAGGAACAATAATGTAATACTACTCCTTATGAGGATGAAATGAGTTAATACTTATAAAGCATTTAAAATGGTATCTGACCCACAGTAAAAGTTTATATGTCTTAGCCATATAAATTATTATCATAGAATGCTGCCTCTCAACTTATCTCCCCATCTCTCTGCTTTCTCTACCCATCACCCCTCAAAATACTCTCTCCTTCCTGTGTTCCCTATTTTGGTCATTGATATAACCATATACTCTGTCACCCAAGAGAGACATATCAGAGTTAGCTTTCACTTTTACTTCTCCTCCGTCCCTCCACATTTAGTTGGTTGCCAAGTCTCATTGAGTCTTTCTTTAAGCTATCACACCACCCCCAGCTCTCTAATTCAGGCTCCCATCATCAGGATTATTGCAATATCACGTAACTTGTCTCCCCCGGTCTCTCCTTCCTCAGCTCCATTCATTCAGCAAACAGTTCTCTATACCTATTATATATCGGGTATTCTTCCTAATACATGGATTTGATTGTATCGCTTCCTTAAAGAACTTAAAAGAACAGCTCATTGCCTATTAGAATTAAGCACAAAATCTTCAGTGTGGAGTTTAAAACACTACACAGTATTTTCCCTGTACTGCAATTTCCTCCTTGCTTCCCACCACGCTTTCAAAACAATACCCTGTGTTTTCGCCATACCAGACAACCAGTCATTCCCTTAAGACATCATGATGGTTCACCCTTCCATGCTTTGGCTTATGCAATCCCATATGGCTGGAATTCCTTTCCGGCCTCCACCTCTACACTCTTCTTTTAATTTCCCACACAGCCTTGAAAATGCAGCTCAAGTGTTACCTCTCCTACAAAGCATCCCTCAGTGTCTACCCACCTGCAACAAGAGGACACAATGAGTCCCTCCTGTCTTCCCCACAGACTATTGTTCATACCCATGACACGGGGTAATCATGTTGACTCCCTCCCTCGGTACATCTGTGCTAAAAGGAAGGAATCATTCCTTACATTTTTGTATCTTCAGCATCTAGCAGAATTCCTGACATAGATCACATTTGCAGTCAATTTTGCTTGCTTCTATAATGATGCAAAAAAAAAGTCTCTTTTTCTATGTCTGGTGACGGAAATTGTGACTGCACATGATAAAGGGTTTAGAGTGTGGTAGAACTGATTTTAAATAACAAAACATATTTAAATTTTCCTTAAACGTTGGTTATTTGAGAAATGACCAAGACTTTCCTAGTGGCCTGAATGGCAGGGAAATGGGGTGAAAAGATAGAATAGGGCTTCGGGCTTCAGTGAGTAAGGACTGTCTGTGCCTTACTTATATAATGTCTAAAACCAATGGGACAAACTCCACTTTCACTTTGACACTTTTGCCAGAGAAAACACTCCAGAGGGCTGAAGAAGGGACCCGCCGGGACTGCTGCTGAGCTGTGTCTTTGGTATTTCGCCTTTTTGTGACTTGAGCTGGACCCATAGTAGCATCCATGTCAGCCACTTTGATTCATGACCAAACAATTCAATGAACTCTCGGTATTTTGGCGAAATAAGGAGCTTGAATAAACATGTTGACTTAAATGGATCAAAACAGACAGTTATTCTGGATAACTGACCACCCAGCTTGTCTTGCCCAGAAACAAACCTTATATTCTTCTCTTTGGTATTCTGACCCACAGCCTCTGGAGATTCTCTGGTTGACTAAAAATAGTTCTAATAAGTGGCAAAGTTAATGTCTTTTTGGATTACAAAATTAAAGAAAGAAAATTACTGTTTGAGTTCCAGGGAGTCCGTCTAGTTACCTAATATAAACCCCAGAGACAGTCATTCACTTGAGTTTCAAATAGAGGAGTTATGTGGAAACTTCCCTTTGGGACTTCAACATTCTCCTTGCAGCATCAGAAGGTGATGTCACTCTGTATATTCATGTATTTCAAGCTTGGGAAGAGGACCGGTGCCATATCTGTGCTGTGACTTAAAAGCACAACCTGTTTCCTCAGCAAGCTGGTTCCCTTCAATGTTTGCTTTCTCACAGTGATACCGATTTCTGCTCTTTCCATTTCCAACAGTACGAAAAAGCCATTGATGGCACATGGAAATTTTGGAGAAACACATTTAGAAACCATTTGGCAGGATCTGTGCTTTCTGGGAGAACAAGCCTTCTTTCCCTGTTATTTTCTCTTTGGAACATTCGCAGGAAAACAAGACCTCTGCTCTTTAAAGATGTTTTTTGTGTGTGGTGTAGTCCACACCTACAGAATCTTCCAAGGAATCACAATCAGGCCTTTAAAGATGTATTTAATCATATTTTCCTCGTCTACATTGGCTTTCCACATAGGTGGGGTGGGTGTTACTGCTGACACAGACAGTATTTGTGGTATTTCAGTGACACTGGCTGCCTGAGAAAAATCCTCCCTTTTGCCCTTCTCTGCTCCTTTTTCTTTCAAAACTGGACATTAGGCTTCCAATGCACACAGCTAAGAGAGGTACTATAAGGCATGATCACCCACCCCTTCTTGAGAGAGCATATTTTGAGGGGCTAATGCCACAAAGGAGGAATGGGGGAAACCAATGCTACAGGTCAGTTTTAGACGTATCATCACTGAGCTGATCCAACCTTATTTCTCAGACATTGATCTTCCTTTTCTCCCTGCCTCCACAGAATCATTCGTGATAATGCTGTATCTTGTTTGCAAAACATTTAATCTTAATCCTCTGGGAGAACACTTATTTGATACTGGATCAACAGTTGTGATGGAGATGATTCAAAACAGGAAGTTATCTTTATATTTTGTATTTGGATGAACAAATGAATAGACAACCATATTTACCAATTATTAATAGAGAAAAACGTAAATGTTAATGGAGTTTACCCAAGGATAGTTGTTGCCTGGGAAGTTATTGGTAAGTGCAACAGAAAGGGGCTTATAAAAAGAAGCAAAATTTTAGCAATCAAAATCCACGGGAGCTTATCAAGATTTATCTAGAAGTCATGCTTACTTCTTTTATGTGCAGTCTTAAGGATGCTGGGAAAATCGAGGTTCTACTTCTGAGTGGTGGCATCCTGTTTAAAGTAAAGGTCCAAAGTAACATTCAACTGATTAATCAGGACAATTTGAAGCACTTAGTAGCCTTAAGGATCCAGAATCTTTCCATCTGTTTCTTCTGTCTTTAGACATTGTCTTGGCCAGATTTTACTGAGCACACACGGACTATGTGTTCAGCCACATACCAGGTCCTCTGGGAACCCACAAAGAAAGTGAACAGTCTATGTAATACAGACTCATGGCAAAAGGCACAAACATTAGTATATGCATAAACAATAGCTGATTTACTGCTGTACCTGTACGTGAGTGAAATGGGTACTAAGAGGCTATTTGATGGCAATAAATTCCAAGGATAATCAGTCATTCATGATAAAATGTGAAAGTTAATTTTTTATACCAGCTTAAATCTTTTATTCTTGCTTAGGAGTTTCCTCCCTCCCAAGACAGCAAAAACGTTTATGATCTGTTTTATGTCATTAACAAATCAAAGATGAATTTATGAAATAGGTCTGTGTATCTATGGACAAAACTATTTTGCAAAAATGGGTAAGAATTATTTAAATTTCTAAATAATTGGATGATCCCACATTAGTATGATACCTGTGCTGTCTGGGGATCAAAATGAAATCGCTCCCCAAAGAAGCATTTGAGAAAGCACGAGAGACGTCATCCCAAATGGCCAGTGCACCTATTTCAGACAGATGAATATTGCTTGAACGCCATTTTTAAAAGACAGCAAGAGATAAAGTGTAA
This sequence comes from Piliocolobus tephrosceles, assembly GCF_002776525.5. NCBI lineage: Eukaryota > Metazoa > Chordata > Mammalia > Primates > Cercopithecidae > Piliocolobus > Piliocolobus tephrosceles. The sequence goes on along the minus strand of NC_045436.1, from coordinate 30,860,431 downwards.
ACATATTTATTTTTCCTTTAAGAAGGAAAAGCCCACTCTCTAGGGCTCTTCTCTACAAGGGAAGCATCAAAAATTATGCAGTTCAGCAAAATTATATGTACCATATGCTTTGAACCTCAGGTTGTGACTATTTTGGTTTGATTTATTGCTTTGATTTCATAGGAACACAACCACTTTACTTGAAGGCTTGGTTCAATATCCTACCACTATTCTAAAGAATTAATTGAAATAAGAAAGCTCTCACTTTACCCTAAGTGAACGCTTCTTCGCTAATTTGCCAGATTGCCTTCCCCAAGCTCCAGAATGTGAAAAATGCCATCCTTGTCGTAGTGAGGTCACCAGGATGTTGCTGGTTGCCCTTACGGGCTCCAGCTGGGCTTCTAGTTACACGAGCCATGCACTCTAAATCAAGCATGTTGTCTTCCTGGGCAGAATAACATACTGCAAAAGGTTACTGTTGCCAAGAGTTTGTCCATGATATAAAAATACACAGAGTGTTTATTGATTTTCATTCAGTATTTTTAAATGATTTATATGGAGTAATGATCATATCAGGTTTTCTCGTGCACACAGCCTCAGAGGCAGCTGCCCAAAATCTTACCAGAAACGTGGCCTATTAGATCGTCTAGGGTCACTATTAGAAGTGTTGAATGTACCTGATGTTCCCAGAGAGGTAGGAGATTTTCTATAAGACATTCAGGAAGGTCTTCCAATTCCAGCAGCTCAGGGTTTCTGAAACTAAACCAAGTCTCGTTTCTCTTCATACTGGTGCTTCCTCGCATCACTTGCTAATGTATACATCAAAGGGCAACACAGGGAAGGAAGGAGGACAGTGTTTCTGTGAGCTGATTGGTAGCAATTGGAGTGAAGGTTCTTTGGGAGAGTATAGCAGTATTGACTCGGTTTAGCTTTGGATAAGTTTATCCATCCAGATGGTAAATCTTGACATTTATTAACTAAGAATAAAGTTGATACAGCTTATTTTAGTTACTTTGCAAATTTTAGTTACTTATTTAGATACTACAAAAAGGACAAAATAGTGTAAAGATCCACAGAACTAATCACTCAACTTCAAAAATTATCAATTTATAGACAGTCTGTCATATCTATCCTACTTACTAATCCCCACCCCACTCCATATCTTTTGATATGACTCTCGAAAATACGAAATTTAACATACAATTATTTCTCCTAAAAATTTAAAAATTTTGACCAAATATTCAGTATTCAAAAGTCTAATTTGTGTCATGTTAGGAATTTTTAACAGTTTGTCTGTTAGGACAATCCAAGTAAGTCCCACACTTTGCAATTGGCTAAGTTTCTTTTAATTCATAGATTCCCTCTCATCTCTTATCTTCTCCTTTTTCTTCTCCCTCTCACTTGTTGAAAAAAACCAGGGCCAGGCGTGGTGGCTCACACCTGTAATCCCAGAACTTTGGGAGGCCGAGATGAGTGGACAACCTGAGGTCAGGAGTTCGAGACCATCCTGGCTAACATAGTGAAACCCCATCTCTACTAAAAATACAAAAAATTAGCCCGGCGTAGTGGTGAGCACCTGTAATCCCAGCTACTCGGGAGGCTGAGGCAGGAGAATTGCTTGAACTCGGGAGGTGGAGGTTGCAGTGAGCCAAGGTCGTGCAACTGCACTCCAGCCTGGATGACAGAGCAAGACACTGTCTCAAAAAAAAAAAAAAAAAAAAAAGTCCTTTATTCTGTAAAATTTCTCACAGTACACTTTTCTGATAACATCTCTGTGATGTCGTTTATCATGGTCTGAGGTCATCTTATTTCCTATACATTGTCAGTTGTATTTAGAGGATTGACCTGCATCAGGCTGGGTTTTTAGGGGTAAGACTACTGTATTAGTTTGTTAGGATGGCCATAACCAAGTATCACAGGCAGGGTGGCTTAAACAACAGAAATGAATTTTCTTACAATTCTTGAGACTAGAAGTCCAAGATCAAGGAGTCCGCAGTGTTGATTTCTCCTGAGGGCTCTCTCCTTGGCTCGTACATGGCATCTTCTTTCTGTGTCTTTACATGGTTCTCCCTCTGTACCTGTCCAAATTTCTTCTTCTTATGATCCCACAATTAGGAGGGATTAGGGCGACCTCATTTTAACTTAATTACCCCTTTAAAGGCCCCGTCTCCATATACAGTCACATTCTGAGGTAGTGGGAGTTTGAAATTCACCATATGAACTTGGGTAAGGAAACAATTCGTCCCATAACACCTACTTTGGGTGGTGATGTGTTTTTCCACCAAGAGGCACTAAATATCTCATCATCACTCTTTCTGTGGTTTTGGCAGCCCTGGATTTTCAGTCCCTAGGTTCACTGATTTATCAGGGTTTCCAAAGTAGTGATGTCCTAACTCTGTTGCTCCTTATTTTTTTAGCTGAATTACTTTGATTCTTTTTGAAGTCATTTTATTTTCTATTTGGTTATGCAGTAATGTATTGCAAAGGTGGAATTAATGTTTCTTTCCTCTTATTTACCATTTTCAAAATAATGAGTTGGTTTTAAAATAATGTGACCAGTTTGTTGTGTTTTTCCTGAAGTGACAGTGTGGACTCATGAATGTTCATGGATACATATGTGGATACGTATGTATGATGTATATTGATCCATCACAGCTATTGCCCTTATTGTTCAAGTTGTCCAATTTTTTTGGCCAGCAAAAATCTCTCCAAGTTTGGCTCCTAAGTCCCTTAGACAGGACTACAGTAGTCTCTGATGGCTTTCTTGCTGTCTGATATGGCACGATGTTCTAGGTTCATATTTTTCATTTCCTTCTCCAGATCCAGAATCAGCCATTTCTTCAAGAAGAGCCAGTTTCTTTTAGGAGAAAAGGTATTTGAAGAATCTGAGTACTAGGAGATATCACAGCTACTGAGTTGATCTCTATGTCTAGGCCTTTACAGAGAATAGCGCCAGAAAAAATGCAAGTGCGCACATACAGATAGACAAATAGACATATATAATCTTCCAATCAAATTCAGGGTTTGTTTTTCAGTTATTTTATGTTAACATCTGTATTTTCTCTCTCCCATTCCAAGAATGCTAGTACTCAACCAAACCGGGAATGATTGAGTAAGAACATTACATGATTGATCGTTTATTTTATCCCACAGTATACCCACAACAGAATCTGAGTAACACTATGAATGCCTCAACCAAGCTTTCTGCTGTTCTTTTTGTTCTTTGGGCACACCACATTAGAGAGTTATACTCATTGGGTGGCTGAGGTGGGAGGATTGCTTGAGGCCAGGAGTTCCAGACAAACCTGGGAAACATAATGAGACTCTGTATCTACAAAAAATTTTTAAAAATTAGCTGGCTGTGGTGGTGCCTCCCTGTAATCTCAGCTACTTGGGAGGCTGTGGCAGGAGGATTGTTTGAGCTCAGGAGTTCAAAGTTGCAGTGAGCTATGATCACATCACTGAACACTAGGCTGGGTGACAGAGCAAGATCCTGTCTCAAAAAGCAAAAAGGAGGTTTCTACTAAAATTCTTATGCTTAAAATCTCTTGGAATAACTCTTCTTTGTGAATTAAACTATCAACTAGAAACATACGTGGCTTTTAAAAAATAATATTTTATAACTAGGTAAAATATGTACCTGGTTCCAAAGAAAAATCAAGGGTGGAACCAGCATTGCTCTATTTTTTTTTTTTTTTTTTATTGCTGTCATTACCATATGGGTCTAATGCAGATTAAGAGACGGTGGTGTCCTGGTAGATTTGGAGGAGGAGGTGATACTTGAATCGTGTCTTACTGAACAGCTGCAAAGAGTGACTGGTTCTGGGAGAAACTGTCTCGAAGGTCCTAGCTCTGCTCAGCGAAGAAAACATTTGTTCTGCCACCCACCATGTAATTCATCCTTGAATATTAATGAGTTAGCCTTTAGGCTGCTAGACAGAAACAAGCCACAGCATACTGCACAAACCCTGCCGTCTTTACATATTGCTGTAGAAGGTAGAAATGAAAAGTTTTTATTGTAAAATGTGTGGTAATTGTGCTTTGAGGTAAGTCGTCTGAATGTGTGAAGTTCCATCTCTAAAATAGCAGCATCTTAGAATCTAAATGCAGCACTTCTAGAAGCTGACTCCTATCCATCCTTTAAGATCAGGTGAACTTATTGAGCCTTCCTGATCCCTGTTCAAAGTTTAGACTTCCAGATATGTGTTATCACTGCACCCTCTGAAATCCCCCCTGATGTTAACAGGTTTTGCACTTAGTTGTTAAACTTTGTTAAGTATCCAAACCCAGCACTGAGCATTGTATCAGCACCAATAGGTCATCCTGGCCAGACACGGAGGTTCACACTCGTAATCCCAGCACTTTGGGAGGCCAAGGGGGCGGGTCACTTGAGGTCAGGAGTTCGAAACCAGCCTGGCTAACATGGTGAAACCCCACCTCTACTAAAAATTCAAAAATTAGCCAGGCGTGGTGGTGGTGGGGAGGTGCCTGTAATCCCAGCTACTTGAGAAGCTGAGGCACAAGAGTCACTTAAACCTGGGAGGCGGAGGTTGCAGTGAGCCAAGATTGCACCACTGCACTCCAGCCTGGACCACAGAGCAAGACTCTATCTCAGAAAACAAACAAACAAAACAAAACAAAAAACAAATAGGTAATCCCTAAATATTGGTTAACTCAAAATTTCTATCACTGCATCCTAATATACTCAGGTAAAATTACCTATTTATGCATTCTCCCCACCAACCAGATAATAAGCTCTTTTAGGGCAGGAAGTATGTCCTATTTTCTTGGTACTATACTTGTCCATACTTTGATGGAATAAAATACCTTAGTGATGCTGTTTGAAAATTTAATTAGAATTACAAAGAATAAACATGAGCTGCTCTTAAGAAACATAAGTTTGAGTCAACATTTAAAGATAAAGGGATAACATGCAAATCATCAACTTAATGCTTACCGCTACAGTCTGCCTTTTGTACCCTCAGACTCTATCAATATAATATAAATGTTCCTGTATATTTTATTCTGTGTTTTAACATCAGGCCTTTAAAGCAGTTAATTGCTTAGTACATCTGGAATTAATTTTATTGCATGCTATGAGATATAGCTATAATTTTACTTTTTCCTAAAGGTTAGCCAGTTGCCCCAATTCTAATTTTTCTTGGATCCTCTAGCAAGGTGGCTTAACTCTTCTACAGAACAATTGGATAACCTTGCTGATACAAACACATGGCCTCTAACTTCAAGTGGGCCTTCCTTGTTTCCTCAAGACCCTCGCTCACATCTCATTCCCATCGTTCTCATCAGTTCTCTATAGGACAGAAATTTTACAAGACTTCATAGACCACTGAATACACTTAAAATGATTAAAACAGTAAAATTTATTATATCTTTTACCAACATTTTTTAATAGCCAAAAAAAGAAAACTCCATGGAGAACAAGGCCTTCAGGTTTAAACTTCATCAATACCACCATAACCCCCTACAAGTGCATCCCTACCTACATATGCAAGCCAGACCCCTCTCCTTTTTAGTCTCTGGGAATGAGGGATCATTTCTTTCATCCAAGGCCTCCATAACCATCTGTGGCCTTAAACCCACAACTGCATCACTGCGGACCCCAGAACGCTGCTCCACAGCAGTAAGCCCTTCTTTAGATCAAGCTTCCTGCATCCTAAAAAAAAAACCCTGCACTTGGCCCTTCATCTGCCTCTAGTTACTATTCACATTTTCTTTTCTTTTTTTTTTTTGGAGATGGAGCCTCGCTCTTTCACCAGGCTGGAGTGCAGTGGCGCGGTCTCGGCTCACTGCAACCTCCACCTCCTGGGTTCAAGCGATTCTTTGGCCTCAGCCTCCTGAGTAGCTGGGACTATAGGCGCCCACCACCACGCCCGGCTAATTTTTGTATTTTTAGTAGAGACGGGGTTTCACCATGTTGGCCAGGATGGTCTCGATCTCCTGACCTCGTGATGCACCCGCCTCGACCTCCCAAAGTGCTGGGATTACAGGCGTGAGCCAACGCGCCTGGCCACATTTTCTTCCTATCCAATTTTTTCAAAAACCATGGCATGTTTTGGTTCATTCCACTTCACCTCCCATTCATACCTCCCACCCATCCCTCTTTGCCTTCCCCTACCTCTTCCCCTCAATTGTTCTAGTTGTACTCTTCTCACCAAGTCTCAATGACTGGCTGTCTGCTGAAGAAAGTAGACATCTTATTTCTTATTTGACATCTTATTTCATGGTGAACCTCAGCCCCTCAGGGTCTCCTCTGCTTCTGCTGTATCTTCTTTCATGGCTCTTCTTTTTACAATCAGAGTTTGAATTTCCTGCAATTCTGCTCTTATTCCTGTGGTCTTTTCTCTTCTCATTCACTCACACATTTTCAAATGCAACCGAAAAACGATGGCAGAAAAAGCTCTCCAGCAGTGTTTCCATCTAGCTTCATACATCTACCTCTGCTTGTCACAGGTGATCCCACAGAAACCTGGAATCCACCTGAACTCATCATCTTCCCCATTAAGGGAGATGCTCCTTCTGTGCTGCATCTGAGTTGATCTGCTTCTACTTCGTCACTCAAACTAGAAAATTTGGAGTCATCACTGCCTCCATCACTACTTTCATCCCTTCTGGTAAGCCCTGATAATTTTTCTCCTTAATAATTCTGGAATCTGTCCCTCCTCTCCACTTTGACTCCACTCCCCTAGGCCACCATCATGCTCCTGGGCTACCTGACACATTCCTGCCTGCTCATGCCCCGCTCACATCCATCTTCTATCCAAAACGTAAACCTGCTCTTGCCGCTTTGGGTACTATGTAAAGGGATGGGTGGACAAAATTTAAATTCCTTCCTGGCTTTGCTCGTCCTCTAAAGGTCAGAACTCAAGAACTAACTTGCCCCTGACTATGTCACTGTCTTCATCGGTCTCTGCACTGTTCATGATTACCCTCCGGGATCTGGCAGCACACTATGACACTCATTTGCATCAGTCCACAATATTTCTCACTTCTGGACTTTTGTTACTGAGGTCTGCTCCTCTCGAACCACTCCCCTGCATCACTGCCCTTCCTTTCCCACCTAATTTCACTTTTCAGATTCCTCCACAGAGAGCCTCTGTGCCTTCCCTCCTCACCTGTGTTCTGGGTAATATGTGTAATACCCTGGTGTGGCTGCATCACTGCTCCGGCCATGTGTTTCAGAATTACCTATGTGTCCACTCTCCCCCTACACGAGGAGCAGTTTGATGGAAAGAACCATGCTGTAAAATTATTGATTTACTGACTGAATAAATGAATGGTCTGATTGAAAACTTTAACCCAAAGTAGTCAGAAAAGGGCATTTCCTCTTCATTGAACATAGAAGAGACCATTTAGAATAAAGTGAGTTCCAAGAAAAAGACAAATACTGAACAACTACTCTCCTTCTGACTATTAATAATTTTAAAACACCCTTGCTGCAGGGACTCTAGATGGTTAGAGTCATCAAATATCACATAGAGCCGTGTGGCGCTTCCTCACCACCAGGCGGATGAACAGTTGGGAAACCACACCAGCCACAAACATGATGACACCAATGAGAAGTTACATGCTGCAGGTAAGACATTTCCCACGACTGAAGGCTGAAATTTTACCAAATTCAAAATCTTCGAACTAGTTTGACTCCCACCAGGAAGATGGACATAAGACTTGTAACATAACTTGTCTGTTTTTTTTTTTTTTTTTTTTTTGGTAGTCTTCTGTTCAGTACATGAACTTTGCCTGGATCTAAATCTTAGCTCATCCATTTGTTTACTTGTAATTTGCAGTCCATGCTTTGATTTCATCACCATAAACCATTTTGTTAGGGCCAGAAGCTGTTCCCTCGGTAAACCTGGTCTCCTGAAAGAGCTACAGCTCTCTCCAAAATGCTGAGAAACTGTAGATGACAGAACAGTGAATTGATAGTGCCTCTTTCTCACACACTTTAGATGTGTGTGAGATATTTGAGATGTATCTTTCATAATTTATGTGGAGAAGAATTTGCCATAAAAGGCCATATTCTGAAATGAACTGATTTTTCCCCCAACTTGGCATCAAGTAATACATTAGTAAGTTCTCTTCTTAAAAATCATAGTACAGTATCTTGAGCTAGCTTTTCAAAAACAGTAGCTTTTCAAAGATCAGTAACATCTCGTCTGTTTGCTTTCAGTGCTCCATTCTGAGATGAAGAATATTCATTTGATAATGTTTGGCTCTATGTCCCCACCCAAATCTCATCTCAAATTGCTATCCCCACATTTCAGCTGAGGGACCTGGTGGGAGGTGATTGGATCATGGGGGCAGTTTCCCCCATGCTGTTCTTGTGATAGTGAGTTTTCACAAGATCTGATGGTTTAAAAGTTTCGCACTTCCCGCCACCCTTTCTGCCACCATGTAAGGTATGCCTTGCTTCTCCTTCTGCCATGATTGTAAGTTTCCTGAGGCCTCCCCCAGCCATGCAGAACTGTGCATCGATTAAACCTCTTTCCTTTATACATTACCCCATCTCAGGTCATTCTTTATAGCCATGTGAACATGAACAAATACATCATTCATTTACCAAAGACTGACTGATGTGCATCCTGCATTTCTCCCTTGTGGTACCTACTATGATTGCAATTAAGTGATCGACCATGTTATTAGCTGTTTCTGTCCTGTCTCCCCGATAGAAGATAAAGAAAGCAGGAACACATCTGTCTTGTTCATTTCTGAATCCCAGGCCTACTGGTGCCTGGTACATAGTTGGCACTTGGCTATTTATTGAATGAATATATCAGCACCAACTATCTTTGTGGCTACAGGGGTAACAACTACAGGAGCTCTATACTGACCTGACTACGGCAGCAGCTTCCTGAGAACCCTGCTCCCCCACTGCCCAGCTGAAGGGGAGGTGAGGGAGGGAGGAAGGAACAGGCTTGGGAAAGGAAGTGGGAAGACAGTTTTTACAGAATAGACCTAAAGGACCAAAGTAAGAATGGGCACTAATTATCTCAAAAAAAAATCGCAGAAATTTGCTACTTAATGCTTATGGAAATCCCTCCAATGTGCCAGGCACTGACAGTCTTAAAAACGGAAAACTGTCCAGATTTATGGATGTTTTGAGGAAAACAACTCCAAGAAAAAAAAAGCATGCATTTATGTACCAACATGGCTTAAAATAGTGACTGACATTAAGTCTGTGCTAGTTTAACAACTGGTTTTGGCAGTATTTCTTATGAAATAAAACAGGCAATTTTCTACACACCACCCAACTAATGCAAAATACAGGCAAACCTTACACCTTTCTGAATAAACAAAAAGCCCTGTTTATTCAGGTCAGTGAATATTTCTTTAGCACTGAAAGTCCTAGCTTTAGATTGTGATTTTTTTTTCAACTTAGGAGCCCTAACTACTAACATTCCTGTTGACTATGGCTATTTCTCCCATAGTAAGTTGATAGTGCCACTGAAATAATGAAGCAAACATATCTATTAAAATTCACAGTTAGCTAAAAATGATCAGTATAAAGATTCAGTAAAGAAATTTTATACTATATTGATGAGTTAACACTTCAAAAGTAGAACAAAAAGTCCAACAGATGGAAAAGACGAAAGAAATAAGAAAATAAGAGATTAAAATGTGTAATATCTAATAAAGTATCCAGAAAGAGGTCAGAGAAAACAAGGAAATGAATTTTTTAATCATTATTTAAGTAAAAATAATTTTCATTTTTACCAAATAGAACACTTTTACATGTACATAATAGAGTGCTTTTTCTCCATTTTAATGAAATAATTTAGATACATGTAGAGGATGAGTTTGCGTCCTTTGTAGGGACATGGATGCAGCTGGAAACCATCATTCTTAGCAAACTATCACAAGAACAGAAAACCAAACACCGCATGTTCTCACTCATAGGTGGGAACTGAACAATGAGCTCACTTGGACTCGGGAAGGGGAACATCACACAATGGGGCCTATCATGGGGAGGGGGGAGGGGGGAGGGATTGCATTGGGGAGTTATACCTGATATAAATGATGAATTGATGGGTGCTGACGAGTTGATGGGTGCAGCACACCAACATGGCACATGTATACATATGTAACAAACCTGCACGTTATGCACATGTACCCTAGAACTTAAAGTATAATAAAAAAAAGATAATACATGTAAATAACATTAAAATGCTTATTAAAAAGTTACTCCCCTTCTCGCCCTGCTCCCTGCTCCAATGTTTTCTTCCCCCAAAGCAACCACTTTTAGCCCATTTGGTTCTAATACTGTATTTAACCCAATATTTACACTCGATAAAGCTCCTTCTGAGTCCCCCACTTTGCTTTTTCCTATCTGAATTGAAAGTTCCCTAGGCTCCTGCACAGCCACGTTCCTACTCCTTTAACACTGTCTCAGGAATTCCCTTTGCCCGTCACATTTGTTGGGTACCTTGGTTCCTGGATTGGACTCCTTTTTGTTTTACCTGCTTGTCCTGCTAGATAACATTCTTCAGCTGCCCCTTGGGGGTAAAAAAAAGCTTGCAGGTACATTTTTTGAGTACATAAATGCCTGAAAATTTTTTTCTACCTTCCTACTTGCTGCTCATTGGCTGGGTATAAAATTCTAGGTTAAAAGTCATCTTCTATCAACTATGGAAGTCATTGCCGCAGTGTCTTCTAAAGTCCAGCATTGTGTCAGGAAGTGTGATACCATATTGATCCCTGATCCTCTGTAAATATCCTAATTTTCCTCTTGAAGGCTTTAGAGTTGTCTTTTCATTCTGGTATTATGAGGTTTCACAATGACATGCCTGTATGTAATTTTGTTTTGTTTTGTTTTTTTCAATTCACATGTGATGAGACTTTTTTTTTAATTTTTAAGACAGAGTCTTGCTCTGTCACCCAGGCTGGAGGGCAGTGGGATATTTGGCTCATGGTAGTTTTGATCTCCCAAACTCAAGTGATCCTCCCACCTCAGCCTCTCAAGTAGCTGGGACTACAGTTATGTGCCACCATGCTCAGCTAATTTTTGTACTTTTTGTAGAGATGGATCTCACCATGTTTCCCAGGCTGGTGTTGAACTCCTGGGCTCAAGTAATTCAACTGCATGGCTTCCTAAAGTTCTAGAATTACAGGCAAGAGCCACCGTGCCCCACCATTAATGGAAACTTTCAATCTGGAAATTTATTATTCTCTTCTGATAAATTTTCTTGTATTATTTCCTTCTGTTTTCTCTTTTTCTGAATCCTTTATTAGATATTATACATTTTAACTGATCTCTTATTTCTCTTCTATCTCTTAGACTTTTTGTTCTACATTTTAACTGATCTCTTATTTCTCTTCTCTTAGACTTTTTGTTCTACTTTTGAAGGATTAACTCACCTATATAGTATACAATTTCTAGACCATACTGAATCTTTATCCTGATCATTTTTAACTAATATGAATTTTAATAGATATATTTGCTTCATTATTTCAGTGTACCATATTTGTTTAATACATAGTATTTATTAATAGAGTGGCCTGCTTTGTTCAGGATAGTTTCAGTTTATCCTGTTGTCCTGGTGACTCATTAATTAGCTTCCTCTTTCACTTTCAAAAGTGTCCTGTCTTGGGTGATAAATTATATGGTCACACTATTTATTAAGCCCTTTGTATGTATCAAATGCTGTTCTAAGTCTGTATATTTAACAACACTGTCTATACATCAGTCCAGTGGAGTAGATTCTGCATTTTACAGATTGGAAAACTGAGGCATAGTTTAAATACCTTGTCCAAGGTATCATAGCTAAGAGGTGGTGAAGCTCGGACTTGAATTCAGGAAGTCTGTCTTCAAAGTCATTGTACTTAATTAGCATATAGATACTGCTTCATGACTGATTAGAATTCCCTATTTGTGGGATATTAAGTGATTTCTGACTTTTTATTCCTGCTCGCATATTGTTAGGCTTCCTTCCAGCAAAACCTTTGTACATCTCCTTTATTACTTACTTGGGAAGGATAAATTCCTAGTGAACCCAATTTTCTTGATTCTCAATTCAGTGCTGTTTCAACTCAGTCATGCTGCATGCCTGTTGAATGTGGGTGCTAACTAATGAAGTCTAAGATGATGAGCAGACAGACCACAAGAACGCGGATCAGTTATATATGATCTTGCTTCTATTACAAAGCAAAAAAAAAAAACTAGGAGAGGCAATATTGAAAAGAGCTGTGTTTCTGTGACTTTCAAGCAAATGAAAAGCTGAGGGAGGTTGTAGTTAATTCTGGTCCTTTAAAATCCATGTCTCTCTGGTCTTCATGGCTGACAACTGCTTTGGCTGTCCTTACCTTGGGATTTGCCGCCTCTTGACCCCCAACCCCATCCACCAATAACAGTCCATAGGAACTTGCAGTGTTCCTTAAGACAAATCCATAAATCAGCAAGTAAGTGGCAGCTGGTGAAGAGGCATCTTTGTGACATTAGATCAGAGGCATGTCATCATTTCTCTCTAGAATGGTGTTTGACTGTGATTCCATTGATTTAATCATCTCAAGTCTTTCATTTGCACATATTGAAAAATTCACTCATGGAGACAGATAGACGTTTCCCGAAAATGTTCCTTCTATGCCTGGCTTAAATTTCCTCTAAGGAAGTCCTCATCACTTGAACTCATTCAGCTTCTCAAGCCTAAACCACAGTCATTTGAGCTGTTAGGCATACAATATAGACCAAGACATGTCTTTTATACACAATTCAGCAAATTATATCAAGTGCCCATTTATGCCAAGCACCATGTTCAATGCAAGGGAAAGGGGAAGGAAAACACTGCCTGCTGCACAATCTCGGGGGGGGAGACCAATCGGCAATGGAGTTGAGTCGGTCTGTCTTCAAAATGGAGACTGAGGCCAGGCGCAGTGGTTCAAATCTGTAATCCCAGCACTTTGGGAGACCAAGGCAGGTGGATAACCTGAGGTCAGGAGTTCGAGAGCAGCCTGGCCAACGTAGTGAAATCCCACATCTACTAAAAACACAAAAATTAGCCGGGTGTGGTGGTGGGCACCTGTAATCCCAGCTACTGGGGAGGCTGAGGCAGGAGAATCGCTTGAACCCAGGAGGCGGAGCTTGCAGTGAGCCTCCATTGCACTGCAGCCTGGGTGACAGAGAGAGACTCCATCTCAAAAACAAGCAAAATGGAGACTGAATGGAGGGTCTGTGGGAATGTTAAAGGGCTCACAAAGGAGAAAACGTGTTCAAGCTTATGTTTTGGGGCTTCCAGCGAGCTGGAGATGTTTCCTACTGTGAGCAGCCACGGCACACTGCTTCCCATTCCACCATATCCTATCACGTTAAACTGCCAGTTTTAGATCCTATTTTTATTTCCCCTGTTATAAGCTTCTTGACGGTAGGTGCCAGACTTTTATTTATCTTTGTTTCATAAATGCTTTGCTGTACTGCCTACCACCTAGTATGTGAGTACTAAATGCAGTCACGCATCACTTAACGGGACATGTCCTGAGAAACGTGCCGGTAGGCGATTTTGTCACTGTGTGCACATCATAGAATGTACTTACACAAACCTGGATGGCACAGCCCATGACACACCTAGGCTATTTGGTACAACCTATTGCTCCTAAGCTACACACCTGTACAGCAAGTTACTGTGCTGAAAACTGTAGACAATTGTAACACAGTGTTAAGTATTTGTGTATCTAAACATATCCAAACATAGAAAAGGTAAACAATATAGTATTATAACCTTATAGGACCACCTTTGTATATGCAGCTCCTCATTAAGCAGTACACAGATTTAATTATCGAATGAAGAATGAATGTTAAATTCCCCCATTTCATGAATAAGTCAAAGAAATAGATGCGGGAGAGTGCTTTATGAGAAACTTTAAAAGTTATTCCAAGTAGAACAAAGAGGACACGCACACACAAAAAAAAATATGCATACAGAAAAGAATAGGAAATGTTTGAGGAGCTAAACCTGCAGAGAATGTCAGATTAGTGGGAAACGGTGTCTGAGGAGCCAAGTTCCCATGTGTGAGTTCCTATTGCAGTGAAATGCTTTCCCTAACTAGGTGACTAGCTGAAATATGTCAGGGATGGATGAAAGTTCAGATTGCTCAGTGATTTCAGAACCTTGAGTAGTTTTCCATAGATTCTCACTACAGATGTGGGGTGAAGAAAAAGGGGGAAAAGCTTAGACTAGACTTTCCAAAAGCACTTTGTCTAAATTCCTCTTTCTGACCTGTAAAATGGCAGGGAAATCCAGAATCTATTTACTTTGTACAGCAGATAAACACACTATTTCTACTTTTTGGGTAATTTGGGATTGCTGGTTTGATATTTTAACTTTAAGGATTTGTATTTAGATATTTCACATTTGCTGATCCACTGTCTCTGAGGTAAGGAAAATTAACACACTGTGAAAGGAAGTAAAACTTACCAATAAATCAGTACTCCTTGCTTTTCATTTGAAAAGAACATGACTTGAAAAAAATTTTTATGAAATCATGAGTGGAAAGATGATATGGTTTGGCTGTGTCCTCATCCAAATCTCATCTTGAATTGTACTCCTATAATTCCCACATGTTGTGGGAGGTACCCAGTGGGAGATTATTTGAATCATGGAGGTGGTTTCCCCCATACTGTTCTTGTGGTAGTCAGTAAGTCTCACAAGATATGGTTTTATCAGGGGTTTCCACTTCTGCATCTTCCTCATTCTCTCTTGCCACCACCATGTAAGGCCACCTCCCCAGCCATGTGGAACTGTAAGTCCAATTAAGCCTCCTTTTCTTCCCAGTCTCAAGTATATCTTTATAGCAGCATGAAAATGAACTAATACAGTAAATTGGTACCGGGAGTGGGGTGTTGCTGAAAAAATACCCAAAAATGTGGAAGCAACTTTGGAACTGGGTAACAGGCAGAGGTTGGAACAGTTTAGAGGCCTTAGAAGACGACAGGAAAATGTGAGAAAGTTTGGAACTTCCTAGAGACTTGAATGGCTTTGATCAGAAGCCTGATAGCAGTATGGACAATAAGGTCCAGGCTGAGATGGTCTCAGATGGAGATGAGGAACTTGTTGGGAACTGGAGCAAAGATGATTTTTGTTAGGTTTCAGCAAAGAGACTAGTGACATTTTGCTCCTGCCCTAGAGATTTGTGGATCTTTGAACTTGAGAGAGATGATTTAGGGTATCTGGTGGAAGAAATTTCTAAGCAGCAAAGCATTCAAGATGTGACTTCAGTGCTGCTAAAGGTATTCAGTTTTATAAGGGAAACTGAGCATAAAAGTTCAGAAAATTTGCAGCCTGACAATGTGATAGAAAAGAAGAACCCATTTTCTGACAAGAAATTCAAGCTGGCAGTAGAAATTTGCATAAGTAACAAGGAACAGAATGTTAATCCCCAAAACAATGGGGAAAATATCTCCAGGGCATATCAGAGGTCTTCATGACAGCCCCTCCCATCATAGGCCCAGAGACTTAGGAGAAAGTGGTTTCATGGGCTGGGTCAAGGGTCCCCGTGCTGTGTGCAGCCTAGGGACTTGATACCTTGTGTCCCAGCTGCTCCAGCCATGGCTGAAAGGGGCCAACACAGAATTTGGGCCGTGGCTTCAGAAGGTGCAAGCCCTAAGCCTTGGCAGCTTCCACGTGGTGTTGAGCCTGTGAGTACACATAAGTCAAGAATGTGTACCTCCGCCTAGGTTTCAGAAGATGCATGGAAACTCCTGGATGCTCAGGCAGTTTTCTGCAGGGCTGGGATGCCTCATGGAAAAACTCTATTAGGACAGTGTGAAAGGGAAATGTGGGGCCAGAGCCACTACAGAGTCCCTACTGCCTAGTGGAGCTGTGAGGAGGGGGCCATTGTCCTCCAGACCCCAGAATGGTAAATCCACTGACAGCTTGCACCACTTGCCTGGAAAAGCCACACTCAATGCCAACCTGTGAAAGCAGCTGGGAGGGAGACCGTACCCTGCAAAGCCACAGGGGTGGAGCTACCCAAGACCATGGGAACCCACCTCTTACATCAGTGTGACCTGGATGTAAGACCTGCAGTCAAAGGAGATCATTTTGGAGCTTTATAATTTGACTGCTCCACTGGATTTTGGACTTGCATGGGCCCTGTAACCTCTTTGTTTTGACCCATTTCTCCCATTTGAACAGCTGTATTTACCCAATACCTGTACCCACGCTGTATCGAGGAAGTAACTAGCTTGCTTTACATTTTACAGGCTCATAGGCAGAAGGGACTTGCCTTGTCTCAGATGAAACTTTGGACTATGGACTTTTGAGTTAATGCTGAAATGAGTTAAGACTTTGGGGGACTATTAGGAAGGCATGATTGGTTTTGAAATGTGAGGATATGATATTTGGAGGGGCCAGGGGCAGAATGATATGGTTTGGCTCCATGTCCCCACCCAAATCTCATCTTGAAGTGTACTCCCATAATCCCCATGTGTTGTATGTGGGGCCTGGTGGGAGATCATTTGAATCACAGGGGGCAGTTTCCCCCATACTGTTCTCATGGTAGTGAATAAGTCTCACAAGATCTGACGGTTTTATTGGGGGTTTTTACTTTTTCATCTTCATTTTCTCTTGCTGGTACCATGTAAGAAGTACCTTCTCCTCCCACCATGATTCTGAGGCCTCCCCAGTCATGTGGAACTGTAAGTCCAATTAAGCCTCTTCTTCTTCCCAGGCTCAAGTATGTCTTTATCAGCAGTGTGAAAACAGACTAATACAAAGGAACTACAAGAACACTGTCCTTTCCAAACTTGTTTGCCTTTCAATCAAGGTAGCCTTAGAGAAACCCACAGACTTTGAGACCAATCTCATGGCCAGCTGTTTAATAACACAATAATTACAACTACCAAAATAAGAAGTTGTATTCCAAAGAGCTAAAGAAGTCCTATCTCTGAAAATAGTTTTTCTCAAGTTGAATGACTCAGAACCATCTAGAAAAAAAGATTATCACACAAGAAAGTTTGCTCTCATTAGAAAAGAAAAACAGAGGCATTTCTGAAGTTAGCCTTCATATTATTTATTAAAGGCCTAGAAGATAGGGTGGGCTCTTCAGTAATGGTGAGTAGCTCCTACAGAATCCACTCACCTCTTAGAGAAAAAACAAAAGTCCTGCCAATTTGTCATTTACCAATACATTCTCTTATGACCTCTCTTAATTGGACTATAAACATTCCTCTATTTCCTCCCTATGCTTTTTATTCTGCTTGTTGAAATTAGAAATACTGTAGGTATATATAGGGAAATCCCCAATTGCAAACAGAAGAGATCATATGAAAACAAATAAATCATCGGGTCACATATCTAGAGAAACTTGGGATATTTAAAACAAGAGTACATTTCCTTTAATTTAAAGAAAATCAAAATAAAGATTTAAAATACACACACACACACGCACACAACAAAAACGAGTTAACCTACACCCAATAACTGCACTGTCCATCAGTGAACCTTGTGCTGAAATCATCTGTCACATCTATCTGCCTTGAAAATTCTGTGAGCAACCTAAGCGTAAGGACTCTGCGAACACATTTTTAAATTCTGAGCACTTAGCACATAGCCAGTCATTATTTCATATTTGCTAACCTACATCTTTATCAGTCTTTAAGATACAATTAATTGTATAACACATCTTTTTTTTTGTTGTTTTTTTTGAGACAGAGTCTTACTCTGTCACCCAGGCTGGAGTGCAGTTCCATGATCTCAGCTCACTGCAACCTCCACCTCCTGGGTTCAAGTGATTCTCCTGCCTCATTCTCCCGAGTACCTGGGATCGCAGTCACGCACAAACATGCCGGGCTAATGTTTTTAGTAGAGATAGGATTTCACTACTTTGGCCAGGCTAGTCTCAAACTCCTGACCTTAGGTGATCCGCCTGCCTTGGCCCCCCAAAATGCTGGGATTACAGGTATGAGCCGCCAATGCCTGGCCTGAGCCACTGCGTGCAGCCATTAATTTAACACAGTTTTACACGGGAAGCCAAAAATAAGGCACTACATTTGACCACTGCATTTACAAACAACTATTATAAAACTCATCCTGACTTCAAGAATATTAAAATGTAAAAAATATGCCTTCGAACAGAGGAAATCCTGTCATTGTGCTCTAACTGAATTTCTCGTGTCATAAACAGAGTGGACTGTTGCCTGCATTATGTCAATAGACAAACATTCCTCAGCACGAGTTACAACGACTCAAAGCATCCTACTTTTCCTATACTGCTTTTTCTGAGGCCACTGATCACCTCTAAACATTTGTCTGCCGTGTTTTCCTTGATTTCTCTGTTTCTTTGCATTAAACTCTTCCTCTCAAAATTCTTCACCGGCTGCTATAGCCTGCTATAGGAATTGACCTCTAAGGCTCCTTTTCTTCTTCGGTGGCTCCCATTTGTCTTGCCCTCACAGTGTGGGCATCCCACAAGGCTCAGTCCCCTTCATTTCTCAGTTGTCACTAGAGGTTCCCAGCCCTGGCGACACATCACAATCATTTGTAGAGCTGTTTTAAAATGTCCAAGCTCAAGCTGGGCGTGGTGGCTCATGCCTGTAATCCCAGCACTTTGGGAGGCCAAGCAGGTGGATCACCTGAGCTCAGGAGTTTGAGGAACCAGCCTGGCCAATATGGCGAAACCCTATCTCTACTGAAAATACAATAATTAGGTGGGCATGATGGTGCATGCCTGTAGTCCCAGTTACTTGGGAGGTTGAGGCAGGAGAATGGCTTGAACCTGAGAGGCAGAGGCTGCAGTGAGAGGAGATCACGCCATTGCACTCCAGCCTGGGCAACAGAGCAAAACTCTGTCTCAAAAAGATAAATAAATAAAATGTCCTTTGTCCAGATCCCAACCCAGATCAATAGGATATGAGCTCTGTGACCCTGGTCATGTGACATAATCTCTGACATTCAATTTCTTCACCTGTAAAATTAAGATAGTGTTAGATCTGCTTCATCAGATTGCTGTATACACATGCTTTACTTCCCATCATTATAACGAACATGGTCTCCTCTTTTCTCCATTTACTTAAAGCCCACCTTTCTTTAAAAGCTCAACTGAACTCTCCTCCTGGCCCCATATCTCCATAATCACATTTGTTTTGGCTTGTTTGCAAAGCCCACTGAAAACTCAAGATGGGCCTGTAAAAATGAAATCGTCTCCTGGTTGATCTTTCTTTTTTATTTATTTATTCTTGATACAGAGTCTCACTCTGTTGCCCAGGCTGGAGTACAGTGGTGTGATCTCGGTTCACTGCAACCTCCACCTCCCGGGTTCAAGTGATTCTCCTGCCTCAGCTTCCCCAGTAGCTGGGATTACAGGTGCGAGCCACCAAGCCTGGCCCTGGCTGATCTTTCTATAGCTGTTCTTATCACCTTCCAATCCCTTCTCCATATAACATTCCAACATTCCAGAATGATCTTAACAATTAGGATCAGGTTGCTTTCTATTTTAAATCTTCTAATGAATTTTCTTTGTTCTTATATTTATTAAAATCCAAATTCTCTAACCCAGATCGCAAGGTTCTACAAAATCTGATCCTCATCTCACCACTCTCCCTATTGCTTTCAACACAGTCTGGCAGCACAGGTTGTGATTTGATTACTCTTTCCCACCTCAGGGCCTGGCTCAGGCTGTTCTCTCTGCCAGGAATGATCTTGTACTCACCTACCTTTTCTTTTTTCTCACTGAGACACAGTTTCTCTGTTGCCCAGGCTGGAGTACAGTGACACCATCTCAGCTCACTGCAACCTCCGCCTCCCAGGTTCAAGTGATTCTCTTGCCTCAGCCTCCCAAGTAGCTGGGATTACAGGCGCCCACCACTACGCCTGGCTAATTTTTGTATTATTAGTACAGACAGGGCTTCACCATGTTGCCAGGCTGGTCTTGAACTCCTGACCTCAAGCGATCACCCACCTTGGCCTCCCAAAGTTCTGGGATTACAGGCGTGAGCCACCGCGCCCAGCCTCACCTATCTTTTCAACATCAGCTTAATAATCACTTCCCTCAGTAAACACTTATCTGACCCTCAGTCCAGGTAGGTGCCCTGGGAAAACCTTCTCTTTACATCCTATAAATATTCTTTTATAATGAACTATTTTATCAGAAACTGGATGGATTCCGGTCAAATATTAACTTTTTCTCAATATACCTCTATATTGTTTGATTTGTTGCCATAAGCATGGATTATATTGGTAATTTAAAACATTTGCTTTTAAGTTTGAGAAACAGTATGGTTTGTTATTTTATATTTTTGGAGAAGGGGCTCTGTTGCCAAGGCTGGAGTGTACTGGCATGATCAAGGCTCACTGCAGCCTCGACCTCCCGGGCTCAAGTGTACCTCCCACCTCAGCCTCCTCAGTAGCTGGGACCACATGTGCGCACCACCACTCCTGGCTAATTTTTTAAATTTTTCTTGTAGAGATAGGGATTCTGTGTTGCCCAGGCTGGTCTTAAACTCCTGGGCTCAAGCCATCCTCCCACTTCAGGCTCCTGAATAGCTAAGACAGGCACAGCCACCATGTCCAGTTAGTTTTTTTTATTATTTGTAGAGACGGGATTTCGTCATATTGCAAAGGCTAGACTCAAACTCCTGTCCTCAATCAATCCTCCTGC
Source organism: Piliocolobus tephrosceles (assembly GCF_002776525.5). Taxonomy (NCBI): domain Eukaryota; kingdom Metazoa; phylum Chordata; class Mammalia; order Primates; family Cercopithecidae; genus Piliocolobus; species Piliocolobus tephrosceles. Next base: position 30,839,848 of record NC_045436.1, on the reverse strand, counting down.
CTCGCTGGGCCTCCCTAAGTGCTAGGATTACAGGCATGAGCCACTGTCTCCAGCCAATATATTATTTTTAAAAAGCCATGTTGTTGCTTCAATGTCTGCCTCCTCCCCTAGAATACAAGTTTCAAGAAGGGCATATATTGAGGCTGGCTGGTTCACCATGATGGCCACAGAATCTAATAGTACTTTGAACCCAGAAGATGCTGAACATATTGAGTGAATGCTGTTGACTGAAAAGAACAAAACATGAAAACTGGTTGGGAGACTCAGCACTAACCTTTGCCCAGGAAAAAGATGGCTCTCAGGCCACCTTAGAGAATGCAAAGGGGTAGGGCACACCCGAGCCTGTCTGAGTCAGGGCCCTATTCAAAAGTATCCTGCTAGCAAGGGCTTTGAAACGGGGTAGGTGCTTATAGTCTCACAAAGGAAGCAGTATTCAGGTTATTGGTGTCTGACTAGTTAAATAGGACCCAAGTCAGGGTCCATCTATAGGACCAAGTTATAGATGAGTTCAGGGGGTTGTCAATACAGTTAATTAAAAAGAAATTCTGGCTATAATTTTCTAGTTATTATCTTCATTATTAATTTGGCTCTCAGTATTTGCAAAGTAATTTTGTTATTTTTCTTCACGTATACGCCCAATTTCCTAGTTGAATCTGCAATCGCCTAAATACAAGGTCTCTTTCATAACTATTCTACATCCTCATGACTCAGCTCAACCCATATCATATGCCCTAGAAATGAATATAGCCAACATTCTTTCATTCAAAGAACATGCTCGGGGCTTTGGTGTTTCTCAGATACCCTCCAACAAGTTTTTAATGTTTAAATAAATGCAGCACATTTTCATGCTTTTATCACCAATGCTTGAAGTTTCATTGGTCTTTAATGTTTTTCTTTGCTTGGAAATATTTGATAAGGTAATTGCAGTGGATGTCTGCAATGCTATCTAAACAAATGAAGTAGAATATTTTAATGAGAATATGTGTTATTCATGCTTTAAAGTATACCTGTGTCTTTGTGGCTTTAAATATGGTACCTGCTTAATAAGTTATAGGAATTGCCCACTAAGGTATTTTTTGTTCTGAAATAACTAATAGGCTTTTGACATGGGGTTTGAAGTCTTTTCTCTATTTGATGCAGTTTATGTTGGTATTGTATAGCCACCTCAGGGCTAATAAAATCCAGTGATTTTGCATATGCTAATAGCTAAATCCTTCAACAATTAAAAGTGAAGTAAAATAAGCCCCAGAAATCCTCACTTTCAAAAATCTGTAACAAAGACAATATTCAATCTGCAGTCTTGTGAGAGCAATGCTGATTGATCTTTTCCCTCTTAGGAATCTGAATCATATGTTATACCTACATGACAAGTCAGCTTTTGCTTGTTTCCTGTAATTTAACATGCCATGAGCTACCCATGTTTCATTTGGGTCAGAAGCTGCCGTAAGATACTGTGAATTGAAGCCATTATGTGACTTTAGTAAGATTATGGTTATTAACCAAGATTATCCATTATGATGGTTTCCAGACCAACAGCATGAAATGAGTTTTTTATCTGAAAAAAATTAATATTGTTTCTTCCACAGAGATATTTATAACGTTAAAGCTAATCTACCAATCCAGTTGCCATTCTTAATAGCTTCTGACTTGCTTCTCTTTTTCTTTACTATATTCTAACAGTTTTTCATTATAACTCTGCTTGCTTTTTTCCTTTCCTCCCCTTAATTAAAATTTAGCAGACAGTTAAGATTTACTGTTTTTATTAGAAATAAAAATTCACAAATTTACAAAAAACCTTTATGAAATAAAAAGAAAGTGGTAATATACTTACAAGTTTCTAAAAAATGAATCCTGTTACCAGTTTAGGAAGGAAACACACTAATTAATAAAAAATATACTCCTATTTGCTTACCATGGGTTTTGATATCTGTGGGTTATTGAATCAAGAGAAGCTTGACTTAGTTCTTCATACTGTAAAAGGAAGAAAATTAATGTACTATAATTCCAAAGTAAATAGGTGACAGGTCTAAGTATCCATATTTCTAGTCAAAAAGGAAGTCAGGTTGGGAAATGAAATAGGAAATCCTAATTCAGTTAAAAGAAGATCAGAGAAGAAGACAGTCTTTTGATTCCTGAACAGAGAGGGAAAAAGTACAAGAAGTAAAATAAACAAGACCCTGTGTGCTTTACTTTCCCTTTTTGAAAGGAAGGGTGTTGGGTAGCAAGAAGAGTGTGATGCGTAATCACTAAGCTGCTTTCCATCTTTATGATTCTCTCTCTAAATAAGCGAACATTCTAAACTACTATTGTCATTAGACTCAAACAGGTTACCTCTTTTCACTTTGCTTTCTCCTTACAGAATCAAAAAAATGTGGTCACAACAATGTAGGAAAGAGCTAGATTATAGACAGACTCTGGTAAAGTGTAGATTTGAAAACTCCTTTCAGAAGGGATAATTCAGATATGATAATGTATTTGGTGGCTTAGAGGGGTTCTTAGATTAAAAAGTAATTCCCACCCCCTCCCATGTGCATGGAAATGATCTGTTATTACTGAATGAATGACTGCTATATACTGACTCCTTTTCTCCAGGAACTGTCAGATGGATGGCACATCTTGTAAAAATAAGCACGGGGAGTAAACGTGTCAAATTTATATTGAAAAGCATCTTGGTCTATAATCATTTCTCATGTTTCTATACTAGGATTAAGAAACCATGACATGAATTATCAAAAAGTATTTCACTTCAGTTGTGGATGCATTTTTTACTTACATTAGTATGGGATGCAATATTCATAACATCTCAAAAAGCGGCAAAATCCTATTGTAAAAATGTCAGCATTAAAGGAATGACGTTACTTGGTACTTTTTTAAAATTCTCTTCTCTCCTCTTCCTTTTCCCTCAAGTTTCAGTTTAGAATGACTTTCCTTATTGACTACCACAGAGTTTTTTGTGCTTGAGAAGGCAAATTCATTTATTTGTGTCATCTCAGGGATAAAGACCTGAAACCTTAATCTCTTTAATATTCACACATCAGTTGAATAAACAAAGGAAGACACAAGATAAACAAGGTCACTATTCCACAGAAACTTTGAAAACAATCTGCATATAATGGAAAGATCATGGGACAGCTTTTTTTCTCAATTGATTCCTAACAGGATTCCCTGAAAATTGACCTTATCCATTGACTTATAAGTAATTTTATTATCAGCTTCTGGACAAATTTTGCAGGACTTGGATGATCTTTAGTTTTATGCTATTCTTATCTTTAATAACCCAAAATTGCATCTTCTTAATTGGGGAAGACCTTTCTCAGAAACAAAATAACACATCTTTTTTCCATTCTTCCTACAGATATCAGTCCCTATAAACAATTTGTTATCTAAAATAAGCTGGTCCTTCTCTATCTTAATTTATTAATGAAATGCATCATGATTTATTTGGACATCTATGCTTGCTGTAGTGTTAAACCTAATAAAATTCAGACCCAGATAAATCATTTTTTTACTGGCAAATCATTCCTAAGAGTAAAGATTAGTTTCAAAACCAATTCAATATCTTCATAGAAATGGGTAACAATTAGTATATTTTCTATCTTAAATCAATGAGAACCTTTTACACTTATTTTAAATGTTTTTAACAAAAATAATTACAACTCCAATTTGGATATTTCCTACAGAACAATCTTCAAATAAGTCTATGTATTAACAAAAGGGAAATACCTGCTAACTACATTCACATACTGTGAGTTACGCAATTTCTAAAATGAGTAAAATCTGTTAAATTTGAGTTAAATTAATTGTAGGCATTTGGGGCACATTCTAGTTAAAAATTTAAATCATTGCTTAAGACTTTCACTTTTAATCTCTAAACTCTAGTCTAGTCCTGATACATTTAGGAAGTCTTTTGGGGACTGTTCCTGAGGAATCCTCTTGCTTTGTTGCCATCATCCAAGATGCTTTTCTTAGTATATCCAATTTTTACTTTTCTTACTAGAAAGAACAATTTTCCATCTCTATAACTATGAGGTCTTTCTCACCCGTAGAACGAATACAATGGCAATGTAGTTTGAGAATGCATAGACACTAAGGGTTTTCTTCTGTAGCCTCCTCCTTGGTAACATACAGCTCTTAGTACCAAACATTCGAGTGGAAAATTCCCTATGGCTATCTTTTCTTATGCTAATGTGTTTTTTCCTTCATTTGCCTCAATTTGCAAAATATTACTGTTAACCTCTTAGGTGTCTTTCTTCCCACAGTCTGTGAGAAACATTTCCATTGTTGCAGCAGGGTCACCAAATTGCATAATGTTGCCTATTCTAGATTGGAACTATTACAGGGAGAAAGGGGACATAAAGACCTTTGCATGAATGGAGCATTTGAAATATTCATTTTACATTCAGAGCATGAGTAGAAACAAAACAATTCTTTCTGAAAAATGTTGGTGTTTAAAGCATGGATTCTGTGATGCATTTCTCTTGTTAAAGGAAAAAAATGTTCAATGCAGAGACCCATACATACTTCATTTTATGCCACATTATAGATGGCCTTGAGTACCAACATTAATGATATCCTAGTCTCTCTTAACTGTAGTTTTTAAATAATCTGAATTAATTCATCAACTTTCAGCGACAGACTAAACATTGGGTTCTGTGAATTTGTTCACTGTGACCCCAGTTATCTCTGCTTTCTGGGGAGTATCCAAATAATAAGCAACATAGTCTCTCATGTTTCTAGTGTGCTTATAACACTATAATTTAAAAATCCATGCAGGCAGGAAAGTATACTATATAGAGACATTAATACTAGATCCCATTTGTTGAGCATGCTAAGTGCTTTACAAATGTCTCAATCCATTTAATAGCACTCTAAGGTATTAGTGTTATCCTGTGGATAGGTAGATTATTTATTTATTTTTGGAGACAGGGTCTCACTCTGTCACCCAGGCTAGAGTGCAGTGGCACAACCTCGGCTCATTGCAACCTCTGCCTCCTAAGTTCAAACAATCCTCCCACTTCAGCCTCCTCAGTAACTGCGACCACAGGTGCACACCACCATGCCCAGCTGCCCAGCTAGTAGTGAGAGGGTCTTGCCATGTTGCCCAGGCTGGTCTCAAATTCCTGAGCTCAAGCTATCCATCTGCCTTAGCATCCCAAAGTGCTGGGATTACAGGTGTGAGTTACTGTTCCCAGCCAGTAGGTAGAATTCTAAAAAAGCACCCAAGATTCTCACCCCCTGGTATACACACGTTCTCTCAGGTATTCAACTGAATACAAATCTAGCTGCTACTGTGAAGGATTGTGCAGATGTAATTAAAGTCCCAAATCAGCTAACTTGAAAAAAGGGCGATTATTCTCAGTGGGCCTAAGCTAATCAGGAGAGCTCTTAAAAAGACCTAAGTTCTTCTTGGCAAAGGGGATTTGAAGCATGAGAGGGATTTGACAGGAGGGAGACTCTCCACAGCTGGCTTTAAAGATGTGGAGGGGTCAGCTGGGTGCAGTGGCTCACGCCTGTAATCCCAGTACTTTGGGAGGCTGAGGCGGGCAGATTACGAGGTCATGAGATTGAGACCATCCTGGCTGACATGGTGAAACCCCAGGTCTACTGAAAATACAAAAAATTAGCCAGGCATGGTGGCAGGCACCTGTAGTCCCAGCTACTTGGGAGGCTGGGGCAGGAGAATGGCCTGAACCCAGGAGGTGGAGCTTGCAGTGAGCTGAGATTGTGCTACTGCACTCCAGCCTGGGCAACAGAGCAAGACTCCATCTCAAAAAAAAAAGATGTGGAGGGGTCATGGAGCGAGATGCCTGGGTGACCTCTGAATGTTGAGAATGGCCCCTGGCTGACAATCAGCAAAGAAACAGAAGTACAACTTCAGCTCTACAACCACGAGGAACTGAAATCTTCCATAACCATATGAACTTGGAAGAGAGCTCCAGCCTCAGATGACTTCACAGCTATAGTTAACACTTTCATCTTTGGGAGATCTGAGTGGAGAGCCCAGTCATGCCATCCCTGGATTTCTGACCTACAGAACTGTGAGCCAATAAATGAGTATTGATTTAAGCTGCTAAATTTGTGGTAATTTGTTATGCAACAGAAAACCAATATATTCCCATTTCATAGATGGGAAAACTGAGGCATTATAAAAACCGGCATTTGGACTAGCATGCAAGGGTAGAAAAGGGAGAATATAAAAAATTCTTCGATTGGCTATTTTAGCTTGAAAGCCACATTCGATTTTCATTACGGTCAGGTATTAGTCCGTTTTCACACTGCTATGAAAATATTCCCTGAGACTGAGTAATTTGTAAAGGAAAGAGGTTTAATTGACCCCTAGTTCCACCTGGCTGGGGAGGCCTCAGGAAACTTACAATCATGGTGGAAAAGGAAGCAAGCATGTCTTACATGGTGGCAGGCAAGAGAGAGGGAAGAGGGAAGCCCCTCATCAAACCATCAGATCTCATGAGAACTCACCATCAGGAGAACATTATGGGAGAAACCACCCCCACAATCCAATTTTCTCCCACCAGGTCCTTTCCTCGACTGATGGGGATTATGGGGAATTACAATTCTAAATGAGATTTTGATGGGGACACAAAGCCAAACCCTATCAGGCCACAAACATAGATTTGCCCTGGGAAGCAATATGAATGCTAATTGCCTCACTAATTCTCAGAGAAAAGGCATATTTTTCAATGCTGTTGGTGGAAACAAAAAACAAAATAAAACAACAACAACAAAGGTAAATTTTGTTATTTTCTCCCAGTATCCCGCCAAGGAGATAAATATTTTCCTTATTTCATTCTATAACTCAAAATACACCAGGATTTTTTTTTAAACACTGGAATTAATTTTCTTGGGAATTGTTATGATTTGTAATGAATGACCAGCCATTCTGGTATCAGCCCTTTACCCAGAGCTGGTTGATGATTCCTAACAGGGTCTGAAATCTGAGTGGACTATTCAAGCAACAGAAAGCTATACAAGTGCTTCCAAGTCACTGTGTGTGCTCAGTGCAGAGTTTCTGAAATACCGTCAAGGGCCTATTTTGCAACTGTACTCAGCCTTGGAGTTTTCTAATGTGTTTGCCACTGTTGTTAATTCTAAGGTCAGAAAGTTTGCTCCCAAGTTAATTGTCCAATTAGCTCTACAACTATGGGTTGTAAAACAAGCATTGTGAACATGAGATTTGATATGAAGGAGACTGTGCCCAGTTTCCTTAAGTTTCCATTTTTAAAAAAAGGTACATAGTTTTGAACGATTTTATTGAATAAGCTGGAAGTGGACTAATTGCCAACCTAATACACACTTAAAAATTCATTACTCTTTATCTGCAATTTGGTCTCTCAACAAAGACACTGCATGAGAATAGAATAGATTCCAGTCTCCATTTCTCATCATTTACTGATAATCATTTACCCCATGATAAGCACTAGAAGATGGTGGGTGGGGGCTGGGATTGATATTGTCAATACAAAGACACATACAACAGATCTCAGACCTCAAATTGCTTAAAGCCATTGGAACGTTGCTAGGACTGTGTAGTACAATTACTGACAATAATCGCACTAAACTTCCACAAAGAAACTTTCCTATGAAGTCTTCCCAAGTGGGTGGTCATAGTGGATTCCTATAGCATATATTTTCAGTGCCATTTCTTCGTGCCTAAACACAGAGCTGAGACCATGTAGTGGGGGGACCCCTATATTTAACGAACTATTCCTAAACTTCCCCAATTAAAGTTCCTTGGTTTCCCAGATTTAATCCTGGGAAAATAAATCTCCAGATTTCTGGTATCATTTGCTATGCATGCTATGCATTTTTGTCAACATAGCTGAGATACCCTGGGAGTGTTGCATATGAATAATAGGGAAAACTACAGTCATAAATTTACAATGATTTAAGAATTTCCTCCAGTGATCTTAAAAAGACAGGATTAATGCCAGATTTAGAAAACAGATGTCCTGGTATTTGATCCACCTGTGCTTGGGATATTGGCTCACACACAAGTTTCAGAATTCTTTGACAATATACTTAACAGCCTAGCTACGGAGTCATACCACACTTTTACTAGCACCTATTCTAAGTTATAGCATCTTTTCTTAGCTTTGTATGTCACTATCATCAAATAGCATTTGTTGAAAAGTCTATGACATATGCTTAATTACTAACTTTAAGCAGCTTAATTTTTTTAAAGGTGATATTTACATTTAGACACATACTCCAGATATTGTGTCAAGCCTTAACAAGAATTCATAACTACCACAATGAATTTGTATTTTTAGCCTGCCTAAATTAAGGGATAAAATCATCTACAAAGCTTTACATTACTTTGAGTTCTTTTTATTTCCTTTTTTCCCCTAAATGTTCACATCCTAACAAATGATGTGACAATTAGGACTTTTGTTTTCCAATTTGCCAATAAGTTTCTAGAAAGTCACCTCTAAAAGAGAGAGAAAGCCCTGTGTTTAGTTGAGAGGCCAAGTAACTGGGGCTGGGATGCCCACTGGAATGTGGCAGCATCGCTGGCTACCAACAGGGAGGCTTCCCATTCCAAACTCATTACTCTTTGTGGAACCGCTTTGAACACACTACAGAGAGCACACAGCAGTGATACACGCCTCCCTTGATGTTTCCATGGTCTGTTAGAAAAAGGAAGCATCAAACATAAAATTTATTTCCTGGAAATTTAGATATAAGTAAAATTTTATAAGGAAATTGTTTCCTTCAATGTATTTGAGAATCCTATAAAGCAAAGCTTTGTAAAATGGAGAAAATGTAACATCTGCATATAAGGAGGTTAATATATTATTTTCAAGAAAAAGGAGGGTGAAAGAAAAATGTTTCTTCCACCTCACAGATGGTCAGCATGTGGTACTGTCTCACTAAAGCCTTCTGGTGGTGTCATAAGACATATTACTTTATACAGCCCTTAAGGATGAAAGGTGCTAATGTAATTATTTTTATGTTAAACCACAAACTGTTAGGATGCAAATAACTATAAAGTAAAAAGTGAGAACTAAGCACACACTCATCTGGAAAGAACAGCAGCCCTCCAAAGACATGCCTAATTTTAGAAAAGCTATTTTCTATTTTGCGTTTATAACTTAGTTGAAAATGGAAGCTTTATTATGTTTCTAAAATTGTCTCTACTGATAACAACATCTGGAGATTAGGAATTTTAATGAGACTCAAAACTGCTGGCTCTTTTTATGATGGCTCTAGATGAACCCCAAGGTAAATGAGAATTTGGCGATAAAAATGCAGAAATTCTGAAATATGTATTTTGGTGGTCTACAGACTTATCAACTCCATGCTGGCAATACATTTTCCCCAGATGCATCTGAAAACACTGGAGGACACTGTGGTGTAGGAGCTTGAAAGACTGCATGGAGTTAGTGCAAGGAAAGAGGGTTTGACCTGGTGAGAACTCACTCTCTTGTTTTTTCCCCCCATAATGCCAGTGATTGTATTTGATATGTTTTGAAGGGCAATAAAGTGCTTACAAAATACAAATTCAAAACAACTACTATCAAGAGATGTCTTATGTCAAATATGTGGGTGGTATCATCGCTACATTTTGTTTGTTTATTTATTTATTTATTTATTTTTGAGAAAGTCTCAAAATTCCAGCCTGGGCAACAGGCTGGAATGCAGTGGTGCAATCTTGGCTCACTGCAACCTCCACTTTCCAGGTTCAAGCCATTCTCCTGCCTCACCTTCCCAAGTAGCTGGGATTACAGGCACCCGCCACCACGCTCAGCTAATTTTTGTATTTTAGTTGAGACAGGGTTTCACCATGTTGGCCAGGCTGGCCTTGAACTCTTGTCCTCAAATAACCCATCCGCCTCAGCCTCCCCAAGTGCTGGGATTACAGGCATAAGCCACCATGCCTGGCCTCTACTATTTCTTTTGATATTATAAATGAAGTATATTGTATGCAAATGATGCAAAGTGGGACGCTAGGAGACAATTGATGGAACCATGTAGAAACTAATGCATACCTTATAAGACAAAGCAAGTAGGTTTGACCCCAGCATGACCCTGCCTTAGAGGAAAATAACACAACTGTGTACGTTATAAAGTGGCTCCAATCTAATGTTCTGATCTCATTGTCTATCATTGCATTTCCTACATCCGGTATTCCTCCGAGTCCTTGATTTCACACGGCCTGGGTTGAAATTCTGGCTCTATCACTTACTAGCTCTGTGGCCTCAGGCAAGGAACCTTGCCTGTTGATACCTCAGTTTCCTCAGCTGTAAAATCATCACAGTACCATTCTTATTAAACAATCAATTGTAGCTCTTTTTATGTTTACCTTCTATAAATAAATTCACAGTGAGCAAAATGTCTAATAAACCAACCTTGTATCAGTTTATTCCATAGCCATCAAGAAATTCAACATTTCATCAGAAGGCTGTTCAAATGTCCATAGAACAGTCACAAAGAAGTTCTATTTCATGACAGAGGAACTTGTGACAGTTAAAAATGAGGCAGAGATTTCAAAGCCTCAAAATTTTGTTTTTTGTTACCTCATATTACATATAAATATGTTGGTGAGTTCCCATGATTCTCCTTATTACCACCCCATATAGTTTTTTAAAAATATGTAATATATTGGTTATATGATTAATTGATTTAATATTTTCTTTGGGATCACACCCGTGAAGTTAGTCATCATGTCCAGTGTATCATTGTTTCTGTGAGAAAACTAAATAACTTAAATCATTTTGTCACAAGGTCAGAGCACAGGTGCAGAAAATGGACATTAGGAAGCCAGCAGACCCCGTTGAGGTTGGGGTTAAAAAAAGGCCAGTGGAGAGGAGACACAACCAGCTAAGCAGCAGTTAGAAAAGTTCCTCAGTTTAGCATGGGATTGAAACCAAATAAACTGTTTCAATTGTCTCCATATATGCTTGCAGAAAGAACATATACAGTTTGATAGAGACCAAATCCATTTTTTAAAAGAATGTGCTGCTCTTAAATCCGAGATGATAAAAGTAATGGTCTGTCCTTGTTTATACATACATTTATGATTATTGCATAGTAACCCATGTAAGAGTCAGTAGGAAATAACTAAACATTAAAAAATCCAGAAGAGAAACTCAATCTTGCGATTTTTACTGTGACCTCCACAACGTGGGGGAAGCTTTTCAGGTGTCACTCAGCATGGAAGTTATTATCCTCCTGCAAAAAGCCAGATGATCTGCAGAACCCCTCCTAGTGCCCCAAATAGGAGAGACCATTCCCCGGTAGGAGGCAGCTGCTCTAGGCATTTTACCAAGACTCTATTGGAGGTGCCTGAGCATCCTTAACCACCAGTCTTACATAAACCTGGAGCAGTAAATTAGGCAGAGCAGCTGTTAGAGCTATAAAAATCCAGGAGATGAAAGTTTTGCTTAAAATCCAAGCTCTGGGCAATTGCCATGAGAGACACTGAGGAGTCTCTGCAGTTAGACTAAAACAGGAAGTGACCATTTGGATTTGGATTATTATGGGACAAGGAAAAGCAAGGGATATGGAAAGGGTCTATAGACAGATGAAGTGGAAAACGAACAGGAAGTGGATTGAGACATTTCTCAAAGTGACACCACACTGAGAGCTTTACTAGTTCCCTTGTGAAGAGGGCCCTGGGTTAATGCCACCACTCTTGTATAGTCTCTGTAATTAGGAGTATGTTTGAATGCATGGAGTGTATGCGTATGTATCGGCTCAAGTGTCAATTCAGGCACCACGTCTGATGTTTTAGAAGTAGCTGCCTGAAGCCCAGGGTCAGTAAGGAATCAAAGTCTGAGTCTACACTCCAAAAATGATACTGTGAGCTGGGCACGGTGGCTCACATCTGTAATCCCAGCACTTTGGGAGGCCGAGGCAGGAGGATCACTTGAGCTCAGGAGTTTGAGACCAGCCTGGGCAACATAAACCTTGTCTCTACCAAAAAAAAAAAAAAAAATTAATTATCTGGGTGTGGTATGTGCCTGTAGTCTCAGCTACTCAGAAGGGTGAGGTAGGACGACTGTGTGAGCCCAGGAGATGGAGGCTGCAGTGAGGGGGAGCATGCTACTGTACTCCAGCTTGGGTGACACAGTGAGATCTTGTCTCAAAAAAAAAAAAAAAAAAAAAAAGATTTTGATCTGCCTTGGATGGAAAGAGAGAGGTATGCCTCAGATGCAGAGGAGGAGATGAGTAGACCCAGCGACAAAACCTAGATCTTAACTGTTAAGGAAATTATAGATGCTTCAATTTCAATGCTGGTATGTGTGGTCATTCTCAGTGAGTCTTTTTTTCCCCCCTATTATAAAGCTCTAAGTCCAAGGAGCTTTAAGGTATTGTTCAAGATTGTTCTCTGAGACAGCTAGACCCTTGAAAACAATTACTATTAAAATACTGGGGCTAAGAAAGTACACAGATGACAAGCAACATCCCTTATAGTATATTCCAAGCAGTTTCTGAGCGTGCCACAGCTGGGGAAGAAAATCACTATGTGGCTCACAATCTCAGAGACAAAGAGGACCCCATTACCCAGCAGGGCAGTGATTAAAAGCAATCCATGAAATACTAACTAAAGATACAGAATAAATACATTCCTGGAAGGCTAACTCGTGGCTATTATCTCTTTTGGATTCCCAGCTTGCTTTGAAGACCAAGGAATGCTTGGTTGCAGTTCATTTTGAGCAGAAAAATGGGTTCTTAAGTTAAAGATAAAGAAGGAAGAGAGGCTATACACACTCAAGATGGTCTGACAGATTGAGGGCTGTGTCTGAGAGCAGGGCATCATCACCCAAGGAGAAACACCAAGACAACAACATTTCTCGACTTTATTCAAACCAACTGCCTTGCTTTGGGGCTGGACTCTTCTTGCTGGTGGCTAGTTTGATATTTAATCAAATTTTGGATTTTCATTTTTATTGCCTAAGTGGAATAGGACACAGTTTAAGAACCTAAGCATTCATTATACTCAGCTTGTCACACGCTCAGAAACTGGTCTCCTTTGGAATATGCTGTAAGAGACATTGCTTATCATCAGTGCATTTTCTTGGCCCTGGCGTTTAAACATATTACATTAAATATTATATTAAACTTAATGAATTACATGAAATACAACCACAACAGTACTAATAGCTAAAATCTGGATGTCAGCCTGGTGCCAGGATCGTGCCCAGTGCATTCGTTGGGTTCTCATATTTAGTCCTCACAACATAACAATATGAAGCACATATAGGGCTTGATACATGCTAGTTACTGCTTCTAGTGCTTTCCTAATATTAATTCATACACTGTTTACAACAGCCCATTATCTGAGCAAAGACGATGCAAAGGCCTGCCTAGAAAAAAATATTCTAGAACTAAGATTTCATAATGAAGACACTGACGCACAGAGGCAAATGAACTTAACCAAGGTCACACACAGCTAGCAGGTGGCAGAACTAGGATAGAAATTTAGATGATCCTGTGAAGTGGGCCTCTGAATACTGCCATGTAGAAGAGGCGCAAACAAAGATGCCGAGAGGTGAACTGATTTGCCCAAGGTCACAGAGCTAGATCTAAATCAGAGTGTAACCTCAAAGACTGTGCTCCCATCCACCCTCCTGAACTGCCACAGTTTGGGCCAGAAAAAGGTTTTTCTGGCCGGGTGTGGTGGCTCACACCTATAACCCCAGCACTTTGGGAGGCCGACGCAGATGGATCACCTGAGATCAGGAGTTCGAAACCAGCCTGGCCAACGTGGCAAAAAACCCATCTCTACTAAAAATACAAAAATTAGCCAAGTGTAATGGCATGTGCCTTTAGTCCCAGCTACTTGGGAGGCTGAGGCAGAATCATTTGAACCCGGGAGGCGGGGGTTACAGCGAGTCAAGATTGTGCCACTGCACTCCAGCCTGGGCGACAGAGTGAGAACGTGTCTCAAAAAAAAATTTAAAAATAATAAATGGTTTTTCCTTTGTTAACCTTTACCAGATGAAACTTGAGAATTTGAGGAAATACAGTTATTGCATGATTGATATATTCAATTTTCAGACAATGCACAGGCCTGCCTGGAAAAAAATATCCAGATTCTCAGATTTTACTTCTAAAACCACTTGTGCACTCTTCTGTTTCAGAGGAGACACCATGATCTCATGCCTATGTCTACATAACCAAAAGGAAATAAGACAAGGTTTCTAAAACCCTCTGACAACATACCCTGAATTATTAATACTGGATACGAAGGCATTATCAGTACAGCGAATCTTAAAGATCTGAGACGCACGTGTTAGGTTTGTGGATTATGCCCAGCACAGGCTTCTTTCTTTGCACCACCCACGCATGAAGCAGTGCTAGGATGGGGGAAGAGTGTGTGCCAGTGCCTCAGCCTGAATGTGAATCAGAATGCATGCCAAAGCCAAACACAAACGCTTTTGCATTATCCATGGCTTCGTTTTCCTCATACCCTTCCCCTGGTGTATTAAACGGGCTCCAGGAGTGGAGCACGTGCATTTATTCACACATGTCTTTCTGCAAAACTCAAACCTCTTTATGTCTCGATGAGAAATCAAGCACCCGACATTTCCTTTAGAAGCAAATTCATAAAGAATTCAAGTTAGAAAACAGTACACTATGAAAAGCATAAATTTAAGAGCAATACCTTGATATGGAAGCCACTCTCCAGTCTTGATTTGTTGATAAAATTATACTGTGGTACTCCCCAACCAATTTCACCAACGTACTCATGTTTATATTTTGCTGGCAAGCTTCTATTTGAGGCAGGCCTCCATAAATATCTGAGATCTCCAGTTTTTTCTAACGCCGGATGCTGTTCTCCTACATAGCAGGTGTGCTCATGAATTTTGGGTAAATAATCCTTTATGTAGTCTGGACCTTTAAAAGACAAAAAGTACTTAAAACTTCTCCACACTTTATTCTAAGATACTTTTGTTGTTTTCACCATTGAAATACTAATAGCCAATAATTATATGGCACTTACTATGTTTTAGGTTCTATTATAAGCCTTTTAGACATGTTAATTCTTATTAATACTTATTTATAATTAATAATTCTTATTAATGCTTATTAGTAACCAAATGAGACTGGTAGAATTTTTTTCTCCAGTTTATGTATGGGGAAAATGAAAGATTGGTTACTTGTCCAGAATTATAGCTAACAAGGTCTTTGTACCCAGATAGGCTGATGCAAAGGTTGGGCTCTTAATTGACCCATTAAACTACTTTGTATATCATCAACTTACTATAGACATGGGCTGGATGTAGTGGTTTATGCCTGTAATCCCAGCACTTTGGGAGGCCAAGGTGGGTGGATTGTTTGAACTCAGGAATCTGAGACCAGCCTGGATAACTAGTGAGACCCTGTCTCTACAAAAAATAAAAATTAGCCAGGCATGGTGGCACACACCTGTGGTCCCAGCTATTTGAGAGATGGAGGTGAGAGGATTGCTTAAGCCCAGGAGGTGGAGGCTGCAGTGAGCTATGACTGTGCCACTGCACTTCAGCTTGGGCAATAGAGCAAGACCACTTCAAAAAAAAAAAAGACATGATATATACTAAAATTTCTCACATGCCATATTTGCAGGATGTAGGCCTTCAGATATTGAGGTGTTTTATCTAGGTAGATAAAAATCTGAAATGAGTATTAGAATACTCCCCAAATGTATTAACAAAAAATTGAAAAATGGAGAAAATTGTTAGATGAGGGTAAGCTTATAAAATTGCCAAAGGCAGAAGTATTTGTATTTTAAAAGTAAAACAATGAACAAAAAAATAATCAATGAATTATAGAAATAGGTGAAAAAAGCAGAAATAAGAGAAGGTCTGGGAAAAGATTAAATGTTTTTACTATGGTATCTTAAGTTCTGGGGTACATGTGCAGAACGTGCAGATTTGTTACATAGGTATACACGTGCCATGGTGGTTTGCTGCACCCATCAGCCCAACATCTACATTACGTATTTCTCCTAATGCTATCCCTCTCCTAGCCCCCCACCCCCTGACAGGCCCCCATGTGTGATGTTCCCCTCCCTGTGTCCATATGTTCTCACTGTTCAACTCCCACTTATGAGGGAGGACATGAGGTGTTTGGTTTTCTGTTCCTCAGTCACTTTACTGAGAATGATGGTTTCCAGCTTCATTCATGTCCCTCCAAAGGACATGAACTCATTCTTTTTCATGGCTGCATAGTTATTCCATGGTATATATGTGCCACAACTTCTTTATCCAGTCTAACATTGATGGACATTTGGGTTGGTTCCAAGTCTTTGCTACTGTGAATAGTGCTGCACTAAACATATGTGTGCTTGACACATATGTTTGTGTTTGACAAACCTGACAAAAACAAGAAATGGGAAAAAGATTCCCTACTTAATAAATTGTGTTGGGAAAACTGGCTGGCCATATGCAGAAAACTGAAACTGAACACCTTTCCTTACCCCTTATACAAAAATTAACTCGAGATGGACTAAAGACTTAAATGTAAGACCTAAAACCATAAAACCCCTAGAAGAAAACCTAGACAATACCATTCAGGACATAGGCATGGCAAAGATTTCATGACTAAAACACCAAAAGCAATGGCAACGAAAGCCAAAATTGACAAATGGGATCTAATTAAACTAAAGAGCTTCTGCACAGCAAAAGAAACTATCATCAGAATGAACAGGCAACCTACAGAATAGGAGAAAATTATGTTATCTATCCATCTGACAAAGGGCTAATATCCAGAATCTACAAAGAACTTAAATAAATTTACAAGAAAAACACACCTTATCAAAAAGCAGGTGAAGGATATGAACAGGCACTTTTCCCAGACATTTATGCAGCCAACAAACATACGAAAAAAAGTTCATTATCACTGGTCATTAGAGAAATGCAAATCAAAACCACAGTGAGATACCATCTCACCCCAGTTAGAATGGCGATCATTAAAAAGTCAGGAAACAACAGATGCTGGAGAGGATGTGGAGAAATAGGAACGCTTTTACACTGTTGATGGGAGTGTAAATTAGTTCAACTATTGTGGAAGACAGCGTGGCGATTCCTCAAGGATCTAGAACCAGAAATACCATTTGACTCAGCAATCCCATCACTGGGTATATACCCAAAGGATTATAAATCATTCTACTATAAAGACACATGCACACGTATGTTTATTGTGGCACTGTTCACAATAGTGAACAGTGAATAGTGAATACTGACTTGGAACCAACCCAAATGCTCATCAATGAAAGACTGGATAATGTGCCACATACACACCATGGAATACTACCCAGCCATAAAAAAGATGAGGTCATGTTCTTTGCAGGGACATGGATGAAGCTGAAAACCATCATCCTCAGCAAACTAACACAAGACTAGAAAACCAAACACTGCATGTTCTCACTCATAAGTGGGAGCTGAACAATGAGAACACATGGACATAGGCAGGGGAACATCATACATTGGGTCCTGTTGTGGGGTGAGAGACTAGGAGAGGGATAGCATTAGGAGAAATATGTAATGTAGATGATGGGCTGATGGGTGCAGCAAACCACCATGGCACATGTAAACAAACCTGCATGTTCTGCACATGTACCCCAGAACTTAAAAGATAATAAAAAACTTTTGCAGCTAGCTCAAACGCATTTTTTAAAAAGAGATAGGGTCTTGCTGTGTTGCCCAGGCTGAAGTGCAGTGGCTATTCACAGGTACAACAGCCTGTGTTGCCCAGGCTGAAGTGCAGTGGCAATTCACAGGTACAATAATGCTCTAAAGACCTGAACTCCTGGGCTCAAATGATTCTCCTGCCTCAACCTCCCAAGTAGCTGGGACTACGGCACATGCCACCAAGCCCTGCTAAAATTGGTAAAGTTAATCATGTGAATGTGAAAGACCTAAGACTTTCTGTAAGAAATGGTACTTGCTGATGAAAGATAAGATAATGAAGCTACTGGCCCAGGAAGAAGTTCAATAACCCCATAACCAAAATGAGTGTAGACCTGTATGGGCAGACTGGGGACAGAAAGAAGGAACTTTATTTCTTTTCCAAAAGTTAACCAAAGATCTTGGAGAGAGAATCTGTGTTGTGGTGACATTGCCTCAGTCCTTTCTGGCTCCTGTGACTCCTTTCATGTTGCTCTTAAATCAGGGAGCTCAGTATTTGCAGAAAGTGCAAGGCAGGCAAAGGCTTTGATCCACTGCCCCTGACACGTGGACCAGGTACTCTTGATAGGATGGTAAACGTGTAACAAGACTGTGCTCAGAAAACCAATCGCAGCTTTCCAAGGAAGCAGAAACAATTTTAGCAGGTGTTTTCACAGCTTCCTAATCACCATCACTCCCCAAGAAAATTGAGTATTCACTGAGTGGCTAATTTCCCCTGATGAATACATCGTGGCTTCAGTTTTATTTGCTTCAGGTTTTCACTTAGATAGAACTACTTTGATAAAGCATAGAATTGTCAGAGCATGAAAACCTGTTTTCTCTCTCCATATAACAGGTGTTGAGGTCTCATTTACAAAACTTTGTCAAAAGGAACTTTTTGCAATCCCTTCTACAGTGAAATATGGAAGAACTGTATTAGTCTTTTTGGAATTGCATTGTATGTTTAAGCCAGTTTTTAAATTTTATTTTACTCTGAGGTGTACCCTTCAGAAGATACTTTTTTTCCTTTTCAGAAACAGGACCTTGCTTCACCCAGGCTGAAGTGATGCAATACTAGCTCACTGCAGCCTTGATCACCTGGGCTCCAGGGAGCCTCCTGACTCAGCCTCTCGAGTAGCTAGGACTACAGGTGCAGGCCATCACATTTGGCTAATTATTATTATTTTTATTTGTAGACATGGAGTCTTATTGCCCAGGCTGGTCTCAAACTCCTGGCCTCAAGTGAACCTCCTGCCTTGGCCTTCCAAAGTGCTGAGATTGCAGACATGAGCCTCTGTGCCCAGACTCAGACCAGTGTTTTCCCAAATACTTCATCAAATGCTGCTCGCATGAGTGCACCATGAAGGTGGTGGTGGTGTGTGGGAGGGATCTCTACAGTCAAATGCATTTGCGAACACTGCTTGCTACATTCGCTTTGTAGATATTCACAGCATATGAAAGTATATTAAGAGTTCTGATAAGACTTATATGGTAAATAAACTATTTACAGTTACATAGCCCAGTGTTTCCCAAACTGATTTCAACATAGATGGTTTTTCCCTACTGGGTCACTTATATGCATCCTACTGTAAATGTGAGAGTAGATATTTATCTGTTGTTAGTTCCTTAGTTGCTCTGTGGACTGTAGTAAGTTTTTGAAAAAAGCTATTACTTGCCAGCTGTCTTGGTTTGTGCTGCTATAACAAAATACCCAAGACCAAGTAACTTGTAAAGAACAGAAATTTGTTTTCATACAGTTATGAAGGCTGGGAGTCCAAGATTAAGGTGCTGGCAGGTCATGTGACGAAGGCTGCTCTCCGCTTCTAAGATGGTGCCTCGTTGCTGCATCCTCTGGAGGGGAGGAACACCAGGTCCCGACAGGGCAGCAGGTGAAAGGACAAGCAAGCTGGAGGCTTTGTGAAGCCTTCTTTATAAAGGCTTTAATCTCATTCATGAGGGAGGAGCCCTTATGACCTAATCATCTCTTAAAGGCCCCACCTCTTACTCCTATCACATTGGCCGTTAAATTTCAACACCTGAATTTGGGGAAGTGGGCACACTGAAACCATAGCATAAGCTGAGTGAAAAGCACTTCGTGTTAGAAGGTGTGGTGTACATGCTTCGCAACCCAAGTATGTGTGTTTGTGTGTGTGTGCGTGTCCAGTCAGTCCAACAAACTTCATCTTTTGCCAACACTTGAAAAAAGGGCTGGGCATGGTGTGTCAGGCACCATGGAAGGCTAAGAAGGGAGGATCACTGGAGTGTAGGAGTCTGAGACCAGCCTCAGCAACATAGTAAGACCCTCTCTCTACAAAAAAAAATTTTAAATAGCTGGTCACCCGTGGCATGCCCGGGTAGTCCCAGCTCCTCAGGAGGCTGAGGCAGGAGGCTCATTTGAGCCCAGAAGTTTGAGGTAGCAGTGAGCTATGATCATGCCACTCCAGCCTGGGCAACAGGGTGAGATCCTGTCTCTAAAAAAAGAAAAAAAAAGAAAGAAAGAAAAGGACCGAACTACAATGTGTGTTAATAGAGTAGGGGGAAATTCCATCCCTGAAGCAAATGTCTCTTTCTGACCTCTTCTCTGCAGGTTTCTTTTTTTTCTTTTTCTTTTTCTATTACTGGAATTCTCTGCAGTTTCATTGTCTCATTTAGTTCCTTCATTTATTCTTTCACTGATTTATTCATTTATTCAACACATACTTATGAACAGCTACTACATGTCAGGCACTGTTCTGAGTGCTTGGAATATAGCAGTGAAAAAAACAAAGGCCGCTGCCTTTATGAAACTGGCATTCTTTGAGAGGCAGGTGCTAGAAATAAACAATTCTTCATCATCTGGATTATCACCATAGCCTCCTTAACTAGTCTTGGCTCTAGTTTCTCTCCTTTCTAATCCATCTTCTACACAGCTGTCAAGAGTGATTTAAAACTCAGATAACATTAAATACTTCCTTTTCTTAAAAACATGAAATAATTTTCTCCAGCGCTTGGGAATTTGTTTCCATTCAGATTTCTCAGGATTGCAGAATAGTGTCTTCCTAATCTGACCATAATACCATCCATAACCTTTTCTCATTGTTAAACCAAACCCTACAAGGCTTATTGTAAATGCTTCCATCTATGGAGAACATATCTAATCCCCTCATGTCAAAATTAAACATTCAGCACGATGTAGTATGGTAGTTTCATTGAATTTCACTTCTTTTCTATATCAAATTTATTGGATCTTCCTCATTTGTAAGCTCTTGGAGGATAAGAGTTGTATCTTATTTATCTCTGTTAATTCTTAATGGCCAGCACTGTGCTTTGAACATAGGAAATCCATAAAAGAAATGCATGTTGAATAAATAAGTGAATTGTTGATTGAACACATGAATTAAAGAGTTCCATTATAAGACTGAAGATACATAAAGTCATATTGGGTGAGAGGCAATCACTTCTTTAAATTTCCAACGAGCCACTTAATTTCTAGAACTGCCTTAAAACCCTCCTATTCTGGGATTTATGTTAAGATCCTTAAGTGTAAGGTCAAAGGAAGAATTGCTTTTCACTACATTTATTTTTAAGACTTAGAGGTAGAAGGATGAGAGCTCACAGGAATATTATTTCATTTTATAATATTGCCTCATGAGGTCAGTCCTCAATTTCAGTGACCGGATGGAAACCCATCAAAGAAATAAATCAAAAGGAATCAAGTGGACCATGGAAATGAGTGTTTCAATAAGTATATTTGATAATCTGTTGACACCACAGGCATAATTTGCCCGTTGAAGATGTGCAGTGCAGAACAGCTGGGCTTGTCAGGGGAATCAAGCCAAGGTAAAGGCCAGAGGGCGGTGGTGGGATTTGAACCTATGAAATGAACTCTAATGGGCATGTCTGACATGTGCACACAGGGGGAAGAAAAAAGGAGATACTGCTAGAGATTAATTACTACAACTGCTAATGTGAATAGGCTCTCCAATTCTGACATTTACCACAGAACGGACTCATGGCCTGGAAAATGTTGAAATGCTGCATTTCAATTCAGTTGGTACAGTTATGCAATGGGTCTAACCATTGAAACAACTGAAAGGCTCGGTTTGTCAAATTTCTGAATGAGCTGAATAAACAGCAGGCGAAAGCATCCTTGCTACATACCTTAGTTCTATTCTCAAATGATAAACTTTCTCATTTTTTTCATTTTTCTTTTTAATAAAGACAGGGTCTTGCTGTGTTGCCCAGGCTGATCTTGAATTCCTGGCCTCAAGTGATCCTCCAACTCTGGACACCCAAAGTGTGGGGATTACAGGCATAAGCCCCTGTGCCTGGACTTCGTTATTATTCTTTTCATTTTTTGTAGTCAAACTTTCCTGTGGACAACCTGAAAGCATTAGGGGCAGTGATTACTAATCAAACTGCTTCCAATAATAAACTCTTGGGATTATTGTGTCAATTAGGTAACTGATATAATTATGGCTCAAATTATAAATTGGAATTCAGTTACAAAGAATTAGAGAATTCACCTGACACTTATGCACAGTTTAACTGATGGCTTAAATAATATATTTGGCACCTTACCACGTGCCCAATACTGGCTCAGTGTGAACAAAGGTCATTATGACATGGCTTCTGTTTTTCTGGTCTCCCATACAATCTAAAGACCGTGCTCACCTCCTTTAGAAAACATTTTCTGAGCCGGGCATGGTGGCTCACGCCTGTAATCCCAGCATTTTGGGAGGCCGAGGCAGGTGGATCACGAGGTCAACAGATCGAGACCATCTGGGCCTACATTGTGAAACCCCGTCTTTACTAAAAATACAAAAATTAGCTGGGTGTGGTGGCATGTGCCTATAGTCCCAGCTACTCGGGAGACTGAGGCAGGAGAATCGCTTGAACCCAGGAGGCAGAGCTTGCAGTGAGCTGAGATCGCACCACTGCGCTCCACCCTGGCAACAGAGTGAGACTCCATCTCAGAGAGAAAAAAAAAAAAAAAAAAGGGAAAACGTTTTCTATCCTTCATGGCAAACATTATTATTCACTGAAACTTTAAAGTACAGTTTGATCTGTTTCATTTGTGTGCTGAGGTTTCCTAGCCGTTTCGTGAGTATGTGTCTTGTCTCTTTGCTTGACAGTTAACCCCTTATTAGTCCCTATTAGAGACTCACACTATGTCTCATTTGCTTTGGAACATCTTTTGCATTCTGGACAGTGCAATGCACCAAGCCAATGCTTAGTAATATTTGCTGAAAGAATGACTGGTTGCTCATTAAATTTGCTGATGTAATCAAAAATGTAAAATTCCATAGTTTTCCTGTTTAGTAGAGAAAGAAGGCAGAATAAAAAATTTTGTAAATATCCTTGGACTTTTAGTTGAAAAGTAAAACTGACCCTCTTGACAAAATTTTGCAACCAAGTGAATCTCCACATACCCATCTCTCCTGAAAGGAAAACCTAAGTAGATAACAAATAAATTACATTTTCTTTATTTTGGCTTGCAATTTTCCTAGCATAAATATGCATGATACAGTCAATTTTATTATAAGAAACTCTCACTATTCACATAGATAGGCTCTAGCTATTTCATGAAAAAAATTAGTAAGATTTGTATATATAGAACTACTAAAAATCCATTTGAGTGCTGCAAGTAATAGGAAATCCATTGCAAAATTGATTAAACAATAAAGAAAAATTATGTCCCATAATAAGATCTTCTGAGGCAGGAGGAGGAATCTGGGGTTGCTTTCTTCAGTAGCTCAATGATGTCTTCAGAATCACAGGCTTTTCCATCTGTGTGCACTGTGCCCTCCCCATACCTCGGGCAAGTTCCCCCAGAGGTCCCTAGGAGGCTGTCACGGTTTCCGGTATCATAGGCAGATACAATGATGTTCAAGAGGGTGTGTGTATGTTCAATCAGTGGGGAAGCCCTTCCTAGAAGACCTCAGATAAATTCCTCTCTCATTTTATTCACCAGGATTGAGTCATTCATCTTTTCCTAAAACCAAGCACTGGCAAGGGAACTGGAATTTCGATGACTGGCTTGGATGATTCAGAATTTCATCCTGAGTCATGTGAGGTCAGGGTAGACACCCAAATAAAAAATGGAGGCTCTCTGGAAAGGGAGAAGAGTGTGCTGGCCTCTGAGTAATCAGTTACAAAGCAAAAAGGAAAACATTCCTCAGAGTAAACACACACAAACACACATACAGACACAAGGCAACTTTTTACTGCTGCTGTGCGATTTACTTTTAAGACCACACGAAATTATTTGAAGTTACTTCTTTTCTCCTCTTTGGTCTTCATTTCTAGCTAAAGCATAATTAGTTTGGTGTTTGTACTATCGTACTTGTGGATATGGCTTTTGTTTTGTTTTGCTTTGTTTTGTTTTGAGATGAAACTTCGCTCTTGTTGCCCAGGCTGGAGTGCAATGGCACAATCTCAGCTCACTACAACCTCTGCCTCCTGGGCTCCAGCAATTCTCCTGCCTCAGCCTCCGAAGTAGCTGGGATTATAGGCATGCACCACCACGCCCAGCTAATTTTGTAATTTTAATAGAGACAGGGTTTCACTATGTTGGTCAGGCTGGTCTCAAGCTCCTGACCTCAGGTGATCTGCCCGCCTCGAAAGTGCTGGGATTACAGGTGTGAGCCACCACACCCAGCCAAGGATATGGGTTTATACTAAAGCAATGCCAAGAAATGGAGGCAAGCCAGGGGCTCAGTCAGAAGCTATCCTCACAAAATGCAAGGGATAGGGCAATTATTGGTATTCCTCCATATTCAAGCTCTTTAATTGCTGCTGTTATTGTTTAGAGACAGGGTCTCACTCTGTTGCCCTGGCTGGAGTGCAGTGGCACAATCCTGACTCACTGCAGCCTTGAACTCCTGGGCTCAAATAATTCTCCCACCTCAGCCTCCCAAGTAGTTGTGATTACAGGCATGGGCCTCCACACTTGGCTACTTTTTAAATTTTTTTGGTAGATATGGAGGACTTACTATGTTACCCAGGCTGGTGTCAAACTCCTGGCCTCAAGTGATCCTCCCACATCGGCCTCCCAAAGTGCTGAGATTACTGACATGAGCCACTGTGCCTGGTCTCCATAATCACACTCCTTGATCTAGAGCAGAGGTCAGCACATTTTTTTTTTTTAAAGGCCAGATACTAAATGTTTTAGGCCTACAGGTCATACATACAATCTCTATCACAACTCCTCAACCCTATCATTGCAGTAGACAGTGTGTAAACCAGTAAGTGTGGCTGTGTTCTAATAAAACATAATTTATGGACACTGAAATTAGAATTTTATATAGTTTTTATGGGTTGGGATTTTTCTTTTAATTTTTTTCAACCACTGACAAAGTGAAAGCCCACTTTTAGCTGTATAAAAAAAGGTGGCAAGCCAGATTTAGTAAACCAAGGCATGGTTTACTAAATCCTGATCTACAGCAGTTTTCATATTTGTCTTTTATCTTACACCTCCTTCTTGCATATTTTAGATATGAATGAAGCTTCTCTATTTATTAGACTTAATTGATTACATAACTGCAAAAATAAGTATTTCATTTAAATGGACTATTCTGCAGATTCATAAAAGAGCGTACTTTTTATTTGTACAATAAGAGGTCCCAATGGAGAGTCTTGCTTGACTCTACATTGCCGGTGTCAGTTTGGCCCCATATCATTTCTGCCTTTGTGTTAATTGGTTTTCTCATTATTAGAGTTGTATAAAGGACCAGTGAGAAGATGTGAATATAAATTAGATTTGCCAGCACAATAAAAAAATAGAAAAGTGGGGAAGACAGTAAATCATACAGATAGATTGGAAATAACATTAGGTAAGAATCGCCCTGGTTTTACCCACACTGGAAAGAGCTGAGAGGTATGCATTGCTGTTTTATTGCTCTGAGTAATGTTGGTAATTATGATGTAATCCACAGAGCACAACCAACACTGGACGGGGTGGAAATAGTGCTCTCAATCCTCCACTCTATAATAATAAGGGTTGTAAAACATATGTACCATTAAGGCCAGGCGTGGTGGCTCATGACTACTTTGGAAGGCCAAGACAGGAGGATCACTCGAGTCCAGGAGTTCAAGACCAGCCTGGGAAACATAGTGAGACCCTGTCTCTACAAAAAAATTTAAAAATTAATTGGGCGTGGTGGCAACCACCTGTGGTGCTGAGGCTGGAGGATTGCTTGAGCCCAGGAGGTCAGGAATTTGAGCCTGCAGTGAGCCAAGATCATGCCACTGCACTCTAGTCTGGGAGACAGAGTGAGACCCTGTCTAAAAAAAAAAAAAAAAAAAAAAGTACCATTGACTTAATACTGGCTTTGCTTCAAAAAGAGAAAAGAAATTTACCACTTTAAATGTAGGCATTGATAGCAAAGAGCATCACAATTATAGACAAGTTAAATGTAATTTATGAAAATGACACTTTTAGCCTGGATGAAATGTGGCAATTCCCTAGATAAACAGTACATTAGGAAGGGCTTGTCTATTTCTCGATGGCAGTAAGTGACTTCAATTTAGGCCAGGGTAATTTAGACCAGTAAGTGGTATTTCTCAACCTTGTAAATACATAATAAAAGGAAAATAGCTAAAAGTATGCTGTAAGAAAAACATGTGAACCTGCTATCTGGATTATTGAGAAATATTTAATTGTGGAAAGCAAGTAAGCCATAATCAACAGATAGATAATCTTTACATTTTTTTGCTATCTCTTTTGTAAAACCTTTGCCCTTCCCTACTTTAAGACACCCAGGGAATTGGCTGTGCTTCCTGATCATTGAGGAGACTGAAATAAAGTGACTCCTTATTCATTCCAAAAACGGTTTTCACTATGCTGCAGCACTTAGCCTGTAAAATGGATTTATAAACAGGTGAAATAGTAGGTGGGTAAAGCCACATAAGAGTAAAGATTTACAAATTAAATTTCTTTATCTGAATATTCTTACTCTGAGGATTTATTTTCCCATTCCTGTAAATAAACATTTTTTTTTTTTTTTTTAGAACCTACTTGGTATAATAGAAAAAGCACTTGAACAGGGAAAAATGGCAATTAAGATTTTGGTTTTGACCTTGCTGCCATTGGCATAGAGAACTTGGGAAAGTCATTTCATTTTCCTTGGTTAACTTCAATTTCTTTCTTTCTTTTTTTTTTAAGCCAGCTGTATTGAGATGTAATTGACATACAATAAATTGCACATATTTGAAGCATACATCTGTACATTTTTACATATATGTACACACATGAACAGGGTCATCAGAGTTAAAGTACAGAATTCCCAGTTAAATTTGGATTTCAGATAAACAATGAATCATTTTTAGTATAAGTATGTCCCAAATATTTACATGGTACATACTTATACTAAAAAATTATTCATCT
The DNA here is from genome assembly GCF_002776525.5 of Piliocolobus tephrosceles. Classification (NCBI taxonomy): domain Eukaryota; kingdom Metazoa; phylum Chordata; class Mammalia; order Primates; family Cercopithecidae; genus Piliocolobus; species Piliocolobus tephrosceles. Next base: position 30,812,869 of record NC_045436.1, on the reverse strand, counting down.
GAAATCCAAATTTTACTGACCACTCTATGTTTTTATTTGCGAAATCGAGCCGCTCTATCCATGGATTCTCACTACAGTTAAGATCAAGAACATATCTGTCATTTTTCCCATATCCAGGCAATCACTTTTCTGCTTTCTGTTACTGTAGATTAGTTTATGGTTTCTAGAATTTGATCTAAATGGCATCAAATAATACGGTAAGTACCCTCTTTTGTCTGCCTTCTTTTTTTTTTTTTTTGAGAGGGAGTCTTGCTCGGTTGCCCAGGCTGGAGTGCAGTGGCGCAATCTCTGCTCACTGCAACCTCCGCCTCCTGGATTCAAACATTCTCCTGCCTCAGCCTCCCTAGTAGCTGAGATTACAGGCGCATACTACCACACCTGGCTAGTTTTTGTATTTTTAGTAGAGATTTGGTTTCACCATGTTGGCCAGGCTGGTCTCCACCCAACTTGGCCTCCCAAAGTGCTGGGATTACAGGAGTGAGCCACTGGGCCCGGCTTGTCTGGCTTCTTACACTAAGCATAATTATTTTGAGGATCATCTGAATTATAACATGTAACATTAGTTTATTCCTTTTTATTGCTGAGTAATATTCTATTGTACAGATATGTAACATTTACCTGTTGATGGACTTTGGGGTTCTTTTCAATTTGGGGCTGTATAAAACTGCTATGAACATTTGTGTATAAATCTTTTTATGGACATTTGTTTTCATTTATCTTGGGTAAATAACTAGAAGTGCAATGGCTGGATCATATGGTAGATGTATAAATTTGTGAAGGAACTTCCAAATTTATTCAACAGTAGTTGTATCATTTTTACATTCCCACTAGCAGTGTATGAGAGTTCTATCTTCTCCATATCTTTGCCAACACTTGGTCTTCTTAATTGGTGCATTCTAATAGGTACATAGTGATGGCTCATTGCAGTTTTAATTTGCGATCTCTAATGACTAATCATGCAGAGGATCTTTTGCTTATTTGCTATCCACATATTTTCTTTAGTGAAGTGTTCAAATATTTTGCCCATTTCTTAATTGCCTCGTCTTCTTATTGAGAGTTAAGCTTTTTAAAAAACTTACTATGCAGCCATAAAAAAGGATGAGTTTGCGTCCTTTGTAGGGACATGGGTGCAGCTGGAAACCATCATTCTTAGCAAACTATCACAAGAAGAGAAAACCAAACACCGCATGTTCTCACTCATAGGTGGGAACTGAACAATGAGCTCACTTGGACTCGGGAAGGGGAACATCACACACTGGGGCCTATCATGGGGAGGGGGGAGGGGGGAGGGATTGCATTGGGGAGTTATACCTGTTATAAATGATGAATTGATGGGTGCTGACGAGTTGATGGGTGCAGCACACCAACATGGCACATGTATACATATGTAACAAACCTGCACGTTATACACATGTACCCTAGAACTTAAAGTATAATAAAAAAAAAAAAAAAAAACTTTTATTTTAGGTTTGGGGGTACATGTGCAAGTTTGTTATACAGGTAAACTCATGTCATGGGGGTTCGTTGTACAGATTATTTTGTCACCCAGGTACTAAGCCTAGTACCCAATAGTTACTTTTTCTGCTCCTCTCCCTCCTCCCATCCTCTACCCTCAAGTAGGCTGTTGTTCTCTTCTTTGTGTCTGTGAGTTCTTATCATTTAGCTACCACTTATAAGTGAGAACATGCAGTATTTGGTTTTCTATTCCTGCATTAGTTTGCTAAGGCTAATGGCCTCCAGTTCCATCCATGTTCTCACAAAAGACATGATCTCACTCTTCCTTATGGCTGTGTAGTATTCCATGTTGTATATGCACCATGTTTTCTTTATTCAATCTATCATTAATGGGCATTTAGGTTGATTCCATGTCTTTGCTATTGTGAGCAGTGCTGCAATGAACATTTGTGTGCACGTGTCTTTATGATATACTAATTTATATTCCACTGGTTTTATACCCAGTGATGGGATTGCTGCATCAAATGGCAGTTCTGTTTTTAGCTCTGTGAGGAAGTGTCACCCTGCTTTCCACAGTGGTTGAACTAATTTACACTCCAACCAACAAGTGTTCCCTTTTCTCTGCAACCTCGCCAGCATCTGTTATTTTTTGACTTTTTAATAATAGCGATTCTGACTGGTGTTAGATAGTATCTTATTGTGCTTTTGATTTGCATTTCTCTAATTATCAGTGATGTCGAGGTTTTTTTCATATGCTTCTTGTGTCCAAGAATGCTTGTGATTTTTGCACATTGATTTTGTATCCTGAGACTTTGCTGAAGTTGCTTACCAGCTGAAGGAGATTTGGGGCTGAGACAATGGGGTTTTCTAAATATACAATCATGTCATCTGCAAACAGGGACAATTTGACTTCTTTTCCTAACTGAATACCCTTGATTTCTTTCTCTTGCCTGATTGGCCTAGCCAGAACTTCCAGCACTATGTTGAATAAGAGTGATGAGAGAGGGCATCCCTGTCTTGTGCCAGTTTTCAAAGAGAATTGTTCCAGTTTTTGCCCATTCAGTATGATATTGGCTGTGGGTTTGTCATAAATAGCTCTTATTATTTTGAGATACATTCCATCAATACCGAATTTATTGAGAGTTTTTAGCATGAAGGGCTGTTGAATTTTGTCAAAGGCCTTTTCTGCATCAATTGAGAAAATCATGTGGTTTTTGTCTTTGGTTCTGTTTATATGCTGGATTACGTTTATTGATTTGTGTATGTTGAACCAGCCTTGCATCCCAGGGAGGAAGCCCACTGGATCATGATGGATAAGCTTTTTGATGTGCTGCTGGATTCAGTTTGCCAGTATTTTATTGAGGATTCTTGTCACTTGCCCACTTTTTAATGGGGTTGCTTGTTTTTTTCTTGTAAATTTGTTTCTGTTCCTTATGGATGCTGGATATTAGACCAAGAGTATTTTATATGCTCTGAATACAAGTCCTTTATCAGATATGTACTTTGCAAATATTTTCGTCTAATCTGTGCTTATACTTTCATTTTTGAAATTGTCTTGTGAAGAGCAGAAGTTTTTAATTTTGATAAAGTTTACTTTATTAATTTATTCTTTAATGGATCATGCCATAGGTGTTATACCTAAAAAGTATTTTGTCAAAAAAAGTATTTTTTGTAGAGATGGGATCTCATTATGTTGCCCAGGTTAGTCTCAACTCCTGGCCTCAAGCATGAGCTACTGTGCCCAGTCTAAATAATCTTTGTTTAATCTAAGATCACAAAGATTTTCTCCTATGTTTTCTTTTAGAAGTTTTATAGTTTTAGGCTTATACATATAGGTCCGTGACCTTTTTCAAGTCCATTTTTGTATATAAGAAGAGATATGAAGGTCAATTTTTTTGTATATGTATATCCAGTTATTTTAGCACCATTTGTAAAAGACTATCGCTTTTCACTAAATTGCTTTTGTACCTTTGTTTTAATGATACATAACAGTACACACACACATACACATGCATACACACACACAGTGTTGTTAACTGGGTACCTATGTAAAATGCATTTCTTACTGTGACTGCAGTCAGAAAAGTTTGAAAGGTACTGCTATGATGGTTACCTGAAATACTTTTTTCTCTCTCTCTGGTCTCCTAATCATTCGTGTCTATCACTTCCATATATTCAGTCCTTCCTGCTTCTTCAATTTCCACTGTTCCTCTAAAATGTCATTTTCTGTGGAAGCACATTTACGATTACCTCAGGAAACTATTGTTTTTGCTGTTCCTTCCATTTTTTCCTCCCCTCTGCCATACAGAGAAATGATAAAACATTTTATTTCTCCCTGCCAAGTTTATAACACTCTCTGTGTAATTCACCCTGTGACCTTTCATTCAATGTTTCTTGTGGTTTGCAATTGGTTTACAGCAAATCATTTCCTTTTTCATTTGTTTTGCTTTATTGGGAGACAGCATGATGTGGAGAAAAGAGAATGGGCCATACTCCAGCTAAACCCTATTTCATAATAGGCTCATAACCTTCTTCAAAACACCATCTCTCAGGCTCAGTTTCTTTATCTGAAAAATAAAACCACATCTAACAACCTCATATATTTGTTGTAAGAATTAAGTAAGGTATTGTATGTAGCATATGTGAGGCATGTCTAGTCCTATACCGGGCACATAATAGATGCCTGATGATAGCTATTATCACCATATTATGTACCTTCTAGCCACTTCTGTTATTTCTGTCACTTTCCCTCGTGTCCGTTATCTTCTACTATGCTAATGCTATTGTAGGCTGTACAGTATGGCGCCTCCGATAATTAAAATCAGTGACCTGAACTACCCTTGTGAGAAATGTTTAATGATTGTACACAGGAAGTGTCATGGTGCCAAAGAGATGAAAGAGATCAGATTTCATTTCACTCTATAAAAGAAAGACATTTTTTCTTCCACAAAAGAGGGCTTTAAATCTCCTTCCCATTCTCAAGGTAGACAGAAAAATACTCCTCTTTAAAGAGAACGCAGCTACTAGAAATGCTAACCATTCAGCTAACACGGTCAGAATGGCAGCTCAAACTACCATTCCCTAGGACGTAAGAGGCAAAAATAAGATTTTAGTGAAAAGATAGTGGTGCCCAAGATGGCCGAATAGGAACAGCTCCAGCCTCTAGCTCCCAGCGTGAGCGACACAGAAGACAGGTGATTTCTGCATTTTCAACTGAGGTACTGGGTTCATCTCACTAGGGCATGTTGGACAGTTGATGCTGGTCCAGGGGTGCAGCCCCACCAGCGAGAGCTGAAGCAGGGCGAGGCATCGCCTCACCTGGGAAGCGCAAGGGGAAGGAAGTTCCTTTTCCTAGCCAAGGGAAATTGAGACACACAACACCTGGAAAATCAGGTAACTCCCACCCTAATACTGCGCTTTACCAAGGGTCTTAGCAAACGGGCACAGCAGGAGATTATATCCCACACCTGGCCTGGAGGGTCCCACGCCCAAGGGGCCTCCCTCATTGCTAGCACAGCAGTCGGACATCTAACTGCCAGGCAGCAGCGAGGCTGGAGGAGGGGCGCCCACCATTGCTGAGGCTTAAGTAGATAAACAAAGCCGCTGGGAAGCTCGAATTGGGTGGAGCGCACCACAGTTCAAGGAGACCGGCCTGCCTCTGTAGACTCCTCCTCTGGGGACAGGGCATAGCTAAACAAAAAGCAGCAGAAACCTCTGCAGATGTAAAAGTCCCTGCCTGACAGCTTTGAAGAGAGCAGTGGTTCTCCCAGCACGGAGGCTGAGATCTGAGAACAGACAGGCTGCCTGCTCAAGTGGGTCCCTGGCCCCTGAGTAGCCTAGCTGGGAGACATCCCCTACTAGGTGCAGACTGACACATCACACCTCACACGGCTGGGTACATCCTGAGACGAAGCTTCCAGAGCAAGAATCAGACAGCAGCACTCACTGTTCAGCAATATTCTATCTTCTGCAGCCTCCGCTGCTGATACCCAGGCAAACAGGGTCTGGAGTGGACCTCAAGCAAACTCCAACAGACCTGCAGCTGAGGGTCCTGACTGTAAGAAGGAAAACTAACAAACAGAAAGGACACCCACACCAAAACCCTATCAGTACGTCACCAACATCAAAGACCAAAGGCAGATAAAACCACAAAGATGGGGAAAAAGCAGTGCAGAAAAGCTGGAAGTTCAAAAAATCAGAGTGCATCTCCCCCTCCAAAGGAACGTAGCTTATCGCCAGCAACGGAACAAAGCTGGACGGAGAATGACTTTGACGAGTTGAGAGAAGAAGGCTTCTGTCGATCAAACTTCTCAGAGCTAAAGGAGGAACTACGAACCAGCGCAAAGAAACTAAAAACCTTGAAAAAAGAATGGATGAATGGATAACTCGAATAATCAATGCAGAGAAGACCTTAAAAGAACTGATAGAGATGAAAACCATGACACGAGAACTACGTGACAACTGCACAAGCTTCAGTAACCGACTCAATCAACTGGAAGAAAGATTATCAGTGATTGAAGATCAAATGAATGAAATGAAGTGAGAAGAGAAATGTAGAGAAAAAAGAGTAAAAAGAAATGAACAAAGTCTCCAAGAAATATGGAATTATGTGAAAAGACCAAATCTATGTCTGATTGGTGTGCCTGAAAGTGACAGGGAAAATGGAACCAAGTTGGAAAACACTCTTCAGGATATCATCCAGGAGAACTTCCCCAACCTAGTATGGCAGGCCAACATTCAAATTCAGGAAATACAGAGAACGCCACAAAGATACTCCTCCAGAAGAGCAACTCTAAGACACATAATTGTCAGATTCACCAAAGTTGAAATGAAGGAAAAACTGTTAAGGGCAGCCAGAGAGAAAGGTCAGGTTACCCACAAAGGGAAGCCCATCAGACTAACAGCAGATCTCTCAGCAGAAACTCTCCAAGCCAGAAGAGAGTGGGGGCCAATATTCAACATTCTTAAAGAAAAGAATTTTCAACCCAGAATTTCATATCCAGCCAAACTAAGTTTCATAAGTGAAAGAGAAATAAAATCCTACACAGACAAGAAAATGCTGAGAGATTTTGTCACCACCAGGCCTGTCCTACAAGAGATCCTGAAGGAAGCACTAAACGTGGAAAGGAATAACCGGTACCAGCCATTGCAAAAACATGCCAAAATGTAAAGTCCATCGATGCTAGGAAGAAACTGCATCAACTAACGAGCAAAATAACCAGCTAATATCATAATGACAGGATCAAGTTCACACATAAAAATATTAACCTTAAGTGTAAATGGGCTAAATGGTCCAATTAAAAGACACAAACTGGCAAATTGGATAAAGAGTCAAGACCCATCAGTTTGCTGTATTCAGGAGACCCATCTCACATACACAGACACACATAGGCTGAAACTAAAGGTATGGAAGAAGACCTACCGTGCAAATGAAAAACAAAAAAAAGCAGGGGTTGCAATCCTAGTCTCTGATAAAACAGACTTTAAACCATCAAAGATCAAAAGAGACAAAGAAGGCCATTACATAATGATAAAGAGATCAATTCATCAGGAAGAGCTAACTATCCTAAATATATATGCACCCAATACAGGAGCACCCAGATTCATAAAGCAAGTCCTTAGAGACTTACAAAGAGACTTAGACTCCCATACAATAATAACAGGAGACTTTAACACCCCACTGTCAACATTAGACAGATCAACGAGACAGAAAGTTAACAAGGATATCCAGGAATTGAACTCAACTCTGCACCAAGCGGACCTAATAGACATCTACAGAACTCTCCACCCCCAATCAACAGAATATACATTCTTCTCAGCACCACATTGCACTTATTCCAAAATTGACCACATAGTTGGAAGTAAAGCACTCCTCAGCAAATGTAAAAGAACAGAAATTATAAGAAACTGTCTCTCAGACCACAGTGCAATCAAACTAGAACTCAGGACTAAGAAACTCAATCAAAACCGCTCAACTACATGGAAACTGAACAACCTGCTCCTGAATGACTACTGGGTACATAACGAAATGAAGGCAGAAATAAAGATATTCTTTGAAACCAATGAGAACAAAGATACAACATACCAGAATCTCTGGGACACATTTAAAGCACTGTGTAGAAGGAAATTTATAGCACTAAATGTCCATAAGAGAAAGCAGGAAAGATCTAAAATTGACACCCTAACATCACAATTAAAAGAACTAGAAAAGCAAGAGCAAACACATTCAAAAGCTAGCAGAAGGCAAGAAATAACTAAGATCAGAGCAGAACTGAAGGAGATAGAGACACAAAAAACCCTCCAAAAAAATCAATGAATCCAGGAGCTGGTTTTTTGAAAAGATCAACAAAATTGATAGACTGCTAGCAAGACTAATAAAGAAGAAAAGAGAGAAGAATCAAATAGATGCAATAAAAAATGATAAAGGTGATATCACCACCAACCCCAAAGAAATACAAACTACCATCAGAGAATATTATAAACACCTCTACGCAAATAACCTAGAAAACCTAGAAGAAATGGATAATTTCCTGGACACTTACACTCTCCCAAGACTAAACCAGGAAGAAGTTGAATCCCTGAATAGACCCACAACAGGCTCTGAAATTGAGGCAATAATTAATAGCCTACCAACCAAAAAAAGTCCAGGACCAGATGGATTCACAGCCGAATTCTACCAGAAGTACAAGGAGGAGCTGGTACCCTTCCTTCTGAAACTATTCCAATCAATAGAAAAAGAGGGAATCCTCCCTAACTCATTTTATGAGGCCAACATCATCCTGATACCAAAGCCTGGCAGAGACACAACAAAAAAAGAGAATTTTAGACCAATATCCCTGATGAACATCAATGCAAAAATCCTCAATAAAATACTGGCAAACTGAATCCAGCAGCACATCAAAAAGCTTATCCATCATGATCCAGTGGGCTTCCTCCCTGGGATGCAAGGCTGGTTCAACATACACAAATCAATAAACGTAATCCAGCATATAAACAGAACCAAAGACAAAAACCACATGATTTTCTCAATTGATGCAGAAAAGGCCTTTGACAAAATTCAACAGCCCTTCATGCTAAAAACTCTCAATAAATTCGGTATTGATGGAATGTATCTCAAAATAATAAGAGCTATTTATGACAAACCCACAGCCAATATCATACTGAATGGGCAAAAACTGGAACAATTCTCTGAAAACTGGCACAAGACAGGGATGCCCTCTCTCATCACTCTTATTCAACATAGTGCTGGAAGTTCTGGCTAGGCCAATCAGGCAAGAGAAAGAAATCAAGGGTATTCAGTTAGGAAAAGAAGTCAAATTGTCCCTGTTTGCAGATGACATGATTGTATATTTAGAAAACCCCATTGTCTCAGCCCCAAATCTCCTTCAGCTGGTAAGCAACTTCAGCAAAGTCTCAGGATACAAAATCAATGTGCAAAAATCACAAGCATTCTTATACACCAATAACAGACAAACAGAGAGCCAAATCAGGAATGAACTCCCATTCACAATAGCTTCAAAGAGAATAAAATACCTAGGAATCCAACTTACAAGGGATGTAAAGGACCTCTTCAAGGAGAACTACAAACCACTGCTCAGTGAAATCAAAGAGGACACAAACAAATGGAAGAACATACCATGCTCATGGAAAGGAAGAATCAATATTGTGAAAATGGCCATACTGCCCAAGGTAATTTATAGATTCAATGCCATCCCCATTAAGCTACCAATGACTTTCTTCACATAATTGGAAAAAACTGCTTTAAAGTTCATATGGAACCAAAAAAGACCCCGCATTGCCAAGACAATCCTAAGCCAAAAGAACAAAGCTGGAGGCATCATGCTACTTGACTTCAAACTATACTACAAGGCTACAGTAACCAAAACAGCATGGTACTGGTACCAAAAACAGAGATATAGACCAATGGAACAGAACAGAGCCCTCAGAAATAATACCACACATCTACAGCCATCTGATCTTTGACAAACCTGACAAAAACAAGAAATGGGGAAAGGATTCCCTATTTAATAAATGGTACTGGGAAAATTGGCTAACCATAAGTAGAAAGCTGAAACTGGATCCTTTCCTTACTCCTTATATGAAAATTAATTCAAGATGGATTAGAGACTTAAATGTTAGACCTAAAACCATAAAAACCCTAGAAGAAAACCTAGGTAATACCATTCAGGACATAGGCATTGGCAAGGACTTCATGTCTAAAACACCAAAAGCAATGGCAACAAAAGTCAAAATTGACAAATGGGATCTAATTAAACTAAAGAGCTTCTGCACAGCAAAAGAAACTACCATCAGAGTGAACAGGTAACCTACAGAATGGGAGAAAATTTTTGCAATCTACTCATCTGACAAAGGGCTAATATCCAGAACCTACAAATAACTCAAACAAATTTACAAGAAAAAAACAAACAACCCCATCAAAAAGTGGGCAAAGGATATTGACAGATGCTTCTCAAAAGAAGACATTCATACAGCCAACAGACACATGAAAAAATGCTCATCATCACTCGCCATCAGAGAAATGCAAATCAAAACCACAATGAGGTACCATCTCACACCAGTTAGAATGGCAATCATTAAAAAATCAGGAAACAACAGGTGCTGGAGAGGATGTGGAGAAATAGAAATACTTTTACACTGTTGGTGGGACTGTAAACTAGTTCAACCATTGTGGAAAACAGTGTGGTGATTCCTCAAGGATCTAGAACTAGAGATACCATTTGACCCAGCCATCCCATTACTGGGTGTATACCCAAAGGATTATAAATCATGCTGCTATAAAGACACATGCACATGTATGTTTATTGCAGCACTATTCACAACAGCAAAGACTTGGAATCAACCCAAATGTCCATCAGTGACAGACTGGATTAAGAAAATGTGGCACATATGTACCATGGAATACTATGCAGCCATAAAAAGGATGAGTTTGTGTCCTTTGTAGGGACATGGATGCAGCTGGAAACCATCATTCTCAGCAAACTATCGCAAGAACAGAAAACCAAACACTGCATGTTCTTACTCATAGGTGGGAAATGAACAATGAGATCACTTGGACACAGGAAGGGGAACATCACACACCAGGCCTGTCGTGGGGTGGGGAGAGCAGGGAGGGATAGCATTAGGAGATATACCTAATATAAATGACGAGTTAATAGCATTAGGAGATATACCTAATATAAATGACGAGTTAATGGGTATAGCACACCAGCATGGCACATACACACATGTAACAAACCTGCACGTTGTGCACATGTACCCTGGAACTTAAAGTATAATAATAAAAAAAAATTTTTTTTAAGATTTTAGTGAAAAAAAAAATAAGTGAAAAAGTTTAATGAAAATTTAGTGAAAAAAGAAATAAATAAAGGCTCTGTGAATGCTGATGGGGACAAGAACATTCTAACCTACACCAGATAAGAAAATGCTGGACACAGAAAAGGAACTTAGACTGATCCACAGACTTTTGAGTCATCACCAGCTGAGTCCATTTTGGGTTTTTTTGTTGTTGTTTTGTTTTATTTTTTGAGATGGGGTCTTACTGTTACCCAGGCTGGAGCACAGTGGTGCAGTCTTGGCTCACTGCAACCTCTACCTCCCAGGTTCAAGTGATCCTCCCACCTCTGCCTCCCAAGTAGCTGGGACCACAGGTGTGTGCCAACTCACCTGGCTAATTTTTTTGTTGCATTTTTGGTAGAGATAGGGTTTTGCCATGTTGCCCAGGCCAAGCTGAGTCCATTTTGAAGAGGAACTAGAGATTATCTGAAGCTATTCTGTGTTCTTTTTTTTTTTTTTTTTTTCTTTTTTTTTCTTTTTGTGATGGAGCCTTACTCTGTTGCCTAGGCTAGAGTGCAGTGGCGCGATCTCGGCTCACTGCAACCTCCACCTCCCAGGTTCAACCGATTCTCCCGCTTCAGCCTGAGTAGCTGTGATTATGGGCCCACGGCACCATGCCCTACTAATTTTTGTATTTCTAGTAGAGACGGGATTTTGCCATGGTGGCATGCACCCTCTCGAACTCCTGACCTCAAGTAATCCGCTTATCTCGAACTCCTGACCTCAGGTAATCCGCCTGCCTTGACCTCCCAAAGTGCTGGGATTACAGGCATGATGTATTCATTAGTTTTTTGTTAAATGTTAAAATAATCAAGAGCCACTCTATGAATTCCTAGATTCCTAGCCTGGGTAGACTTTACCTCATTATAAATAATAATGGGAATTCTGGCACCTAACATGGTTGTTCTATTTTTGCACTGGGTCACAATTTCAATAAATTTACTCACTTTTATTTATACACAGTAAGTTTCAAGCTGTTTTCTACCATAATTAATTCATTATTATTCATTCTATTAATTATATGATCTGATATTAAAGCTACCAGGTCAAGAGTAGTTTGTTTTTCTGCTTGTTTTGTTTTGTTTCGTTTTTTTGAGATGGAGTTTTGCTCTTGTTGCCCAGGCTGTTTAATTAAGACTTCCTTCCAGAAACTTAGCTTAAAAAAGACCATCAGCTGGGCACAGTGGCTCACGCCTGTAATCCTAGCACTTTAGGAAGCTGAGGCAAGTGGATCAGGAGGTCAGGAGTTTGAGATCAACCTGACCAACATGGTGAAACCTTGTCTCTACTAAAAATACAAAAATCAGCCAGGCATGGTGGTGCAAGCCTGTAATCCCAGCTACTCAAGAGGCTGAGGCAGGAGAAGCCCTTGAAGAGAGCTGAGGCGGCTTGCAGAGAGCTGCAGAGGTTGCAGAGAGCTGAGATCATGCCATTGCACTCCATCCTGGGTGACACAGCATGATTCTGTCTCAAAAAAAAAAAAAAAAAAAAAAGTCAACCAGCCTGGCCAACATGGTGAAACCCCATCTCTACTAAAAATACAAAAATTAGCCAGGCGTGGTGGTGGGCATCTATAATCCCAGCTACTCGGGAGGCTGGGGCAGGATAATTGCTTAAACCTGGGAGGCGGAGGTTGCAGTGAGCCAAGATCACACCTTTGCACTGCAGCCTGGGCAACAAGAGCGAAACTCCATCTCAAAACAAAACAATAACAACAACAACAAAAAACCCGTCAACTAGCGTGTTTGGATATATGGATGTTCCAAGATAATATTAATCTGTGTTTTAACAAGTCTACAACTATACTTTCCGATGGAGCAGCCACTAGCCACATGTGTTATTGTGGCTAGTCCAAACTGAGATGCTATAAGTCAAAAGTACACACAAGATTTGACATACTTAGTACAAAACAAAGAATGTAAAACATTTTGTTAATAACTTTCAATACTGATTTCATATTAAAGTGATAACTATTTGGATTTATTGGATTAAACAAAATACATTATTAAAGTTATTTTTACCTGTTTTAATTTTTTAAGAGGGAGTTTCTCTCTGTTGCCCAGGCTGGAGGGCAGTGCTGCAATCTTGGCTCACTGCAACCTCCATTTCCCAGGTTCGAGTGATTCTCCTGCCTTAGCCTCCCGAGTAGCTGGGACTACGGGCATGCACCACCACACCCAGCTAATTTTTGTATTTTTTTTTTTTTTTTTTTTGAGACAGAGTCTTGCTCTGTCGCCCAGGCTAGAGTGCAGTGGCCGGATCTCAGCTCACCGCAACCTCTGCCTCCTGGGTTCACGCCATTCTCCTGCCTCAGCCTCCCGAGTGGCTGGGACCACAGGCGCCCACCACCTCGCCCGGCTAATTTTTTGTATTTTTAGTAGAGACGGGGTTTCACCGTGTTAGCCAGGAGGGTCTCGATCTCCTGACCTCGTGATCCGCCCGTCTCGGCCTCCCAAAGTGCTGGGATTACAGGCTTGAGCCACCGCGCCCGGCCAATTTTTGTATTTTTAGTAGAGACACGGTTTTGCCATGATGGCCAGGCTGGTCTTGAACTTCTGATTTCAAGTGATCCGCCTGCCTTGGCCTCCCAAAGGCTGGGATTACAGGCATGAGCCACCGCGCCTGACCCTCTTTTAATTTTTTAATGTGGTTATTAGAAAATGTTCAATTATGCATGTGGTTCGAATTATGTTTCTGTTGAACAGTGTTGGTCTGAAGTTTAGAAACTTGTGAAATTCTACAGTAATTAAAGCTGGTGGGCCAGGCTCGGTGGCTCAAGCCTGTAATCCCAGCACTCTGGGAGGCTGAGACGGATGGATCACGAGGTCAGGAGATCGAGACCATCCTGGCTAACCCAGTGAAACCCTGTCTCTACTAAAAAAAAAAAAAAAAAAAAAAAAAACTAGCCGGGCGAGGCGGCGGGCGCCTGTAGTCCCAGCTACTTGGGAGGCTGAGGCAGAGAATGGCGTGAACCCGGGAGGCGGAGCTTGCAGTGAGCTGAGATCTGGCCACTGCACTCCAGCCTGGGCGACAGAGTGAGACTCTGTCTCAAAAAAAAAAAACAAAAAAACAAACAAACAAAAAAAAAACAAAAAACAAAAAGCTGGTGGATAATTATAACTGTGGCTCATTAAGATTTGGAAAACTTGTTGCAATATTTGTTAAAGAGGGAGAGGTTGTTAGTGTACATAACTGGCTGAAGAGTCAGACAGAAGCAGTATAGAAGGGTCATTCAGAAGTCCAAAGTGAAACCAATTTGAGCAACCATGTTTATGCAAGATGAAAAGCTAGTGGCTTTAACCTGTGGGAAAAGGTACCACACCCTGCCAATGCAATGTAAAGTTCAACTTGTTACTCATCCCTGAAGCCTGCCCCCCAGCTTTCTATAGCTAATTGCTCACAGTTGGATCCCTTTTAAAGTGAGATTACACTCCCTACAGGATATGTTGTACATGCTGACATCCAAGTTTCCAAGGTTTTCATTCAACCTAATACTCATTTTTGGTCATATTACAGCTTTGAACAAAATACTGAACATGAAAAAGCTGAATTGAAGATGATACTAAGTGGTGACAGATAGAAATACCCAGGATGAATCCTGGTTGTATCAAAGAGATACAAAAGAAACTTAAAAACCAAGGTTTTAAAGTCAGAGCAATCATACATTGCCAATAACTTACTAATAATACATAAATGTAAAACATGTCAAACACAGGTAGGACAACCTCAGGGAAGCATAGAGATCGGGGAGTCAAAGTGGCAAGCATTGATAATGTCCACCCACCACAAATGAGGGCTGAAGTTCCTCCCTTTGAGAGGCAAAGCTCAAAAGAGAAGGGTGAGGACTGGTAAAGTTATTACAGTTTAACGCCATTAAGCCAATGGCTAACGTTGTTTTCCCTAGAATGCCGCTGTTGTTCTAATATTGTTCTGTGAAAGTTTTGATGCCGGCAGTATTTTCTTCTAAAATGTATTTAAAATATATTTAAGAATATGGTAATTAGGAGGCCAGAGATCTAGCAATTGAAGCAGCATATGGCCAAGCCGTGTGGGGTGCGCCTGAGAGGGGAGGCCTGTAAACAGGTGGAGATCTTCAGGCAGAATCTTTTCCAGGAGGCGGAGGAATTCCTCTATAGATTCTTGCCACAGAAAATCATATACCTGAGTCAGCTCTTGCAAGAGTACTCCCTCAATGTGGCTGACCTGACTTCCCACCGGGCCCCACTGGACATTCCATCCCAGGCCCTCCACCCGAGGATGATGAGATGGAAACAGATAAGCAGGAGATGAAAGAAGTTCCTAAGTGTGGATTTCTCTCTAGGAATGAGAAGGTCCTGTTCCTGCTTGCCCTGGTTAAACCAGAAGTCTGGAGTCTCAAAGAGAAATGCATTCTGGTGATCACATGAATCCAGATCTGCAAGATTGAAGATGGAAATGATTTTGGGGTAGCAATCCAGGAGAAGGTGCTGGAGAGGGTGCATGCCATCAAGATCAAAGTGGAAGCTTTCCAGACAACCATTTCCAAGTACTTCTCAGAACGTTGGGATGCTATGGCCAAGGCCTCCAAGGAGACTCATGTAATGGACTACCGGGCCTTGGTGCACCAGCGAGATGAGGCAGCTTGTGGGGAGCTCAGGGCCTTCTATGCTGAGGTTCATCATATCAGCAGCAGCAACCTGCAGAAAATTGTCAACCCAAAGGGTGAAGAGAAGCCATCTATGCACTGAACCCAGGACTAGAAGGAAAATAAATGACCTATATGTTGTGTGGGGAAAAAAAAAGAATATGGTAATTACATAATAACAATGTAGGCCGGGCGCAGTGGCTCAAACCTGTAATCCCAGCACTTTGGGAGGCCGAGACGGGCGGATCACGAGGCCAGGAGATGGAGACAATCCTGGCTAACACGGTGAAACCCCGTCTCTACTAAAAAATACAAAAAAAAAAAAAAAAAAAAACCTAGCTGGGCGAGATGGCAGGCGCCTGTAGTCCCAGCTATTTGGGAGGCTGAGGCAGGAGAATGGCGTAAACCCGGGAGGCGGAGCTTGCAGTGAGCTGAGATCCCGCCACTGCACTCCAGCCTGGGCGACAGAACGACACTCCGTCTCAAAAAAAAAAAAAAAATGTAGTTATCAGTAAAGTGTCTTTAAGAAATGGTATATTTCACCCGGCGCAGTGGCATGCGCCTGTAGTCCCAGCTACTTGGGAGGCTGGGGTGGGAGGATTTCTTGAGCCTAGGAGCTCAAGTCCTGCCTGGGCAACATACTGAGAACTCTCTCTAAAATAAGTAGATACAGTACAAAATTTTTAAAAAGAAATGCTACATGTGAGGTTTCCAGGACATTACCTATGAGATCATCTGATACATGCCAGCCTCTTTCGTATACACATTGATACCTCAGTATCATACACCTGTTACTGTGACTCAGTTTTTTATCTGTAAGGTGGGGGATAACATATCTACATCACAGACTTTTGTAAGAATTGAGATAATTCGGTCGGGCACGGTGGCTCATGCCTATAACCCCAGCACTTTGGGAGGCCGGGGCGGGTGGATCACCTGAGGTCTGGGGTTCGAGATGAGCACATGGTGAAACCCCATCTCTACTAAAAATGCAAAAATTAGCCAGATGTGGTGGCGCACGCCTATAATCCCAGCTACTCAGGAGGTTGAGGCAGGAGAATTGCTTGAACCCGGGAGGCAGAGGTTGCAGTGAGCCAAGATCATGCCACTGCACTCCTGCCTGGGTGACAGAACGAGATTCCATCTCAAAAGAAAAAAAGAAATTGAGATAATTCATGTAAAGAATTATGACAGTGCCCATTTGAAGCAGCTGGTAAATGTTAGATGATGATGAACTAGTATTGTACATATAGTTAATGATCACTATGTTCATTTTCATGTTATAATTTTAATACACATTTATAAAGTGGATCAGATGTTGACTATTCTTAAATAATTAGTAAATAAAACAATATTGCATTGTCTTCTTTAATCCAGGAATACAATTTATTTCATGAATTCCATTCCTGTTAAGCCTTTTTAACACATTATAATTGAAAAAATATTGCTGTGGTTATGTAGCCAGGACTCAAGAAGCATTCAGTAAAACCATGAATGAAATGAATTTGAGAAACATTGCATTAGACATTCGATCATTCAATATTTTCATTCTGCTTTGAGTCTATAGCAGTGGTTTACTGGGCTTTCAAGAGAAAAAGCTATGGTTTTAGCATTTACCAGTTTTTGTGGTGTAAACATTTCCAATATGGTCAATGTCAAACTATTGTGTGATGTCACACGATAGTGTGGAAAGAGATGATAATAATTGGTTCTCTCAAGAAGGTACAAACAGCCTCCCACACACCACTCACATAAATACTTTGCATGATTATAGCATGGCTTCTCATACAGTGTTCATTCATTCATTATACCAGTGGTTCTGCAAATGTGATCCCCTGACCAACAGCACAAGCATCATTGGGGAACTTATTAAAAATGCAAAATCTCAGGGCTCATCTCATATCTCCTAAGAAAGAAGCCATGAAAATGAGGCTTAGCAATCTGTCTTAACAATCCCTCCAAGTGATTTTGATGCATAATGTTTGAGGACCCCTGCCCTATGCTTTTGCTGTTGTTTCTGAAGGGGAAGAAGTGCCAAGTAACTTCTAACATTTATTAATTAGTGTACCAAGACTAGCCATGTTGGTGTTCTCATTCTTCAAAGCATCTAATTATGGACTCTGAAATTGCAATTTATATATTCCTAGAATCAACAAAGGATACCAAGCTGCTGCTCTTTTGCATAGAAAGGTAATTTTATCTTCAAATGTCCCCATGTTTCAGTTGCTATTGAGAGGCTCTAATAAGGGTTAGTTAAGAGTTCTACTGGCTTGGCTCAGTGATTCATGCCTGCAATCCTAGCACTTTGGGAGGCTATGGCGGGCAGATCCGTTGAGCCCAGGGGTTTGAGACTAGCCTGGACAACATGGCAAAACCTCATCTCTGTTAAAAAAAAAAAATTGCAAAATTACAAAAGTTAACCAGACACAGTGGTGCACACCTGTAGTCCCAGCCACTTGGGAGGCTGAGGTGGGCGGATCACTTGAGTCCAGGAGTCTGGGAGGTCAAAGCTGCAGTGAGTTGTGATTGCACCATTGTGCTCCAGCCTGGATGACAGAGGAGACCTTGTCACAAAAATAAATAAATAAATAAAAACAAAACACAAAAACTACTGCTGTGATTTCTGGTTGCTTCTGCAACAGAGACCATGGGCAAAATCCCTATGCTGAAATAAATATGTGCCCTGATATATTAGCGGGCACGTTGTTAATTTACTTTGTATGGTTAGTTGGTTGTTTGAAAATCACATAAATACAGCCCTAAATTCAGTTATACTATACACAGTATTGGCAGAGATACATGGTTTCCAGTATGTTCTAAGGGAGCTTTGGATTGGTGCAGCCTTCAGAGGTCAGCAGGTATGACCTTGCATTCTGTGTGGGGCTCCCCTTCACAGCACATGTTCATCCAACTGACAAAATATTTCCAGTAACAAAAGCACATTCTATTTTTGGACAGGTCTGATTATTCTTCCATACATTGAACTAAAATCTGCCTTCCTGTAACAGTCACACAGTAGTCTGAATTCTGAATTCTGGTAAAGAATCCCCGTCTCGTTTAAATAGCCCATCAGATCCCAGGAAAGGCTCACTCGAGGCTCTTTAGCAAATTAGGCTTCCCCACTTCTTTCAGGCATTCATGTAACAACATTCCCAGGCTCTGCACCACCCTGCCTCTTGATGCTCTTCAATATATTAACATCTGGTTAAAATGTGGCATGCATAACCAAAAATAACGCTACCATGTGACCCAATCGGGGCAGCGTTTGTTTCTGGAACACAGCTCTCTATTAACGCAGCCTGTTATTGTATCAGCTTTGTTGGCAACTGAGCTAACCTCTGGGCACATCTCCAGTCTGCAGTCATCTCCATGCTCCACACCAACCTGTTACATAATGTCTTACCTATCCTCTACTTGGACTGTTGATTTTTAAACTCTAAGTGCAAGCTTCATATTTAGTCCTATTAAATTATAACTTTGAGAGTTTCAGCCCCAATTCTAAAATAGTAACATCTTTTACAGTCCAAATTGTCATCGAATTTTACTGTCTCTTTTTCCTAGGTCTGTATGTTCAGCAACGTAACGACATGACTTCCCTCTTTGTATAAAATACTGAGGAAACTGTTGAACAAAACAGAGCCAATTCCTGTTCCCCTCTCTTACTCAATTATTTACCTCAAAGCTTGAAATTAGAATCAAATGTCCAAGTGAAGTACCAGTTAAATATTGACTTTCACTTGCCAATTTTACTTCAATCTGTCTTTCATCTGAAGTAGCCTGAAAAATGAAAATGTAATCATTGCAAGTAATTCTTAGGGATCATTTAGAATGCCTAACAGGTATTAAATATTTGAAATATAAATCCCCATTCTTTGATGTGTGTAGAAGGAGGTAAAGAATAGTATAGAGAAATTAAAAGCTTTTATCATGATCTTGGATTAACCGAAGTATTTAGAGTGGTGATGCCGTACTGAAAATCACTATTACAAAATGTAGGGTTTTGTAATTTTCTTTGCGTTAATTAATGCTTATAAAAATTATTCTGGCCGGGTGCGGTAGCTCACGCCTGTAATCCCAGCACTTTGGGAGGCCGAGGCGGGGTGGATCACTTGAGGTTGGGAGTTCAAGACAAGCCTGACTAACATGGAGAAACCCTGTCTCTACTAAAAATAAAAAAATTAGCCGGGCATGGTGGCGCACACATGTCTGTAATCCCAGCTACTCGGGAGGATGAGGCAGGAGAATCGCTTGAACCTGGGAGGTGGAGGTTGTGCTGAGCCGAGATTGCGCCATTGCACTCCAGCCCGGGCAACAAGAGCGAAACTCTGTCTCAAAAAAAAAAAAAAAAAAAAAAAAAAAAAATCATTCCGCCAGGGTGCGGTGGTTCACGCCTGTAATCCTAGCACTTTGGGAGGCCGAGGTAGGTGGATTACCTGAGGTAAGGAGTCCCAGACCAGCCTGGCCAACATGGTGAAACCCCGTTTCTACTAAAAAACTACAAAAATTAGCCAGGTGTGGTGGTGCGCATCTGTAATCCCAGCTACTCAGGAGGCTGAGGCAGGAGAATCAGTTGAACCCAGAAGGCAGAGGTTGCAGTGAGCTAAGATCACACCATTGCTCTCCAGCCTGGGCCACAGAGCAAGACTTCGTCTCAAAAAAAAAAATTATTCCTCAAATGGCTTCTTAAAGCTATAAAAATTGAAAATAATTATAAAGAAAAACTTTAAAGCCAAGAACAGTAGTTCCAGGACTTGGAAGGCTGAGGTAGGAGGATCACTTGAGCCCAGGAGTTCAAGACCAACCAGGGCAACATAGTGAGACCCTACTTCTATTAAAACAAAATTGTAAGATAATAATCTTACTTAGCAGAGTGTTGGCACTTAGAGATCATGGACTATGTGAAGAAATATATTCCTAAACTTAATTTATGAGCTACATGATTACGTGAAATGTGGAGTTGAAAACAAATAACATCATGATCGAAAAAACCACAATTCAATTCAGGGGGTGTGGGCTGAGATGATATCTGATCTGATATCTTCACAGCACCCAGAGAGGAAAGATCAGAAAATGTGTTTTCAATAGACATGGTGAGAACACTGCTAGGGAAATAGTGGCAGCATTTTTAACATGAATAACCTTAGCTAACCTAGCACCACAGGATGCTGAAAAAAAATTTTTTTTTTTTGAGAGGATCTCCTTCTGTCATCCATGCTGGAGTGCAGTGGTGCCATCACGGCTCACTGCAGCCTTGATCTCGTGGGCTCAAATGATCCTCCCACCTTAGCCTCCCAAGTAGCTGGGACTACAGGTGCTCAACACCATGCCCAGCTAAATTTTTTTGATTTTTGTAAATACGAAGTTTCACCATGTTACTCAGGCCGGTCTCGAACTCCCGGGTTCAAGTGATCCTCCCACTTTGGCCTCCAAATTGCAGGGATTACAGGCATGAGCCACTGCGCCTGGCCAATTTTTGATTAAGTAATGCTGATACAGAATGGCACTGAGGATCCTGCTTATTTAGATTTCCACTTCAAAACCAGTGTTGTGTATTTGTTGCATCACTGCTTACAGGAAAGCAAATTAACTTTATAGGTTCGAATATGTTGTCAACAGTCCCACGTCTACAATCATTCCCCAGTGGCCACAGGTGCTTCACAGTAACCAGAGTGTATTGAAATGTTTTAAAAATGAGAAATACAGTGAAATAGGAATGCTGTGTGTTGCTGGTGAAAATGTAAAATGGTGCAGCTGCTGCAGGAAAAGGTGTGATGATTCCTCAAAAACTTAGAGAAATACCATGAGATCCAGCCATCCCAGTTCTGGGTATGTATCCAAAAGAAGTGAAAGCAGGGACTCAAGTATTTGTTCATGCGTGTTCATAGCAGCATTACTCACAATAGCCAAGAGGTTCAGAGGCAACTCAAGTGTGGTGTATACGTATGATTTCCCTAGGGCTGCCATAAGAAAATACCACAGACTGGGTGGCTTAAACAACAGAAATTTATCTTCTCACAGTTCTGGAGCCTGAAATCTAAAATCAAGGTGCTGTTAGGGTTGGTGACTGGTGAGCCCCTCTTCCTGGCTGGTCGGAGCCCACCTTCCTGTCACGTCCTCAAATGGCTTTTCTTCTGCGCGGGTGAAGGCAGAGAGGAAGGCCTGATGCCCTTTCCTCTTCTTATAAGGATACCAGTTTTATGAGATTATTTTAGTACCTCATTTAACCTCAGTTACCTTCAAAAGGGCTGGCCTCCAACTATAGTCACACTGAGGGGTTGGGGCTTCAACATATGAATTGGGGGGGTGGGGATAAAAATTCAGATCATAACAATATACAATGCAATATTATTTAGTCTTAAAAAGGAAGGAAATTGAGACACATGCTGTGATATAAATGAAGCTTGAGGACATATTACTAAGTCCAATAAGCCAGTCCCAAAAAGACAAATACTGCATGATTTCACTCAATGAGGTTCTGGGTAAGTTTATTGGGACAGAGAGTAGAGTAGTAGTTGCCAGAAGCTAGGGGAAGGGCAGGATGGAGAGTGAGTGTTTATAGGTACAGAGGTTCAGTTTTACAGCACGAAAACATTCTGGAGATGGAAGAGGTGATAGCTGCAAGCAATGTGAATATACTTAATGCCACAGGATTGTCCACTTTAGAATAGTTAAAAGGTAAATTCGGTTATGTTTATAATAGAAAAGAATGAGAAAAGCACTCTGACATTAAACCACTCGTGTTTTAATATGCAGCCCAGGGCCAGGTGTGGTGTCTCACGCTTTTAATCACAGCACTTTGGGAGGCCAAAGTGGGTGGATCACAAGGTCAGGAAATGGAGACCAGCCTGGCCAACATGGCGAACTCCATCTCTACTAAAAATACAAAAATTAGCTGGGCATGGTGGCTGGCGCCTGTAGTCCCAGCTACTCCGGAGGCTGAGGCAGGAGAATCGCTTGAACCCAGGAGGCAGTGGTTGTAGTGAGCTGAGATCGCACCACTGCACTCCAGGCTGGGCGACAGGGCGAGACTCTGTCTCAGAAAAAATTGCAGCCCCAAATGGCACTCACTGTAGGTGGACGTATTCCTCCTGAAACAAATTTAAACACACACACTTACCATGCTGCCATGATGTGCTGTCAGTCTCTCAGTCACTAGCCTAAAACTCTGCATTTCATGCTTTTTCTCTATATTAGCTTTTCCAATGTATCAGATGGGTATTTCATCATTTATGTCAGGGGTTCCAATCTTTTGGCTTCCCTGGGTTCATTGGAAGAAGAATTGTCTCAGGCCACACGTAAAATACACTAACACTAACCATAGCTGATGAGCTAAAAAAAAAAAAAATAATAATAATAATAATAATAATTCATGTTTTAAGAAAGCTTACAAATTTGTGTTGGGTCTCATTCAAAGCTGTTCTGGGCTGCATGCAGCCTGTGGGCCACTGGTTGGACAAGCTTGATTTACATCTACCTTTCCATAACTCTTAAATTTTCATTATGCATTGCAACTTAATTTTTTCCATGTGTTATAATTACAGTGATGGTAATAAAATTATGTTTTTACTGAATTACAGGAAAATCAGTTTTGGGGTTTCCTAAGTCCTGCAAGACTGTAAATAATTTAACAATATTGTCAGATGTTAACTGACAATAAACTAGAGGAATTGGAAACTCCCAGATTTATTTTGCCTCTGTCTCTTTCCCTTCCTTGGCTAATATACAAATGCAAGGAATGCCTGCGTCCTAACACACAGTAAATATTTGTGAATAACTGAATATATGTGTGTATTTGCATGTTATGAAAACAGTTCCTTTACCGAAGGAAAGGAAAAATCCAGTGCCTCATGCAAACCAGTCATGTGCAGATCTGTAAGCATCATATTTTAGGATAGCATTACATTATTGTAGGAATAGTTCAGTTTTTAAAATACAGATAATAAGTTTTCATTTGGAAAGAATTATTTTCAGGTGCAGCAAAGCATTTAGAAATAAAATTTAATTCAATATCACTTCATCCCTTTTGAAAAGCAAAAACAAGAAAAGTTGGTGCCAACTTTCTGAGCGTCTGTCCTAATGCCTTTGCAGATGTCATATAAAAGTTTCAAGATTTGCTAGATCAAGGAAAGAGAAATAGTCTATTCTATTACACAAAAGAGAGTTGGAACAAAGAAATTTAGCTTTTTACAATGGTTCGCTTTGTAATTTGTATATAAATATGAATAATATCACTTCTCGGCCTTTTGGCTAAGATAAAGTATAAATATGAATAATACACATTCAAATGCTGACAAAAGATTAAAAACCTAGAATTTTGTGCACTTAGAATGATTAATGATTATAGCTGTTTCAAATTTATAGTAAGTGCTTAGTACATGTGTGATATTGTGTTGATGGATGAGGAGGTGGCAGAAAGAGAAAAAGCTTGGCCCAGTCCTCAGAAAGCTTATAATGTAGCTAAGAAAAGAGTCTTGTGCACTGAATAACTAGAGCAAAGCTGGGTGATGCTGCCTTTCACTGAAAAAGAAATTCAGAGAAGGGTGTGGTCAGTCTGTAGTAGTCATGGAAAATGTGGTCCTGAGCAGGAATGAGACTGATGGCGTCATACACAAGTTTTAAAAATTAGAATTCGTAATTTTAAAAAATACAAGAATATAATCAAATATGTGTGAAATGTGGGGATGGGAATCTGTTAAATTTTCCTGTTCTCTGTGTAAGAGACACGCAATGTGAAGCAGATTTCCAAAATCACTGCCAATCTCTGTTAATCAGACCATTATGACATCCTATTGATCCATATTAAAAACTTCAGTTTTCCACCCACTTCAAAAGCGATTTCTCCTTATAACAGATGAAGAAATTAAAGCTATAACCATGGGCTAATTAGCTGAACTCCCTTTAGCCCACTTATTATTCTACTGTTCACAAATGAAAACATAACACTACTTTTGCTCCATCAGGTGTTACTTTTTCATGTTAATTATTATTGGAGAAATTCCAGCAATCTAAAAATTACAGATCGTTTTCTAGCTCCCAATTTTCTAGTCAACAAAAAGAAAAGGGGATTAAGTTGGTTATTTATTTATTTTCCCTTCTCTCTTAGGGACGCTTTCTAGACGGCCATCTTTTCTATTTTATTTTTTAACCTTTTCTTTGGTAACCCCTTGTGGTTGCAGCCTAGCTACTTCAAGCACGCTTGCCAGCTAAAAAAGGCTAAAGTGGGAGTCTAACTGGGCTTTCAATTTCGCTTTTTTGACAGCAGGCTGCCCCCGACAGGGAGACACTAGGTGAGCCACAGCTGGGCCACTAGAGAAGGGGGATAAATGCATTCCGTTTCAGATGCGTGATTCCCACCCGTTGCTTCCCACAATGCATCTGTAACACCTTTACTCTTCCATTTCTGCTAGAAAGCAAATCTCTGTCTCTTCCAAAGGACAGTGAACATAAGTAACTACCACCCTGGAAAGCTCTGTGGGGAGCGATGAGACGGGAGGGGCCCAGGTGATTGGAGTATGGATTGGAGGGAGCAGGTGGGAGCTGTTTCTCTGAAATCTGCTTCTACATGTTGCCCTCAGCAGTCCTTTGGTAGTGAACAAATAGTATAAATCATTGAGAAAGCAGTAGTAGAGAAATGTTAGATAGGAAAGGAAAAAGAACTCCTCTACTTTCCGTCAACATACCCTATTCCAGGCAAAGAAAAAGTGAGCAAAAATAGTATACAGTGATAGGTTCCTTCTGCAATGCCTTTATGTGCTGAGATTATTATTGACCCAGGTTGAAGATAAACAGTTATCCAGAATGACTCCCTGGATAGAACAGTCAATCAAACATGTTAGTTAGTGCCTATGAACAGTAAGACAAAACACACACACACACCAAAGGCCTTAGACTGCAAACTTCTGAAGCCCCTGCAAATCAGTTCATTCATTTACTCCTTCCTCCAACAATTTTTTTTTTAAGAAACAGAGTCTCACTTCATTGCCCAAGCTGGAGTGCAGCGGTGCAATCATAGCTCACTACAGCCTTGAACTCCTGGGCTCAAATGATTCCTCCCACCCCACCTAACACAATCTTTTTAGTGTACTCTGTGTTGCACTGTTTTGGTGTGTCCTGCATGTCCTATCTCCCTATCCTTTAAAGCTGGAGCCAAAAAGAGAGTTCCAGAAGTCCTGGTTCCCCTGCTGGAGTTGCCCAAACAGACCGCTTCACAAGAAAGTTTCTGCCTGTGATATACCCAAGTGGATAGTCCACCAACACCAGTGCAGGAAAGTGATTCAGATGCTGGGGAACAAGCAAGAGCTCAGAGCCAAGGAGTCAAGCCAATGTGGGTTTGAAAATGGTAAATAGGAAGTCTCGGGGCAGCTTACAAGATATACAGCGAGGCAAGACAAAGCACGGTGTGGATAGAATAAGAATGCATCACACAAATCTAGGACTACTGTGTCTGCTTCAGGAGTGCATTGGGATGCTCCAGACACAGCCAGTGGGCTTTAAAGTTGTCCACCAACCTGGAACCCATGAGGATTAGTGGAACCCAACAAAGGTTTCTTATTGCCCCCAAGCCTCCAACACTGATGAAGTGGGTGGTTTGCACTGAAACTGGTGCCTTTCAACATGGGGTTAAACACCACCTGGCCCAGAAGCCAGGGACACCGAAGGAGGAGGCAGGGAAAGAGCTGGAGGTCGCTGTGGATGTGGCAGCTGCCCCACCACAGCAGAGGCAGCATATCAGTAACAGCCCACGTGGCTGCAGCAGCCCCTGGGGACCTGCACCTACCATTTGAGCTGTTGTGTTGAAATGATACGTCTGCTGCTTCACTTCAGCTTTCCAAATTTCCCACAAAATGTCTCTTGTGGCCCAGACAAACCCAAAACTATGCAGGGAAGGGAATCTAGGACATGCAGTCCAATGGGCTCAGCTGACAAAGTACGAACCTGCCACAGGCTGCGGCAAGCTCAGTCCAGCTAAGGCACTATGTTGTTTTCTAGTTTGCACTTTACATAATTTCTTTGACTTTAGTGTGAGGCAATATGTACTGATTAATGATAGAAACTGGACAAATACCTGGACAGCTTATCATTGAACAAGGCAAAAAAATGTCCAAACTATAAAAAGTGAAAGGAGATTGTGTTAAATTTTTTGTCCCTAGGCAAGTATGATGGTTCAGAATGCTGGTCTTGTCCCCCTGGCAAAATTTGAAGCCATCCCTGAGTTACTGGAATCAATTTGGGATAAATTCACAGTCTTCTCCTTGGGTTTATAATGAAGTCAACAGGTGGTCTTGATAAAAGTCATCTTTAGTCAAGAAGAATAGCAAACCAGGCTGGGCGCGGTGGCTCACACCTGTAATCCCAGCACTTTGGGAGGCTGAGGCAAGCAGATCATGAGGTCAGGAGATCGAGACGATCCTGGCTAATACGGTGAAACCCTGTCTCTACTAAAAATACAAAAAATTAGCCGGGCATGGTGGTGGGCACCTGTAGTCCCAGCTACTCGGGAGACTGAGACGGGAGAATGACATGAACCCGGAAGGTGGAGAGCCGAGATCGCGCCACTGCACTACAGCCTGGGCAACAGAGCAAGACTCTGTCTCAAAAAAAAAAAAAAAAGAAATAAAAAAGAATAGCAAAACCATAGCTGGATAAATACACCAGTGAATGTCACCTGCCGTAACTGCACAAGATTTCCTCAGAGTAGAGGTGGGTATCTTCTTGGTGATATCTGTGTAATGGCCTCTGCATCTTTTCGTCTTTCTCTGATTGCAAGGGAGGAAGTCAGTAACAGCCTATAGATGCAGGAACTTTGCCTAGTACCCTGACATCACGAGGGCCTCCCCTTCTGTTTGGTGCTTATCTGAATTCTCTCTGCACTTGGAAGTGGACGTCATGGCACTGAAGAGGCTGCCCAGCCAGGGTAGCAGGTAAGGGTTAGAATTCAGGAGACCAGCTCAACCCAGTTTTAGCACTGAAAGTTCAGTGTACTGGGAATCCCTTCACCCTGAATACACTGGAACAATTGGTCAACCTGTGCCAGAGTGTGGCTGTGGCAGGAACAAGGTTTTGCTGACCTGGACAACAGGAGAAACTAAAACCAGAAGAAAAGGCAAAGGAAATGTACAAGAGGGATGCCAGCCATCTGGCCTGCTGGGTTTGCTGATTGGAGAGACGGGGGACAGTAAATCAGTTCTGGGGGACAAAAAATTAGAGTTGATTTTTCTCTAAAAAATCAGACAAGCTTTCATCAAGATTCCCTAAATGGGCCAGGCATGGTGGCTCACACTTGTAATTCCAGTACTTTGGGAGGGCGAGGTGGGTGGATCACTTGAGGTCAGGAGTTCGAGACCAGCCTGACCAATATGGTGAAACCCCGCCTCTACTAAAACTACAAAACTTAGCTGGCATGGTGGTGCATGCCTGTAACCCCAGCTACTCAGGAGACTGAGGCAGGAGAATTGCTTGAACCTGGGAGTCGGAGGTTGCAGTGAGCCAAGATTGTGCCACTGCACACCAGCCTGGGCAACAGAGCAGACTCCATCTTTAAAAAAAAAAAATTCCCTAAATGTCCTTTGGTAGCAATTTTTAATAATGTAACTAGAGACTAAGGTTTGTTATTTTCTATGTGCAGCTTTTCCCTTTTCATTCTTCTTCCATCTCTGTGCAATTGTAGAAGAGAAAGAAGATATGGAGAGATGGGCGGGGTGGGGTGGGGAGTAGAACAGAGGTTAAGGGTATATCAGTCATTTGGTGAGGGTAGGAGATAGCAGAGGATCAAAATATTTGTCATCTTTTTTAATGAACAGACTACAGGGATGACAGTTATGGTAGAAGCTGTCTTGAAGCTGCCTTATGTTAGAGTCACTTGCTCAATATTTTATATACTCAGTTGTGTCCAGCGGAGATGTGACAAAGTGAGTGCCCCACACTGAAGTATCCCTGCCCTTGGACCTTCTGCCCCTGGGCTGGTTAGAGGTGAGGGAGTCTTTTCCTTTCCGGTTATCTGCGAGGCTACCCTATGCCACCTTCTAGGAAGTCTGAATTCTGCTTTAACAGGTGGTCCTTACTTTTCATACAATACATAATTTTCTTAAGGCTACAGTCGCAGCCCCAAATGTATGCCTCAACTTCCAAACATTTAAGCTAAGGCACTGTGCCGTTTTCTGTTGTTGTTGTTGAGACGGAGTCTCGTTCTGTCGCCCAGGCGGGAGTGTGGTGGTGCGATCTCAGCTCACTGCAAGCTCTGCCTCCAGGGTTCACACCAGTCTCCTGCCTCAGCCTCCCGAGTAGCTGGGACTACAGGTGCACACCACCATGCCCGGCTAATTTTTTGTTTTTTTTAGTAGAGACAGGGTTTCACCATGTTAGCCAGGATGGCCTCGATCTCCTGACTTGGTGATCCACCCGCCTCGGCCTCCCAAGTGCCGGGATTACAGGCGTGAGCCACCGCGTCTGGCCTCCGCCGTTCTCTTAAGGGGTCCACAGTGGTGCAGCAATGGTTTACACGTCTAGCTTCTGTCTGTGGTTCTGTCACTTCATCACACAGAAATGACTGGATAAACTCCCATCCAAATTTGGAGATAATCTGACTTAATTAAAAGCTAGATTTTCTAAAATTGTGAGATTTATTCATAAGCTATTCAAACACGGGTACAATAAGAGGCAGCCCTAACAGTCAATCGGAGAAAGTCATTCACATTCAGATGCTGTGGACCAGGACAACTGTGAGCCCTCATCACAAAATCACAGAAGCAGAGGCTTTCAGTGTCCCGCATTGATTTGTGAATAAGCAGCTTCTCCAGCTGGTGGTCATGCCTCTCAGTGCTCCTGGGTGAGCAGCAGCAGGGAAATTGCTTATTTAACCATGATTAATGGGATTCTTGACCAATATATAGAATAACATAAATAACTTTTTACTTGATGGTCTTCACACAAACAATCCATACATGTAGACAATGATTTCACAGCACCTTCCTTCCTTCAGAAGCAGAAGTAGAATCAACACAGTGTTATGGGATTTACTGCAAATCCTGACTTCCATCTCTATCTTCTGAGTAGTTTTATGCCTGGGTCAATGATATTATTTATTTTTAGCTCACTTACAAGGGAGTCTAAGAGACTCAGTTCGAGAAAAGAAAGAAATCCCCAAGATCTGGAACGGATTGTTTTGTATCCATGCAGACAAAAGGAGCTGGCATTCCTCAGGACATTTCCCTGTCTCTAAGGGTGCACATACCCTGGTGAGGGGTGGCGATGAGGAAGGTGAGTTTGGTTCAGTGGATCTTGCATTCTAAGTGACTATAGAATCCTCAGAAAGGAAATAAATGAAATCTACCATGTCACTTCCTTGGTATGATCTGGAATCACAGATCATTTTATTTTTTAAACTCCTTTATTCAGCCCACATGGTGAGCATGCCTACTCTGCTCTGTTTCCGTTTTATAAAAGAGGGTGGTGATAGCTACTTAGCTTGTAAATGGAACTTTGAAAGAGTCTGGAAATCCCTAAAAGAAAGAGATGTGGGAGGTATTATTTCCTTGCAAAGAACACAGAATTTATGTAACCCAAATGCTACCAGCATTTATTCACTAACCTTCGCTTAACTTCAGATTTGTTTGCATAACTTTTGACTACTTAGATTCCTAATTATCCTGTCACCAGTGCCGTCATTCACTGGGCAGAAAACATATTCCATTTTTATATAATCATTCACAAAATGGTATTATACATGCTAATTTCAATAATTAAATTAAGTTAAATAATAATTAAAATGAAAAGGATATTCCCATCTTCTGATCTTCCTACTAAAATTAGGAAAGAGCAGTGGAATTGGAGCACATGTGAGCTTCAAGGGGCAGAACATACACAGCTCCTACCGCTCTGGGTCTACCATGTCTCCCACATGTGTCACTGGACTGCCTGCATCACAGTCTCCTGGTGTGCTTCTTTAACATGCAGGTTCCAAGGCCCTCAAAAAACAATTTGGGGTATAGCACCTGAGGCTCTGCATTCTTAAGTGTCTCCATAAGTGGTTCTTATGCATAGTACATCTTGCTCTGCAATGTCCTAGACACGGATTGTGGTTAGCTCAGAGTCCCCTTCAGGAAGACTGTGATGGATAATACCGTTTGTCAGCCAGGCGCGGTGGCTCACGCCTGTAATCCCAGCACTTTGGGAGGCCGAAGTGGGCAGATCACAAGGTCAGGAGATCAAGACCATCCTGGCCAACATGGTGAAACCCCGTCTCTACTAAAAATACAAAAATTAGCTGGGCATGGTGGCACCTGCCTGTAATCCCAGCTACTCAGGAGGCTAAGGCAGGATAATCCCTTGAACCAGAAAGCTGGAGGTTGCAGTGAGCCAAGATAGCACCACAGCACTCCAGCCTGGTGACAGGTGACTCTGTCTCAAATATATATATATATATATATACACACACACACACACACACATACACACACATATATATATTCTAAAGAATGCTCAGAGAGCTTGTTAAATGCTTTTTCTGGATGTGTCTGTGAGGGTGCTTCCAGAAGAGATTAACATTTGAATTGGTAAACTGAGGACAGAATACCTTCTCACCCACGTGGTAGGCATCATCCAATTCCTGGAGGGCATGAATAGAGCCAAAAAGTGGAAAAATGGCAAATTTGTGCTCCGCTTGGACCCTCCGACGTCAGTGTTCCTGCTTCTCAGGCCTCGGGTTTGGAGTGGAACTGTACCACTGGCATTCCTGGTTCTGCTTACACACAGCAGACCATAGGACTTCTCCCCCCATAATCACATGAGCCAGTCCCTCATTTGCTGTATCGTATTTGTTCTGCTTCTCTAGAGGACCCTGTGGTTATGTCACTTCATCACACAAAAATGACCAAACTCCCATCCAAATTTGTACATAATCTGACTTAAATAAAAGCTAGATGTTATGAATAAATCTCACAATCTTCTAGAGTCATCCTCTAAAGCCACCAACAGAATGGCTGTATCATGGGCAGAATATTCACAAAGAACCCCAAAACAGGATTAGGCTCACATTTTATGGCACACTGTATCTCTTTTTTCCTCAGTAACTACCCTTGCCCCCAATTGTGCATTTGTGAGTTTTGATCATGGTTTAATAAACTTAGAAGTTGCTGTACTTGTTCTAGCCACTTTGAGTTCCTGGCTCTGCCCTCAGGTCTCCACTCCTCCAGCCCGAGAAGGTCACCTGACTGCCAAGAATAAAGCTTAGAAATAAAGTAGATCTCTCCTCTCCTCCACCAGGTTTCCCAAAGCTGTTGTAGGTCCTTTTCAGAGCTACAGTTAGGCATCCTCCTAACTAGGAACGCAGTTCTGCTGAGACTCAGCTCGGAAACGAAGTAGCTGGACGCCTTGTGATGTTTGTCCGGTCCAACCCTTACTACAGAGCAGGGGCGATCCATCTGCTGCTCATTTCTTCCTCTCAAATGACCACCTCTCCTGCAATCCTGTCCTTTCTAGAAATTATCTCCTTTATTTTAGAAAGTGCTGCCTCTAATAAATGATTTGACCAACTAAATGATTTGATGTCTGTCAGTACCATTATTCTTGAAGGCATGGATAATCTATCCACTGCAGAATTTTCCCTGAGGTATATTTTTCTAAAAGGTGATATCTTTGGTCAAAGGGGGCTTTTAATAGGCACGGTGAAAGGTTCTACCTTTTCTGAGATAATTGCTGGCAACTGGGGTTAGCAAGACAGCGAGGCATTTTATCCTTTATCACTTGCTGTGAATGAAATTGACTAGGATCATACACAGCAGGGGTCAAGGGTAAAGTGCTTCCTTGCTGGAGTTCAGCTTGTGCTACCTCTCCTCTTGCAAGAAAGGGAAGAAAGGGAAGAAAGGAAAGAGAAACGGACTCAAGGTAAACAGACAAAATGATGCCTGTAGTTAAAAGCTTTCCACCAGAGGCCCTTAATGAGATCTTTCTATTCTTTCTGAATGACATAGAGTTTTCATCAACCAAGATTATGTAAACTAATGAAGTTTATAGGCAGAATTCCAAACTCAGCTATTCTACTATAAAATATTTTTAATGTAAACTTGTTTTTCTTTAATGTTATTTAGATCAGGTTTACAAGAAAATCCAAAAAGCCAATGTTTATCAGGATAATGATTAGCATCACAAATAACTTCATCTTCTAGGCCCAGTAGCCATCAGTTTACTTATATTGCTTGTGATCAATATACATATACATATATAACACATATGAAGCCTACCACATGCCAGACACTAAGTATTCTGTACATATTACCCCACTAAATATCATATGAAGTAGATATTATTAAGGTCATTTTACAGATGGTATAACTGAGACACAGAGGGGTAAGTATCTTGTCCAAGGTCACAACAATAAGTAAATGGTGGAGCCAGAATAGTTTAGATCCTTGCTACTCAAAAGTGTGGTCTGGGAACCAGCAGGGTGGGCATCACCTGGGAGCTTGACAGAAATGCAGACTCTCAAGCTCACCCCAGTCTCACTCTGTTGCACAGGCTGGAGAGCAGTGGCATGATCTTGGCTCACTGCAACCTCTATCCCCAAGGTTTAAGTGATTCTCCTGCCTCAGCCTCCCAAGTAGCTGGGATTACAGGTGTGAACCACCACACCTGGCTAAGTTTTATATTTTTAGCAGAGACAAGGTTTCACCATGTTGGCCAGGCTGGTCTCGAGCTCCTGACCTCAAGTGATTCCCCCCAACCTCGGCCTCCCAAAGTGCTGGGATTACAGGAGTGAGCCAGCACAGCCATCCCAGAATCTGCATTTTAACAAGCTTCTCGGGGAAATCATTTCCACATTAAAGATTTAAAACCATTTGCTTAAATAATCTTAGATTATTTCTTCCTATACTTTAAAAACCTGCTTATGGCTTCAGACTTTGGGAAATAAGGTGTACTTGGTTGGCTTATTAAGAAAAAAAAAGAATTTTAAGATGATTTTGTGTCCTTTCCCTAGCACCAATCTCCCCCCCAGATAATCAACTTCTCAAGAGAAACAAAAAAGCTTTAAAAAATTATTAAATTCATATTATTTGCAGGTGCTTTCATTTCATTAAACCATGATAGAAAACCTTACAAAATATGTACTATATCCCCCAAATTACAGATGTTTTAAAAACTGAGTTCAAAAGAGTTAAGGGGAAAGTCCACATTGGTGTCTAAGTTTACAGTTTTTGCTTGCTGAAGCAGGATCTTCATGCTTACACCCATTTCCTAGTAGGTAGCACAGGGCCTGGCACACAATGAACAATCAACTCATCTTTAATTTAATAATTTTTTCACAGCCTGTTTCAACAACAGAAACTTCTGTTTGCTTAATCAAAAGCATTTCACCCTGATTTAAAGAAGTGATACTCGCAGCATGCTGCCCAGGCCGACCCTGCTAAGCTTGCTCTGCACACCCTCCTGCCCCCACCATGGCCACTGTTCAGCAGCTGGAAGATGATGCCTAGTGGACAGCAAAGGCTTTGATGAATACATGAAGGAACTAGGAGTGGGAATAGCTTTGCGAAAAATGGGCACGATGGCCAAACCAGAGTGTATCATCATTTGTGATGGTAAAAACGTCACCATAAAAACTCAGAGCACTTACAAAACAGCACAGTTTTCTTGTACCCTGGGAGAGAAGTCTGAAGAAACTACAGCTCGTAGCAGAAAATCTCAGATTCTCTGCAACTTTACAGATGGAGCATTGGTTCAGCATCGGAGTGGGATGGGAAGAAAAGCACAATAACAAGAAAATTGAAAGATGGGAAATTCGTGGTAGATTGTGTCATGCACAATGTCACCTGTTCTCGGATCTATAAAAAAGTAGAATAAAAATTCCATCATCACTTTGGGCAGGAATTAGCTACCAGAATGAACAAGCTCAGTTCAATGGACAAATCTCCATACTGCTTCTTTTTTTTTTTTTTTTCATTACTGTGTTCAATTATCTTTATCACAAACGTTTTATATGCAGCTGTTTCAGTATTGGATTAATTAGGATCATCCCTTTGGTTAATAAATAAATGTGTTTGTGCTAAAAAATAAAGAATAAAACAATGAAGAAGTGACATTAACATAACCTACAAAGTATCAACTTTGGAAAATTAAATAAAGCCATGGAAAGGCAAATAAATCCTCCTCCCTTCCATCTTAGCTTATGCAGTAATTATTTACATACATATATTTATATATTATATATATTTATATTTATGCATATATAAAACAAAACCAAAAAACTTGAAGACAAAGGTTGGTTCAGGTGCTTTTCAAACGAATGGCAGCAACTGATTTCTTTTTCTGCAAATCACATCGTGTTGAGTTAGATGACCAACAATTTAAGATAGGATTGATTTGGAGCTGCTGTCACCTATAGATAAGCCTTTCATGTAACACTTACAGTTTTGTAAAAGTAGTAATACGTCTTATGAAAAGAACAGCATTTGATGAAGGACAATGAATAAGGTCTCCCACTTTTGCTATTATGATAGCAATGCCTAATTATCTAATATGTCCTTAGCAAATAAATCACTGCAACTGGATATGATTAAGCTAACTAGATGTTTGGCAATTTTGTTTTAAATAAATGGCCTATTATATTCTATCAGAAGATCATTTCCAACTATCTTAGCTTTTAATTTATTATTTTTGAATAGGCTGAAGAATCATGGTAAGGATATATGTATATTGTCTATAATATATCTTAAAATAATAGAACAAATTCCGATTCAGGGCAAACTGCATGCTACGACAACAGAATAAAATGCAGGTAAAAATAAAAATAGAGAAATAAAATGCAGTTTAGTCAACCAAATGTTTCAGTACCATTAAAATGTGTAAGCTTTTGTCATGAGTTAGTTTTTAAAAATCTAAAAGAGTTGCCTTGTGGATTATAGTGCTGGGACTTAAGCTGAATTGCAGTAGGACTGTTTTATTATTTCTTCAAACAGGAAACCACTGGCAATTCAGTGTGAAGTCATTTTCTATTTTTAAAATAATTGAATCTGAGACATAACTATTAGTATGACAGTTTCACAGAGCAAAAAATAAGATGAATAAGTGGGTCTGAAATGCTGGCTAATGGAGCAATACATTTTGAAATTACATATACATTTATGTACTTCTCCTATCACTTACAGTTTCATTCATCATATCGTTTTCTGGCCATTTCCTAGAGAGTATTTCCAATTCTAGTGTATTTCTAACAGAAATTTCATGCTGTGATCACTCCTTTGTAAGGTAGAGTTCTGTAATATTTCTGGTTTACATGAGCAGATTTTCTGGTAGGTATATGATGGCTGACTAAATATATTAATACTTTTATTTAGTCAGTAATCTGGATGTAAGGCACATAAATACCCCATATAAACAGGGAGCAGGCAGAGGCTTCCCTCCTTCTGATCAAGGCTGTGTGGCCTTCAGCAAGTCACTTAACTTACCTGAATCCTGAGGATTCCCATCTGAAAAAATAGGTTAAATGAGATTATCTGTCATAGTGCCTTTTAAATTTTATGTCTTATATTGACTATTCATTAACTATATTTAATTTGAACCAAGTAGGAATTAATGAAGAAAAATCTGAATTAAAGAATATATTTTTAAATAAATGTAATTTTTCAACATTTTTTTTCCTTTGAGATAGGGCCTTGCTCTGTTGCCCAGGCTGGAGTACGGTAGTATGATCATAGCTCACTGCAGCCTCGACCTCCCAGGCCTAAGCTATCCTCTGGCTCAACCTTCTAAGTAGTGTAGTAGGTGTGCACCATCACACTCGGCTGATTTTTTTAAATTTTTTTGTAGAGATGAACTCTCTCTGTGTTGTCCAGGCTGGTCTCAAACTCCTGGGCTCAAGTGATCCTCCCACCTCTTCCTTCCAAAATGCGAGGATTATAGGTGTGAGCCACCACATTCAGCCCAAGTTTTAAACTTAAAAATTGCATAGGACCTGGAACTGGGTAAACAAATTAATGTCATTTGTATGTAAACAGATGTTTTAAAAATATATAACCATTCTTTAAAGTAGTTTTTAAAGTTTCTTCCTAATTTTGTTTATAAGGTTTTTATAGTAAAATCTTTGTAATACAAAAATAACATTATCTAGGCAGGGTGCAGTGGCTCACACCTGTAACCCAGCACTTTGGGAGGTGAAGGTGGGTGGATCACTTGAGTTCAGGAGTTGGAGACCAGCCTGGCCAACACAGCGAAACCCCATCT
Source organism: Piliocolobus tephrosceles (assembly GCF_002776525.5). Lineage (NCBI taxonomy): Eukaryota > Metazoa > Chordata > Mammalia > Primates > Cercopithecidae > Piliocolobus > Piliocolobus tephrosceles. The sequence continues at coordinate 30,776,223 of NC_045436.1, read as the reverse complement.
CTACTAAAAATACAAAAATTAGCTGGGCGTGGTGGAGCATACCTGAAATCCCAGCTACTGGGGAGGCTAAGGCAGGAGAATCCAGGCTGAACCCAGGAGGCAGAGATTGCAGTGAGCTGAGATTGTGCCACTGCACTCCAGCCTGGGCAACAGAGCAAGACTCCATCTCAAAAAAACAAACATGATTATAAAATCTCCTCACTATGTCATTATAGAACTTAGCAAATTGGCAGTAAAACATCTGTGGAAGAATAGCCAGCAAATACACATTTTAAAAGTACTGATGATTAGCTTGCCCTGTTAGATTAAAACTCACAGTTATCGAAAACATGGATTATAGAAATCACAACAGCATCTGACTGTGGGAGGATTGACTGGGAAAGGACATACAGGAACTTTTTCAGAGTGATAAAAATATTCACTGTCAATCTAAAAGTGCATACATAAAGGTGCTCACTTTGTAAAATGTTATCAAGCTAAAGACAAATTAACGTACTTAATAGAGTATGATATATATCAACTTTTTAAAAAGGTTTTAAAAGTTGGATCCACTGATAGTTTTTTCAAAAAATTTCGATTCCTTTATTAATTGAAAACTAAATAAATTCCAAGATCCATCTGCAATGTAGGAAGTAACTTATGCTCTATGATACTCAAAAAGAAGAGAAATGAGTGGGAAACAAAACAAAACATATGGCCGAGTTTTGTGTAGTGTTATGTGAAGTAATTTCCCATTAGTTCTCAGGGTTTTTGGAATTGGATTTGTGTTTCGTTTGGATGCCACACTATGCTGTGATGGATATTTAGATTGAGCAAATCAACCCTACTATGTTGTGGTTATCCAATAGATTATAAGCTTCTAGAAAAAGGAGAACTTTTTTCATGTATATTTTTGTATCCTCCCACGCTCATGGACAAGTTTTTAGTATTTAATTGGCATTCAATTTGTTAAATTGAATTTCAAATATGTAGGATAAAAAATTAGCATCAAAAATGTATTTTAAAAAGAAATATATCAAAATTTGATAGAAAAATAAGACTTGATGAGTGATCAAATTAGTTAAGTAGTCAAGGTATACTAGAAAAATATATGCTGTGAATCATCACATAGGATAATGAAGTCTCAGTAGAAATTTTTAAAAATGAAATTTAAAATAACTGCAGTTATAAATGACAAATAAAAGAATAGTGTTGGCAGGGGAAGGGGCGGCAGGCACCATGCCATGTCTGGCCGTGAAGGTGGCAAGAAGAAGCCACTGAAACAGCCCAAGAAGCAGGTCAAGGAGATGGACGAGGAAGATACGGCTTTCAAGCAGAAACAAAAAGAGAAGCAGAAGAAACTCGAGGAGCTAAAAGCAAAGGCTGTGGGGAAGGGGCCCTTGGCCACAGGTGGAATTAAGAAATCTGGTAAAAAAGTAAGCTGTTCCTTGTGCCTGAGGAGATGGTGACCCTTTATTTCATCCATATTTAAGCATCTGTATTCCCTGCCATAACATCTTTTGCCACCTATAGCTGGAATTAAGTGTTGTCTTGGAGCTGTTGTACATTTAAGAATAAACTTTTGTAAAAAAAAGAAAAAAAGAAAAAGAATAGTGTTGGCTTGGTGCGGTGGCTCATGACTGCAATCCCAGCACTTCGGGAGGCCGAAGTGAGCAGATCCCTTGAGCCCAGGAGTTCGAGAGCAGCCTGGGTAATATGGTGAAATATGGTGAAACCTCATCTCCACAAAAATACAAAAATTAACCAGGAGTGATGGCACACGCCTACTATAGTCCCAGCCACTCGGGAGGCTGAGGTGGGAGGATCACCTGAGCCCAGGGAGGCCAAGGCTGCAGTAAGCCATAATCGTGCCACTGCACTCTATCTAGCCTGGGCGACACAGCGAAACCCTCCCTCAAAAGAAAAAAAAAGAAAGAGTAGTGTTATGCCTATGCCAAGAGAAAGCAACATTTCATTTATTTATTTATTTATTTGAGACAGAGTATCACTCTGTTGCCCAGGCTGGAGTGCCATGGTACAATCTTGGCTCACTGCAACCTCCGCCTTCTGAGTTCAAGCAATTCTTATGCCTCAGCCTCCTGAGTAGCTGGGATTACAGGGGTGCGCCACCATTCCCAGCTAATTTTTGTATTTTTAGTAGAGATGGGGCTTCACCATGTTGGTCAGGCTGGTCTCAAACCCCTGACCTCAAGTGATCCACCTGCCTCAGCCTTCCAGGTGCTGGGATTACAGGGCATAAGCCACCACATCCAGTCAAAATTTCACTTTAAAATTAAATTAGAAATCAATAAAAATCCTATGAAACTCTTAAAAGTGCTTTAAAGTAACTCTCAGAATTGCTGTGAAATTCCTCAGTATTTTCTCATCCTCTCTATATTTTTTTTTACATTATCGACATCCTAAATAATTTTTTAACGATTTCTCATGATATTTTATTGTCTTATGTTAATTATTAATAGTGACAAGATATTTTTCAAGTTTTTATCACAATTACACAATATTTGCATGGATTAAATCAATCTTTTATTTGCCTAGCCTGGGTACTTCGCTCAAACTAATGTTTTCATGAAAACATGGGCTTTATATTAAGAACAGTTCCAAACATGGAGGAAAGAGCTCCAAGCCCCAATAGGTTAGAAAGGTAGTAAGTGATGGGCCTTATAGGAGTTAAAATTATTATTCTTGAACAGCTTAAAATTTGATTTCTGTGAATTGATTGCAGTACCATTTAAGACATAAGCATCCCTAAAGAGTTGAACTTGGCTATAATCAAGCCTGTAGAGCCAAATTCAGTTTACAGAGAATAAAGGAACAAGTTAAATGATAAGAGAAGGAAGTAATTGACAAATTCAGAGCGTGGACATCTCTGCACCATAACTGATCCAGTTTCTGCAACAAGTAAATGTCAGGGAAAAAAGGGAAGACTGCATCAGTTTAAAAGAGACAAAAAGAGGAAACACAACTGAATGCAATGTGTGTTGGATCCTTAATTCTCAAAATCAACTGTAAAAACACATTTTAGAAACAATCAGGAAAATTTTATTATGGAGTTGTTAATTACATGATGCCAAAGGATAGTTATTAATTTTGTTAGGTGCAGTCACAGCAATGTGGCTCTGTAAGAATAAGTTCATATTTTTTGAGATGCACAATAAAATATGTAAGTGAAATAATATGATATCTGAGCTTAAAATGTATTGCACAAGAAAAAGACAGGAGAGATGTGAGTCAAATGTGGCAAAAATTTTGATAAATGTTGAATATGGGTGACAGGTAAGTGGGAGTTCATTGGGGTGTTTTAAAATAGTCGCAATAAAATTTGTAAAAAGCAAAGGCAAAAAAGGATTCATATCTACATCTTCAAAGTAAATAAAAACGATTTTAAAAAATATTGGTGGGGGGCAGTTGCGGTGGCTCATGCCTGTAATCCCAGCACTTTGGGAGGCCGAGGCGGGCGGATCCCTGGAGGTCAGGAGTTCGAGACCAGCCTGGCCAAAATGGTGAAACCCCATGTCTACTAAAAATACAAAAAAGTTAGTGGGCATGGTGGCTCACATCTGTAATTCCAACTACTTAGGAGGCTGAGGCGCGAGAATCACTTGAACCCTGGAGGGAGAGATTGCAGTGAGCTGATATCATACCACTGCCCTCCAGCCTGGGCAACAGAGGGAGACTGTCTCAAAAAAAAAAAAAAAAAAAAAAAATTGTTGGGCTTTAAATACACATACATTGTTCATAGTATACACAATCCTCTAAAGCTTGTGGCATTAATAAGTTATATATCTGTTTGTATCTTTCACCTGCTAATTCTGCTGTCTCTATATATACCACAAGAATATAAGAGAACAAGAAAAATAATTTATGCAAAGTATTCATACAAATTTGTAACAGTAAAAATTAGGAAATTATAAAATACAGGAGCCTATGAAGCTAAGTATTATATGTCAGTATAATGAAAGACAGAAATCTATCAAAGGTGACAAGAATTTGAACTATGTAAATACATAAAACTAAGTATATACTCTGGCGTAAGTTAGAAGAAATTTTAAGTATTAATTAAGACTCCTGCACAGTTCCAAATGACAGAAAACTCAACCGAAACTGGCTAAGGAAAAGAGGAAATTTATTGGCTGATGAAAATTAAAACTCAAAAAGGCACAAAAATCTCATCAAAATAAATCATAGACCTAAATGAAAAAGTAACATTGTAAAATGTCTAAAAGAAAACACAGGATAAAAATCTAAATGACCTTTGCTTTTTTGGTAAAAAAGTAAAAAACAGACAATACCAAAGGCTGACAAGGAGGCAAAGCAACAAGGACTCTCATTCATTGCTAATGGAAATGCAAAATAGTATAGCTAGTTTAGAAGACAGTTTGGCTTAACACAGGATCCAGCAATTACTCTCCTAGGTATTTATCCAGTTGATTTGAAAACATATCCATGCAAAAAGCTGCACATAAATGTATACAGAAGCATTTCTCACAATTGTCAAAAACTGGAAGCCACTAAGATGTCTTTCAATAGGTGAAGGGGTGAACAAATTGTGACACATCAGCACAGTGAAATATTATTCAGTGGTAAAAAGAAATAAGCTATCAAACCATGAAAGGATGTGGAGAAGCCTTAAAATGATATTGATAAGGAAAAGAAGCCAATCTGAAAAGACTACATACTGTATAACTCCAGCTCTATGACATTCAAGAAAAGGCAAAACTGTGGAGACAGTGAAAAGATCAGTGGTTGCCAAGAGCTAGGAAAAAATGGGGGGGAGGGAATGAATAGGTGAAGCACAGGAGATTTTTTAAGTGGTGAAACTATAATGTATGGTACTATAATGGTGAATACATGGTTCTATTAATTCGTCAAGACTCCCATATACTTAATAGCATAAAAAGCAAACCTTAATGGATGCAAATTAAACAAAAATTATTTAGGAAATCGTGGGGTTTCAGGAAGGAATTCAGACTGTGACAAGAAAATCTAACTGTATTACAAGTGCATAAAACAACCTTACTGAAGAGGCTAGAAAGAAAATGTGCTGACCTAAATAACTTTGGAAATGAATAGTTTGTAAGAATAAAGAAAAAAGGAATTGCAGATAAGCAGGGTACTCTAGTTGACAAAGTTCTTCTCACAGGAGTAAAAAAGGGGTAAGAGTGAGGAAAGAGATGGTTTTCCCAAAGCCAGTGAGTCACAAGAAGGGGAGTGGATGAGATGGGTGATGAGCAACACAAATCATAAATGCCCACCAAAAACATGCATTTGATTATTTTTCTGTAACATTGTAAAATATGCTCACAATTTGGATAAATAAATAAATAAATAAGGCCAGGCACGGTGGCTCTCGCCTGTAATCCCAACACAGGCGGGTGGATCACTTGATGTCAGGAGTTCGAGACCAGCCTAGTCAACATGGTGAAACCCCATTTCTACTAAAAGTACAAAATAAATAAATAAATAAATAAATAAATAAACAAACAAACAACCAGGCATGACAGCATGTGCCTGCAGTCCTAGCTACTCAGGAGGCTGAGGCAGGAGACTCACTTGAACCTGGGAGGTGGAGGGTACAGAGAGCCAAGATGGTGCCATTGCACCCCAGCCTGGGTAACAGGGAGAGACTCTGTCTCAAAAAAATGAATAATTTGGAAAAAAAGGAAATAAGATGAAGTTTAGTTTATGTCTTACAGACTTACCATAATTAGTCATATTCAATTTTTTAGATTTTATTGTAATTTCACACGTACTACCCAAATCATTTAAAGTAAGTTGAACAAACAAAACAAAAACCAATAACTTTACTAGGCTTAATGCATATCTTGCTCAAATTTTTATCAAGCAAATATGTCAAGTTTATAATATTTATAACTTTATAATATTACGAGAAGCTTAAATCAGTGTTAATAAAAATTTGAAGAAAAGTATTTTTTTATTACATCAAAGAAGTTTCTCTGGCACAAACCATAAAAGCTATGCTAATTCAAAGATTCCTTTGTGAAAGTTACCTCAGATGTAGTGACAAGTGCTGTGTTAAAGAGGTGTTTATGGTGACAAGACGTTGATGATCAGACTGAGTAGGCATAATGAGACAGCAGTATCATGTCAATTAAACATAGGTGGGCTGGGCACGGTGGCTCATGCCTGTAATCTCAGCATTTTGGGAGGCCAAGGCAGGAGGCCAAGGCAGATCACCTGACCTCAAGAGTTCAAGGTCAGCCTGGCCAACATGGTGAAACCCTCGTCTTTACAAAAATACAAAAATTAGCTGGGCATGATGGCAGGTGCCTGTCATCCCAGCTACTCAGGAAGCTGACGCTGGAGAATCTCTTGAACCCAGGAGGCGGAGGTTGCAGTGAGCCGAGATCACACCACTGCACTCCAGCCTGGGAGACAGAGCAAGACTCTAGCTCAAAAAAGAAAAAAAAAAACCCAACAAACAAACAAACAAACAAAAACATATGTGATCATTTCATTGTTAAATCCATTATATAAAATCATATATGTGAGAGAAAAAGCAAATTTAGATCTCCTTGTGAACGCATACACAAAAACTATTTACCTGTAAAAATCATTTGTTTTCCCACAGTAGTAGATGTTGGTTTTTGGTATGATACAGATGCCATGGCTAAAGTCTTAACTGTGCTACTGGATTTTATTCTTCGGCTTCTTCAAATCAGTTAAGCTGCACCAGAAAGAATGAAAGACTCTGCAGTCCTTCCTCTCCCTGCCTATGACCTGAACCAGGCGGTTACTAAAGACTCTTTATGACAGGGAGATAGAATGTTCCTCCTAGCAGAGTTCCGCATTCCAATCTCCAAGAGCAGAGAGATACTGCTGTAGCCTTCCCAGAACTTGCATCCAGTAATAACTTTTCCCTATTTGTCAATATCAAGTCAGAATACACTTGTTCACAGGTACTAGATCCAGTTCGAGCTTATGTCCCAGATAGTCCGGCAGGCTCAGTCACTACTGTCTTTCAACATTTCACAAAGAATGTCTTGCAGAAATATGTTATAGCAAAAAACAAAAAGCCCCAACAAACTGTGGTTAAATATATTTGACAAACACTGGCAAGATAAAATACAGTAAAAAATAATATCAATAAATTAATGAGATAATTACACACAGATGTGTATATATAGATACATTTCCAGTCTCATATTTCAGTCCCTCCTTAAACACCGCTTGTGCTTTGGTCATGTCAATTTATCTGTGGTTCTCAATCTGTGCAATGCTTTTTCATTGTTCTGAGTCTTTACACATACAATTTGCTCTTCCTGTAATGCAAATATTTCTTGTCCTCTGACAGCCAAGGCCCACATCTGCTCTTCCAGGAGGATGTCTGCAGACCCAGCTAAGTGCTTTCTTCTTCATGTCCCTTTAACTTCTTTAGCACTGTGTTTAGACCTATCTTTTTAACTCACCACTTTAATTATTTGTCTATTTTATCAACCTCCCTACTAGAATCTGACTTCTAGGAGTTTATGGTAAAAGTATACTTATTTATATTTCAATTTCCAGAGACTGGTATGCAATATAAATAGTTAATAGATGTTTGTGGGATGAATAAGTGTATGATCAGTAATTCTAGCTTGCACAGAAATATATCGACTACCTGATAATCCATTGAGATAAATTCTAACAGTAATTTTGTATTCAACACTAATATATGGAGTTCTCCACTATAAATGTAATACCTTTTATAATTTGAGAATTATAAGAAAAATACTATATTAACTCTGGAAAGGCTTACAGTAGGCTTATGGTAGGTAGAGATGCGCTACTCGGGTAGGTTCCCCTTCAAGGAAGGGCTTATAGCCCAGCGTGAGGAAGGACTGTCAGCAGACAGTGTCCAGCTGTCAGCACCTTCAGGGTCTGCTTTGGCTGCAGAGAGCTGCCTCCTCTGTCTGAGGTCAAGCCTTTTCCAGGGGAGCCTATGTCAGGTGACTGAATGAGGTAGGGGTATAAGGACCAGTCATTTCTCACCAGGTTGGTCAAGACTGTGTTGAGCCCTTACAGTTCTTCTTCCTCTGATCAGTCCTGCTTCCTCTCTTTTCCTTTCACAGGTATTGAACCCAAATAACCACCTTGTCCCCCACTTCCAGAGAAACTGACCTGAGATAACTGGACAGCGTAAGCACATATGCACAAATGTATTATACAAGAGCACTTCTCATTTTAACCACTCAACCCTCCTAACCAGAAACTGAATGTATTTCCCCAGTGTGGGCAACTAGAGTCAGTCGCTGTTGTATTACTGATCTTTGGTGTCCTTTTCTTTGGTCCTGACCTGAATTACACTCTTCTTTACCTTCCTATGGCCCGCTACAGTTTCAGAAGCTTTCCTACTCTTTCTGCTGTTAATTAATTCTAGTTCCTATAGTCAAGGGCTCTCTATCTCTAGCTGAAAGTATCTTTCTTTGAAAAGTTCCTAGTTATGTCTTTGAAACTACCATTTTCCAAGGTGCCCAACTTTGAATATTCCTAGAAGAGGGAAGCCTGCTCAGGTCACTTGTGTTTTTAAGGATGCTGAGAAGAGAAAGGAAGAAGGAACCTAAATGAAGAAAGTAATTCTTTGGTAAACAAGTCAGAAAATAAACGAGATCTTGGCTTTTGTTGGAGGACTTCCCATTAACCCTTCAGGGGAAATGCGGGCTTCTGTTTTGCCTTTGAGACTGTTACAAACTCTACTCTGTTGTAGGCTTACGGTCAGATATTCTGATGGCAAAGTCTGGAGGGAAGGGAAAATACCAGAGAAGAACCAGGTTAGCTCTTCTCCATAAAATTATTCCACTAATTCGAGACATATTTAGGTTCATTTGTTTTGTGTTGTTTCAGTTTTCAGAAATTTAAAAATTTATTTCACAAGTAACATATTTATATAGTTTCAAAGTAAAATCCTTAAGGGATATTCAGAGAAGTCTAGCTTTTATCCTTGTGACTTCCTGCTGTTCCCTCCTTTTTTTCTTTCGGGAAACATTTTTAAAAATATAACTATAAGGCCTGGCACAGTGGCTTACACTTGTAATCCCAGCATGAGCCCAGGAGTTTGAAACTAGTCTGGGCAACATGGCAAGACCCCCATCTCTACCAAAATTAGCTGGGCACAGTGGTCTGTGCCTATGGTCCCAGCTACCCAGGAGGCTGAGGTGGGAGGATTACTTGAGAGCTCAGGAGTTTGAGACTACAGTGAGCTGTGATCATACCACTGCACTACAGCCTGGGTGACAGAGTGAGACCTTGTCTCAAAAACAAACATATATATATATATACACACACACATATATATATGATTATATCCTCTGCTTTCCTAAAGAAATGGTAGCATACTGAACATACCGTCTTTTACCTTGCTTTTTTCTCTTAACATCTGGAGAGATCACTCCATAGCATTACATAAAGATATTTCTCTCTCTCTCTCTCTCTCACTCTCTCAGTACAGCTGCAAAATGCATTTACCAGTTTATTCAACCAGTCCACTATTAGTGGTCATTTGGGCTGTTTCCAATTTTTTTTGCTATTACAAAAATTGCTACAAAGTATAGTTTTCTGTATACATCTTCTTATATTTTTTGCAGACATCTTTGGGATAGATTCCTAGAAGTGATATTGCTGGGTCAAAGGAAAAAGACATATGTAATTTTGCTCAGTGTTGCTAACCCTGCCACCATCGTGGTTATGCCATTTTGTATTCTCATCCACAATACCTGAGAATGCTGATTTTTATACGGCCTCACCCACAGACTGTGTTGTCAAACTTTCTAATTGTTTTCAGTATGACAGGTAAGAAATAGTAACATCGTAAGTTACACTTCTGTTCTTGTTAGTGTGATCGAATGTGTTTTCATGTGCGTCAGGGCCATGTGCATTATATACTATGAACTGTCTAGTCTTATCTCTTTTACTATCAAATTGTTGACTTTTTTCCCTCCTACATTTTTTTAAAATGAGCTAACATTCAAAAGAAACACATAAACAGAGAATGACAATACAATGTAGTAAGAGTAATGATAATTGTAGTAATACGTTTAGTAAATACCTGATTTCCCAGAGTCATGGGAACAGAGAGGAAGGTTAATTGGCCGGGGCTGGGACGGAAGCTGAGGGCTGATGATGTGGTGAGGCAGGGTTTCCTTGAGGAAGCGATGTTTGAACTGCATGTAGAGAATGACTAGGATCTAGACAAGGGACAGGGAGCTGGAGGTTGGGGTGGGTGGTGAGGGCATTTTGGGCAAAGGGCATAGCTTGAGCAAAAGGTTGGGAGGGGAGAAACAGCCAATAGCATGGTGCATAGCAAAAATACAAGTTCCGCATTGCTGGAGAGTCATGACTAAGAGGGTAAGCTGGGACGTGAGGTTGGAACTTTACTCTGTAGGCAATGAGGATCCCTGAGGGTTTTATAGTCTTACTTATTTATATATTTATTTTATTTTGTTGAGGCAGTCTCACTGTGTCACCCAGGCTGGAGTGCAGGGGCTCAATCATGGCTCACTACAACCTTGACCTCCCTGGACTCAGGTGATGCTCTCACTTCAGCCTCCAGAGTAGCTGGGACTACAGGAGATGGGGTCTCACCCTGTTGCCCAGGCTGGTCTGGAACTCCTGGGCTCAAGCAATCCTAACTCAGGCTCCCAAAATACTGGAATTACATGCGTGAGCCACCATGCCTGGCCCTCTGAAAGGTTTTAAATGGGCAGACACTTGTTGGTGTTGGGTTTAAATGGAAGACACCTGACTGTGTGGAGAATGGGCTTAAGAAAAGCGAGGAGTCTGGGGCCCAGCAGGCACTGTTGAAGTGATCCAGGGCAGTAGAGATGGGGCCTGAACTAAGCCAGGCACAGAGGAGACACATTTGGAAGAGTAAGAATGACCCCCAGTTTTCTAGTTTGGCTGA